>NC_069661.1:57289000-57595833 GCF_027244095.1 Hemicordylus capensis
CAGGAAATGTTCTCCTACATGTGTATGGAACGGAAAGTGTGAATAACTGCATGTGTGTACAGATATGTGCAAGCGTACAGTGGCTGACATTCTGCGCAAGAGAATGCAGGCAGCTGGGGCCCTGCCTATGCCCCTGTGTGCAAGGCAGCAGAGCTCTGTGGGGTAAGCGCTCCATGACATGTTGCCTGCTGGAAATCAGCACAGGACTTACCTGTCCCCAGGGGCTCCAGCTGCCAGCACTCCATTGGGTGGTCTGTCCGCCATTCGACACAGACACAGGAGGACAGCTGGTCTTGTGGTAGCAAACAGGACTTGCCCACTTTGCTAAGCAGGGACCCCAGCAGGGAGTGTGTGAATAGCCTTAATGTGTGAATAGGGCTATATATCCACACTCCTTTACTTTGAGCATTTAAATACATTTTCATTTTAATTATTCTTCATCCTCACCTTGGGGGGTGGGGGCCTCCTTGTAGGGGTGATTTGATCATTAGAGGTATAGAGAGATTGGTTTGTGACCCACGTGTTGACCGCATGGTGACTTGTCTGCTTGGTTTAAAGGTTGCGGACATCACACAGCATCTAGATAGGCTCTTAGGCAGTGCAGGGTAGGAGACAGCTGTCGTGATGCACGTTGGCACCAACGATGTGGGGAAATGTAGTCAGGAGGTCCTGGAAGCCAAATTTAGGCTGATAGGTAGTGTATTGAAGTCCAGGACCCCCAAGGTAGCATTCTCAGAAATGCTACCTGTTCCACGCTCAGGTACAGTGAGACAGGCAGAGCTGAGGGGTTTCAATGCATGGATGAGATGTTGCTGCCGGGAGGAAGGGTTTAGATTTGTTAGGCACTAGGATACATTTTGGGGCAAGCAAGGCCTGTACAAAAGGGATGGGCTGCACTTGAACCAAGATGGAACCAGACTGCTGGCACTTAAAATCAAAAAGGTTGCAGGGCAGCTTTTAAAATGATTCCTAGGAAACAGCCGATGGGAGCTGGACAGTATCCCATTTGGCAAAAGCCATCCTTTATAGTGCGAGGGTGCAAAGGATTCAGATAAAACAGAAGGGGACAGAGCAGAACTGTATAACGAACAGACAGGAGCCTGTGCCAGCTGGTCAATAAGTCAAAAGAAAGATAGCATACATCAGGTGAGAGATTTAGCATATAGGTGCTTATATGCCAATGCCAGAAGCCTCCAAGCCAAGATGGGTGAGCTGGAGTGCTTGGTTGCTAACGCAAAAATAGATATAGTGGGCATAACAGAAACATGGTGGAACAGTGAGAACCGGTGGGACACTGTTATCCCTCGATATAAACTCTATAGAAAGGACAGGGAGGGGCACCTTGGAGGTGAAGTAGCACTGTATGTTAAAGAAGGGACAGAATCTAACAAGCTAGGAAACCTAGGTGGACTGGAGTCCTCCACAGAAACCCTGTGGGTGGGTAGCCTGAAAGGGAACGTGCTACTGGGGATGTGCTATCACCCTCCAGATCAAAACGTTGACAGTGACTGGGAGTTGCAGCAGGAAATCAAGGAGGCGTCAAGGAGAGGCAGGGCTGTAATAATGGGTGTCTTCAATTACCCACACATAGACTGGGTTAATTCACAGTCAGGTTATGACAAAGATTTCAAATTTCTAGATACGCTAAATGACTGTGCCCTAGAACAGTTGGTCTTGGAACCAACCAGAGAGGAGGCGACCTTGGACTTAATTCTGAGTGGCACCCAGGACCTGGTGGATCATGTCATTGTCATCTACCCTTTAGGGAACAGTGACCATAGTGCCATCAAATTCAGCATACATGCAAGGAGAGCATCACCAAGGGAGTCTAACACAGACATTTTGAATTTCAGAAGAGGAAACTTCTCCAAAATGAGGAGTATGGTGAAAAGAAAGCTGAAAGGGAAAATCAAGAGAGTCACTTCGCTCCAGAGTACATGGAGTTTACTCAAAACCACAATACTAGAAGCCCAGTTAGATTGTATACCCAAAAGGAGGAAAGGTACCACTAAGTCCAGGAGGATGCCAGCATGGCTAACAGGTAACATCAAGGAAGCCATAAAAGGGAAGAAGACTTCCTTCCGAAACTGGAATGCCTGTCCAAATGAAGAGAACAGAAAGGAACACAAACTCTGAAATGCAAGGTGACAATAAGGGAGGCAAAAAGAGAGTTTGAGGAACATTTAGCTAAAAGCATCAAGGGGAATAACAAAAACTTTTTGAAATACATCAGAAGCAGGAAATCTGCCAGGGAGGTGGTTGGACCATTAGACAATGAGGGAGTGAAAGGGATTATTAAAGAGGATATAGAGGTTGCAGAGAAGCTAAATGAGTTCTTTGCATCCGTCTTCATGGCAGAGGATACTGAGCATATACTTGTTCCTGAATCAGGCTTTTTAGGGATGGAGGCTAAAGAACTGAGTCAGATAGAAGTGATGAGAGATGATGTTCTAAACTGTCTGGAAAAATTGAAAACTAGCAAATCGCCAGGGCCAGATGGCATCCATCCAAGAGTCCTCAAAGAACTCAAATGTGAAATTGCTGACCTCCTTGCTAAAATATATCTTATCTCTGCAATCGGGCTCTGTACCAGAGGACAGGAAAGTAGCAAATGTAACACCGATTTTCAAAAAGGGATCCAGGGGCGATCCGGGAAATTACAGGCTGGTTAGCTTAACATCCGTTCCAGGCAAATTGATGGAAAGCGTCCTCAAGGATAAAATTGTAAAGCACCTAGAAGAACAGGCCCTGCTGGGAGTGAACCACATGGCTTCTGCAAAGGTAAATCTTGCCTCACCAACCTTTTGGAGTTCTTTGAGAGTGTCAACAAGTGTGTTGATCAAGATGATCCAGTTGACATAGTATACTTGGATTTCCAAAAAGCTTTTGACAAAGTTCCTCATCAAAGACTCCTGAGGAAACTTGGTCATGGGATAAGGGGACTGTTGGAAGTGAAGGACTTTGCACTGTCTCATGTCTCAATGACAGAAGGGGACAGACTAGTGAGTCAGAGGGCTAGAGATGTCAAAGCATTGGTCATCCCTTCTCTACTGCTCTGACACTATCCCTTTGATATGTAGATTGCTACTCTTAGGGACTTCCTTCCCAGCCATTTCCTACTTCCTTTTCTTCTTCTTTTTCCCTTCCTCCTACCTCGCAACATGCACACTTCTCTCTCCCTGCACCATGTGTGCAGAGATGCAGAATCCATCTGCATCCAGCTAGATAGATAGATTAGAGATCCTACCTCTTCACTTTACTATCTAGAATGGAGTTCTATAATAAATACTCCTTATATTGATTTGAAACTATGAACTGGCTTCAAGTTATTTTACTCTCAGCATACACGCATGCCTAACCAAATTCCTCTGTGTTGTGCCTCTGTGCACTCTGCTATAATGAAAAAGGGTTTCTCTTACCAGAGAGAATTCCCAACAGGGACAAGTACATGTGTGGATTGCTAACTGGTTGAAAGACAGGAAACAGAGGGTAGGTATAAATGGAGAGTTTTCACAATAGAGGGAAGTAAGAACTGGGGTCCCCCAGGGATCTGTGCTGGGACCGGTGCTTTTTAATTTATTCATAAATGATCTAGAAGCAGGGGTAAGCAGCGATGTGGCCAAATTTGCAGATGATACCAAACTCTTTCGGGTAGTGAAATCCAAAATAGATTGTGAAGAGCTCCAAAAGGATCTGTCCAAACTGGGGGAGTGGGCGACAAAGTGGCAAATGTGATTCAACGTTGGCAAGTGTAAGGTGATGCACATTGGGACGAAAAACCCCAGCTTCACATATATACTGATGGGATCTGAGCTGTCGGTGACTGACCAGGAGAGGGATCTTGGGGTCATGGTGGACAGCTCAATGAAAGTGTCAACTCAATGTGCGGCAGATGTGAAAAAGGCCAATTCCATGCTAGGGATCATTAGGAAGGGGATTGAAAATAAAATGGCTAATATTATAATGCCCTTATACAAAACTATGGTACGACCACACTTGGAGTACTGCGTACAATTCTTGTCAGCACATCTGAAAAAGGACATTGTAGAACTGGAAAAGGTGCAGAAGAGGGCAACCAAGATGATCAGGGGCCTGGAGCACCTTACCTATGAGGCAAGGCTACAACACCTGGGTCTTTTTAGTTTAGAAAAAAGACAACTGCGGAGAGACATGATAGAGGTCTATAAAATCATGCATGGAGTGAAGAAAATGGATAGAGAGAAATTCTTCTCCCTCTCACATAACACTAGAACCAAGGGTCATTCCCATGAAATTGATTGCCGGGAAATCTAGGACCAACAAACGGAAGTACTTTTTCACACAACGCATAATCAACTTGTGGACTTCTCTGCTACAAGATGTGGTGACAGCCAACAACCTGGATGGCTTTAAGAGGGGTTTGGATAATTTCATGGAGGAGAGGTCTATCAATGGCTACTGGTCGGAGGGCTATAGGCTACCTCCAGCCTCAAAGGCAGGATGCCTCTGAGTACCAGTTGCAGGGGAGTAACAGCAGGAGAGAAGTGCTGCCCTCAACTCTTGCCTGTGGCTTCCAGCGGCATCTGGTGGGCCACTGTGCGAATCAGGATGCTGGGCCTTGTGCCTGATCCAGCAAGGCTGTTCTTATGTTCTTATGTAGAGTTAAATTTTAATATTTTGTTTTAATAACTGTTTAATATTGTTTATTAAAACAATAATTTGTTTTGCATTATATTTTATGCAATTGTTTTTATTGTGGATTTTAATCTGTGGATTTCGTGGATTTTAATCTGTGACTTTTTATATTGTTTTAAACTTTGTACACCACCTAGAGATGTACATACCAGGGCGTAGCTACCGTTAGGCAACCGGGTTCAAAGAAGCCAGCCTCCGCTCCTCAGGGGCAGTTCCTCATGGTCCAACCTGCCCCCCCACATCTGATGTCAGATGTGGGGTGTGTGGCTAACTGCCTGTGTCTGACATTAGATGTCGGGGACGGGGTGAGGGGGCCTGCTGCTGCGGCTAGACACTGGCCTCCACTGGCCTCCCTCTGCTAGTGTGTACATATCAGAGCCTCCTGCATGGCACATGGTGATTTCTGGAATATATAGCCAGGATTTTCACTCACAGATGAGCAAAACCCAGAAGCATGTTGGCTGAGTTATCCTGGATAAGCAGCAAGTTAGCTCAGTTCTCAGTCATGTGAACCGGGCTTTCATAATGTTGCCTAACTCAGGGGTTCCCAACCTGTGGTAATCCCAGATGTTGCTGAACTACAACTCCCATCACCCCCAGCCACAATAAACTGTAGCTGAGAATGATAGGAGATGTTCAGCAACATCTGGAGTACCACAGGTTGGGAACCCCTGGCCTAACTGGCTCCCATTAATGAAAAAGGATATGTACAACATAATTGGGGGGGCAGGGAAGCAAGTTTTGGGTGGCATAGAAATATTTTAAACAAACAAAACAAAATAGTAGCAGCTCTACTGGGGCAATTTTTCACTGAAAAATGGCTCTGGTGGAAAGGATTAACATGGCCCTACTAATGTACCATCATCCCAATCAGGCTTGGGCCTCCACACAGTTGCTAAGCATGCCTTTGCATGCTTTAATTTTTTATTTAGGCATATATGGAGTTTGGCCTGCCATAGCATGCTACATCACCCATAATATTTTGTACTACCTCCTATTGTCGATCACATCAACATTCATCATTCTAGTATGAATCTTGATGTGATCAGCATTCTAGAGTATTCATCAATTTTTGGAAATAATGTGAAAATTATCAAAGTATCTCCGGCAAGATGCAGATCAATATCATGGTTGTAAGACAGGCATATCACTTCAAAAATGGATTTGGAAGTGAAACTGATGTTTAAATAAAATTCTGGCTCTTTTTAGGAACGTAAGGCTGCAATCCAGACATTCATTTTAGGGAGGAAGTCACTTTGAATCCAGAAGGATTTCCTTAAAAGAAAGCATGCATTGGATCAGGTTGCATATTACCACCCACAGAGAAAGAGGGAGAAAGAGAGACTGTACATCCACTAGAGGGCCCAATGGAGGCGTTTACTTGCAGATACAGCCACCAGATCCTTTTTTGTTTTTGCGCCATTTGCACTTATAACACTGAACTAAGAAGCAAAGGATTTTGCTTCTTAAATCCTGAGGCTTCTTAGGATTTGATGTTGTTATTGACTCTTTGACTTGATAAGTATCTTTCAAAAATAAACTCGTGGTTAAAGAAAATAGGTTTCAGAAAAGAATTGAACAGAACAGACCATAACTAGACTATAGGCCCATTCACACATTATGTTGAATATACCGGTACAATGTGTTTACAGTGTTCACAGGTAGAGAGCTGTACACACTACAGTCATTCACATGTTATGTTGGACACAGGCACAGAAGTACACTCCCCATCTGCATCATGCCTTTCCAGGGCCTGTATCCAGGTTCATTTCTAAAATGAACACAGGTACAGTCATTCACACAAACACATGTATGAGTGCACAGACATCTGTACACTCGTACAGCGAAATGTCTGAATCAGGCTTATGTCTAAAAGCAAACAATGTCACCTCCCCTCCCCCTCCATGAACTTGACTGCAGCAAGACAAAGTAATCTCACTACTGTAATAAAACATTAATTTACCAATAAACACAAACCAATTCACAACAGTGAAACCCATGAAAATATAGATAACTGGAGGGTATAGGGAACCTTTGATTCATGCACAGTCTGAGGGTGAGTGTTATGTCTGAGGGTATGGACTAGGGAAACCTCTGGTTCCAATACTGGGTCTGTAGTGGCAAGTTCTGGAAAGGCGATAGACAACCAGACAAGATTTTACATTTTTTTCCCCCTACCAAGAAATCACAACCATGTGCAATATTTAACGGAAAATACAACAAAACAAATTCACATGTAATGCTTTTTAGGGCGTGTGGCAGCAGGGCTGACTCTACGGGGCAGCAAGGGGTAGCTGGTGCCCCCACCCCCAATAGTTCCCCCTTTTGCTTCCCCATCCACCTGACTGGAGCTTTATAGCAAAAGGTCAGACAATCCACTCCTCTTGTATTATGGCCCTATAGCCTGGATTGATTATTTTTAAAAGCTTCCGTTGTTTAAAGAAGCCTCGTTCATTCATTCCTTTATCCCAAAACAAGCAGCAAAAGCCAGTGCAACTGGGAACCACTCCAACCCCTTAGTTTCCTTCCGGGACACTTTGCAGATTAGACCCTGCAACAGGGTCACGGCGGATCTCGGAAGTGTGCCTCCACACTTCTTGTGTTGTGACACCGCAGTCCCTACACTGGCAGCAGGGTGCCGTTCACATTTCCGGTGCCTTGTTTCGAATTTAATCGCTGTGATATAGTGCTATGATGTCTTTATTCTGGTGTAAAAATGTTGCTGTTTTTTCAAGTTGTTAGTTTCCACGAGACCGCTCCCCCTGCTGTTTACTTTTTGAATGTGATTTGATTGAATGGAAGCATTTTGCTGCTGTTGAGTAGCTAATCTGGAAAGTGCCCTGGCCAGGGAGTGTACTGGGTGCACCTGAAATCTCCCCTGCAAATTTCAGCTGGTCTGGTACTGACCTCTCCTTTAAAATGAGCCTAATAGCTTTCTTTGCTCCCCAAACTATTTCTAGAATTGCCAATACTCATACATGTATGTATGTATGATTCTATATAGCAGTAGTTCATATGAAGAGAATGAATACAGTTAACGGTAAAAAGACAAGTTAAAGCAAATTTAACTCTATTACAGTGAGTGGATACATCTGCAGAACAGCTCTTGAATGCCATGGCCATTGAAACAGCGGCTGACCTACCACACAGTGAAACGCAGGCAGTTGGAGGAGCACCGCCTACCCCTGTGTTTGTATAAACAACCCACCCACCCTGGTTTGCTTTCTGCAACTGCATTTGCACAATGTTACGATGGAGTTGCCCTGTTCTGCAGCACCATTGGTGGCGATGACACAGATGCAGTAGTGCTCCAACCACCTGAGTGTCGTTGCACAGTGTGATACCACTGTTTGGACATTGTTGTAAGTGTGTACAGTGTGCACACTTACAATGCCAACTGAAGTCCTGTTACTCATGCTGACACAAAATGTAGCCCTGCCCCATGCCAGTCACAAGTACAATATTTAGTTACGCCTGCTAACTAAGCAAAGAGGCACCTTTTAAACGTGGTGGTTCTCTTTATTTAGCAGGGGGAGAACAACTGGCCCTATCCACCTCCAGCACAGCTTCCCTCCAGTGGCTGTTTCTGGTGTCTATTAGTGGTGTGCCCGAACCGGTCCGGCGGCCATTCCAAAGAATGACCGAACTGCCGGACCGGTTCGGACTGGGCTGGTTCGGGTCCGGGTGGGGGGTATATCTTTAAGGGCGGGGAGGGCTTGCTTAGCCCTCCCGCCTCCTTGCCCCCGCCAGCGCCCGTATTTAACATTATAGGGGCGCTGGAAACCAGCCGCCCCCCCCCCGCCGCCGCCACCGCCGCCGCCGCGAAATCACTCTTAAAAACATCCAGCCCTCCCTCCCTCCCTCCCAGCTAGCTGCCCGCCCGCCCCCCCACCCACCCACCCAGTCGCTCACCCGGTCGGTAGATACTAAGCGAGAGGAGCTCCGGCACAGAGCTC
The DNA here is from genome assembly GCF_027244095.1 of Hemicordylus capensis. Classification (NCBI taxonomy): domain Eukaryota; kingdom Metazoa; phylum Chordata; class Lepidosauria; order Squamata; family Cordylidae; genus Hemicordylus; species Hemicordylus capensis. Next base: position 57,297,631 of record NC_069661.1, read on the forward strand.
CTCTCGCTAGGAAGGCCTCCGGGAGAATGGTGGCTTGCGCGCGCGCGCATGCGCGCGCCGCAAACCACGCCGTTCTCCGGAGGCCCGGTCTACCCGCCGGGAAAGCTAGCTGGGAGGGAGGGAGGGCTGGATGTTTTTAAGAGTGATTTCGCGGCGGCGGCGGTGGCGGCGGCGGGGGGGGGGCGGCTGGTTTCCAGCGCCCCTATAATGTTAAATACGGGCGCTGGCGGGGGCAAGGAGGCGGGAGGGCTAAGCAAGCCCTCCCCGCCCTAAAAACAAGGCCCCCCTTCGGTGCCGGTCCGGACTTCTCCGGACCGTGCACATCCCTAGTGTCTATCTTATGTTTATTTTTAGATTGTGAGCCCTTTGGGGACAGGGATCCACCTTATTTATTTATTATTTCTCTATGAAAACAGCTTTGAACACTTTTGTTAAAAAGCGGTATATAAATATTGTTGTTGTTGTTGTTGTTTGCCTGAAGAGATAAATGCTGTACCTGAGGTGAGGTCCTCCCCATGATTAGGCAATGACCTCATTGCAAAGTTAAATTGTAAGACTGATGCAGTCCTATGATGTCTTACATTTTAAGTCTTACATTTCTAAAAATCTAATTAATAAATAAAAATTTCAACTTTACATAAATAAGGCCTATTTGCCCCATTGTTCACAGGTCTGGGCCCACCTTTTCAGGGGTCTAACAGGGGACCAGTTCTCCTTTACTGTGCTGTGATTATTTAGCATGGTGTAGCTGGAAAGACTGCTTTATTTGCTTTTACTGCTGTTGTCATTTGTTATTGGCCGACATGATGTGCAGCGTCTCGTTATTACTGTGAAGCATGCGTGGGCTGCTTTGGACATGTAAGGCATACCCAATGCTGTTGTTGAGGGTGAGTGATTATACAAGCAGCACTGCCACAGTTACTCCCATTGCAGTAAATGGAGTAATTAGGTAGGGCTGCTTGTTTTCAAGTTCTTCATCCTCAAGAACTTCTGGGCTGCCTTACACATCCATAGCAGCCCTGGTGCTGATGAGGTGCTGCATCAGTCTTACATTTTAACTTTACATAATGATGGTCATTGTACATCTTCTATCCCATAGCCCTTTTACCCCCATTTTAACCTTCTCTCTCTTTCTCTATCTGTCATCCCCACCACCCACACACATACCTGCGAACTAAGAGTGATACTTCATGCATCTGATAAAGTGGTCTGTAGTCCATGAATGCTCATGCGTAAATCAGTTTACACAGCCTTTAAGGGGCTAAAGATGGTTTGATGTTTTTGCTACATTGGACTAAAAGCTACCCCTCTCTGAAGACTATTGGATGTAATTGAAACAGTGGTGTAATGGCTTAGATTAAAATGTGAATGGAGAAGTCACTGGTTCAAATCTTGCCTTAACCATGAACACACCACGTGACTCTAAGCAAGTCTTGTCTTCTCAGCCTCAGCATCCATCTGTAACACTCATTAATAATATTAATAAACACAAAATCATGATTCCACCTTACAGGGCTGTAGTAAGGATTACTGAGATTCTTCGTACAGGGAATTATTTGTACCAACAGTATAAACACAAGTGGGCATGCTCAGGGGTGGGCAATCCCTGGCAGGCTCTTTTAAGGGTTGTACCAGATGATCCGTTTAAATATAATTGTTACTTATTTGTTGGGTAGGATACAACTATTTATCAGCAAGGTAGTAATTCTGTTTACTAAGAGATGTGCTTATTAAGAGATGTGCATTTTCCCAGCATCTAAACTACAATTACTACTTTGGCTCCTGGAAAATTAGATTGTTCCTTGAACTAGTACATCCGTTCATTGCTATTGAAAGACTTGTGAGGAATATTGTTGAATGAGTGTCACTGGCATTTAATGGATGCGGGCCTGGGACATCACTAATGACAAGTGACACAACTTTCCTATGCCCATGACATTTTGTGAATTTAAAGCCCCTGCTGTGCACGCATTGCACTGGGGTGCTCATACAGTGCTGTTAAAAACATTATTATAAAGGAGCTGGGCTACCAGAAAAGGGTAGAAGGAAGTCTTGTATGCTGCCCTGACCTCCCTGGAGGAAGGCCAGGATATACATGCAATAAGCAAGCATATAAATAAAATAACATTTCCCATGCACTGCTCAACCATTTTAGGAAACTTTAACTGAAATATATATATTTTTAATTTTTTTTAATTTGCTGGCTGTGTTAAGCTTTCTCTGGAATGCTCACCCAATCCCATTTATATGGGAAATGTGTGTATGTGTGTATGCGTACAACAACAGCATAGCTATCCCTCTCACCTCCAGGAATGGAATGTTGTATTGCTGGTGATGGCCTGAAGCTACCGTAAGTATGATAACAGCTGTGCATTTAACACAGTGGCCTGCATGTACCACCGCAGCTGTAGGAGGGCAGAAGAGCTGTAGGAGGGCCTTGCAAGGAGACTGCAGAGTAACTGCAGGGGAGGCATCATCCACAGCCAAGTGCATGCAGAGAGAAAGAGGGATTTTTATTTTTATTCCCTACCTCCAAATGTCATTTTGGCTTCCATAAATATGCCCCTGAGGACTGCACAACCCTCAAGGACATATTTCTGGAAGCCAAAAGGTCTTTCTGACAGAGGGGAGCAAAGTGAAAACCACTCTTTCTCCACACAAGAAGTCTTCTCTGCAGCTACTCCACAGCCTCCTTTCAAGGGCACATTTCTTCTTCTGCCTTCTTCAGCTGTGCAACATGTGAACCAATATTTTTAATAGTTGCTTTATAAACAGTTAAAACAGTTCTTTCCAGAAAATAAAGAAGATAATTCCAACATCTAGATTGTGTATTACTTACATACACTGAGGACACTGAAGGTCCTCAAACAAAAAGAATATTGTGAAACATAATAGGTAGGTAGACTCATAAAAAATAGTGCTTGACATCCTGACTAACAAAGTGCAATTGCGACAAGAGAAGCATCCATTCTGCTGCTGCGTTAAAGACTAAAGCAGAGTAATGCTTGCACAGGAAGGGGGTGAAAGTCAACAACCACTCCTCCTCCTGGAAGTCCTCTGCACCACCCAGAAAATATGTTCCTAAGGGTCCCTAACCAGTGCTACTTTAGTCAAACCTACGAGTGCTTCTCCTGTAGCACTTGTGCTTCGTTACTCTGGATGTAGGCCATGTTTTATAGGAGGTTACATAAATATCAGATTTCTTTTCAGTAGAAGAGATAAAAGAATTCCACTTAGCATGAAAAGCATCAGATTTAGCCAGTCCTTGAAAAACGTGCATTTGATGAATGCTTTCCCCCATAGCTGTTCAGTCCTATGTTCCCAAGAACCAAGCAGTAATGATTGGACGTTTTCTCATGTTGCACGAGTACGGAATATGTTTTACTGACAATATCCCAGTGCTTTTTGATCATCCAAAAAGGCCCTTAATGAAAAGTGGTATAACATGAAAGATAGATATTCATTTCTCCAGCCAGTAGAGTGTGTTGAAAGGAGGGGGGAACAGAGACAGAGAGAGCACGGCACTGACAAGACAGGCCCATAGCCAGAAATGCTGTGCTATGGGGCTTAAGGGGCATTAAGAAGTCAGGGAATCATTGCAGAACAGCCAGAACCTAATATAGGGGCAGCTCAATATGTTTAAAGTTATTTAATTGCATTGCTTCTTAGTGAACAGTTGGGTCAAATACGGCTTGATACCAGTCAACTTTACCTTCATGTCCACAAGTAAAAGGACAAGAGCCGTACTTTTTTCAATGAAACCTGAATGAAGAGAAAAGGCCTGGAATAACCCTGAACAACCCACCCCCCAGAGGCCCTCCCGGTGTGGCTGCAGCCCTGCTGAGAGAAGAGCTAGCCTATTCATTCATTTTGCTAATGGAATATTTATGTGCATGCTGAAATGTTATTATCTTTGGGATTCTTCCCTCCCTCTGCATTTAGAGCTCAATCCATTCTTCTACTCAGGGCCAGCATGACTGGGATTGCCAACTCTAAGATTTCATTTCAATATCCTTCATAATATCAAGCCCCTAAAATCTCCAGGATTGCTTTCAATAGTCATGTAGGAATTGATGCTAAGGTAGGCAACCCTAGCAGTGTCAAGACAGTACTGCAAGGCAAGCCCTCTGCTGACACCCAGACTAGGGTTGTCAACATTCAGTTGCCCAAATATGGGCAACTTATGAGTTAGGCATCTTAACTCTCATCTTATATCAAAGGATTATTGAATTTCCAGGTGTTTTAAAAAGGGAAATCTGATTATTCACTATGGGGAAGAGCTTACCCAGATGACAAGGTAGAACTTCCTGATGTTGAACACCAAATATTTCATTTCATTTCACACTCCTTGCCCTCTAGGGGAAAAAACACAATTAAATGAAATTAGTGGATTCAGTAAAAGTGCAGTGTGATACCACATCATAATTATTCAGCAGTGAATAAGGACACAACAAGAAACTGGTAATCTGTGTTCACTTTAAATCTATACTTCATTTTTTTCTTTTCCTTAAACACACACACATACATACAAACAACAATGATAATTACAAATAACAAATGCTTTAACAACCATGTCCAAAACTACAGATTATCTCCCCATAAACCTCACAGTTCTCCTGCTTGAGCTCAGAGGAGCACTTTGGAGCCTAGCTGAACAGAGCGCTCCTCCTTCTCCCACCTCCTGCTTACACCCAGCTGCACAGAACAGTGCGCTGGTTTCGGCTGGAGGTTAGGATGAAGCGCACGTGGTTTTGAAGAATCAACAACTGTGGAGTAGCCTACGACTGCAGTTGAATAGCGCTTTTTCTAAGGCAAAGGAGCAGTATTCAAACGTCCTAGCTGGGCCAGGCACAGATCATCTGCACCTTTGTCCACCCACTTCTCCCCCCACTTCTCCGCCCGCTTCTCCCCCCGCGCATGCTTTCTGGCAGGCCAGCCGGAAAGCTGACCTGGCATGCCTGGCTGTCAACTCCGATGGCCGGCCTGCCACCACTGCCTGCTCCCAGCAGCCAGGCCGGCCCACGGCCACCACCGCCTCCTCCTCCCTCTTTTCGTCCCCATCGCTAGTCAGGCAGCTGCTTGCGGACTCTCGTGAGAGCTGCCACACATGAGATTAGCAACGGGTATGCCTAGGAGAAATAAATATATAGATAGCTGCAGTGGGGGAAGGAAAGAAGAGGGCAGGGCTGTGCTCCCAGAAATCTTGGACAGGGAAGGAGCTAACCACAATATCTTTTGTGGGCACTGCAGGGGGTACTGCATCTTCGAAACTCTTATTGCACAAACTCTTTTAGCAGCAAAGATGCATTTTCAGCCTCTTAAACCCATAGACCCACGGTTACTTCTGCTCATCCATATGCTATATGAAAACACCACACTGAGAGTAAAGTGCAATAACAAAGGTCATCTGTCCAGACCCGTGGCTATGCGGAAGTGGGTTAAGCAAGGATGTATCCTTGCTCCTTTTCTGTTTAATGTCTATATGAATTTTTAATTCCCCTTCTGGATAACCCTGACCTCCATCCGCCTAAGCTAGCATGCAGACCCATCTCGATCCTACTTTATGCCAATGATGCAGCTATACTATCGAGGACACTAGTTGGTATGAGGAGAGGAGAGCACTACAAAGACGTACACAGTTTTGCGAAGATGAGTCTCTAGTCATAAACACTCAAAAGACTAAGGTAATGGTATTTGCCAAAAGACTGAAAGAACACAAACGGCAAATTAACAGGAGTAGGGTTGAGCAGGTTAGTGGCTATAAGTACCTGGGTATAGTTTTTCAAGCAAATGGTACATGGGGTGAGCAATGAGAACATGCTGCAGCAAGTGCACAGAGGAGTGGACCTCTGCTATACTAAATTTTTCCACACTATAGGGGGCTATTTCATCCCAGCGGCTGTTAAGGTATACCAGACCAAAATACCAGCACAGATGTTATATGGGATCCAGATCTGTTCCACCTGTAACTTCACACCCATGGAAGTGGTTCAGTCTAGATTCCTTTGTGCCATTTTCCAGGTGCCTAGATGTGTTTCAAATGCCAACCTATGCCTAGAGATGGGTTTAACCAGAGTCGAGGCTCAGGGGCGGCTTCACACATTTAACTACCAGCTCAAATTATATTTTTTCCATCAAGACCTTGCCCCCCTGGTATTGCAAGATGAGTTCCACTCTAATTGGTGTAAGAGCCTTTATGATAAATTGGACAGATATGGCCTCTCGCCACAATATGCGAGCGGGCCAGCGTGGTGTAGTGGTTAGAGTGCTGGACTAGGACCGGGGAGACCCGAGTTCAAATCCCCATTCAGCCATGAAACTAGCTGGGTGACTCTGGGCCAGTCACTTCTCTCTCAGCCTAACCGACTTCACAGGGTTGTTGTGAAAGAGAAACTCAAGTATGTAGTACACTGCTCTGGGCTCCTTGGAGGAAGAGCGGGATATAAATGGAAAAATAATAATAATAATAATAATAATAATAATATCTACTTCCATAGGGACATGCCACCACCAAAGAAATTATTAAACAATGTATTGCGGATACAAAGAAGCAATCTGATTTAAGCCTTGTTACCATCAGTAGTACTCCAGGTGGCTTATCAAACTACCCTCAGCCAGCTGCGCACCTCACAAATCTGACTACTCTAACTCAGAGGAGAGCTTTCTCGCTCAAGGGGTTTAATGCCCTCCTTTTGTCATTTTGGATGGCAGATTTAACTGCTCAGGAATTAACTATGTCCATGTGGTTCAGGCAATATCAAGTACATCTCACATGCTCTTTTATACTGTTTATATTATAGGGAAATTCACATTGCCTGGATTGAACCACTTCTAAAAAAATATGCCAGGTCGATCGGAAGAGTATTACACTTCCTTCCTTCTGGCAGACCAGTATACAGCAAGTACTGCTGGGGTAGCAGGATTCTGTGCTGCAGCATGTGAACTGAGACGGGAGCAGTTGTGATTGAGACCTCTGTACATATATGTTTTGATGCTGTATTGGCCAGTCCTGTTGTTTTGATTTGATTTTACTTTACTTTATTTTTTATTTTACCTTTTGCTTGCTGGTCACTGACTGTAATAAAATTCATTCATTCATTCATTCAGTCAGTCAGTCAGTCTCTTAAAACACAACTTTAAGGATCAATTGTAAAATAACCATCAATTGGGTCCCAGAGGACTATTCAAAAGGCACAGTGCAGTCTAAAGCCTGAAACTATGCAAATAGACTACAAAATTATTTAAATACAACATAGTTGTATATACAATATAGTTATACAATATAGTTATATATAAAGTTTTATACACACACACACACACACACACACACACACACACACACACGTATACTAGTATTTTTAAGCCCGTTAAAATAACGGGTGCTAGCTGGGTTACGTTTTTCCCCTCTCTGCGGCCGGCCTGGACCCGCCGCTGTTAGAAAGTGCAACAGCAGCAGCAGCAGAAGCAGCAGAGCCCCGCCGGAGGGAGGCAGCGGCGGCCGCCACGAAGAAGCCCCTTGAGGGCTGCCCCTGGAGGAGGAGGAGTGAGGAGGAGGAGCGGGGCAGGCGTGCGCAGGGCCACTTCCCCGGGGACTGTGGCGATGGCCAGGCGCCCAGAGCAGCAGCAGCATTCACGGCTCGCCCTGCTGAGCTGCTGCCTACACCTCCCTCCCTGGGCTGGGCGTGAGGAGGAGCTGTAGCAGCTGCTGCTGCTGCTGCCAGGGGCAGGCGGGCGGAGCTTTTCTCCTCCACGAGCCGCCGGTCCTGCCAGCGGCTCTTCCCGCGGTGGTTTCGGGTGGGGTGGTCCTCTTCCCCCCACCTGGCTTTGGCGGTGCGGCCTCGGCCGGCTTCCTCCGCCGCCTCTCCCCCCCCAGCTTCAGAGGCGCGGCCAGGCCTCGGTCATGGCTCCGCCGCCTCGGCCGCGCCTCGGCCAGCTTCCCCCACCGCCGCCTCCTCCCGCCTGGCTTTGGCGGCGGCCGCTTCTCCTCGGCCGCCGCTTCTCCTTCTCCAACATGGCCGCCGTGTCTCTGCGGCCGTATCTTTCTCGGACGTTCTGAGCATGCGCTCCGCGCATGCCCAGAATGGCCAAGAAAGACACGGGCGCAGAGACACGGGTGCACACTCAAGCCTTTTATTATAGAGGATACACACACACACACACACACACAATATAAAAGTGTTTATAGATAGATAGATAGATAGATAGATAGATATAGTTTCCAAAGCAGTCTACACAGAGAAATAATAAATAACTTTCTCAGTCCAAAAGAATGCCACCAACCCTTAAAACCCTTGTTCAAAAGATAAAAACTATAAACTACTCTATCTACGTCATTTCCCAACAGATCTTCACCAGATTTGCAGGGGAGGTGTCTCTTGTTACCTTGTTACTATTGTTAGACACGGGTGCACACTCAAGCCTTTTATTACAGAGGATACACACACACACAAAATAGAAAAGTATGTGTGTGTGTGTGTGTGTGTGTGTGTGTGTGTGTATATATATATATATATATATATATATATATATATATATATATATAGTTTCCAAAGCAGTCTACATAGAGAAATAATAAATAACTTTCTCAGTCCAAAAGAATGCCACCAACCCTTAAAACCCTTGTTCAAAAGATAAAAACTTTAAACTACTCTATCTACTCTACTCTTATCTACTCTACTCTATCTACTATAAAACTATAAACTACTCTATCTACGCCATTTCCCAACAGATCTTCACCAGATTTGCAGGGGAGGTGTCTCTTGTTACCTAGGGAATGTGTGGTGATGGCCAGGCAGATCGGACAAATGGTTTTGATTCTATAAGCAATAGAATGTTCAGGGCTGTATTGTGGTGGAATGTTGAAACTACTCTCCATCTTAACTATACTGGCATGAATGTACCAGGGCGCTTTTCAGATTAGCTGCTCATCAGCAGCAAAATGTCTCCATTTGGGCAAGTCGCATTTGAAATGTAAGCAGCAGGGGGAGCAGTCTTGCAGCAACTAACCACCCCACAACCTAGCAACTTTTTCACGCCGGATATACAGTATGACATCCTAGCTCTATATCACAGCGATTAAATTTGAAACAAGGCATTGGAAGTGTGAACCTGCTGTCCATGTAGGGATTGTGGTGTCACGATGCAGGAAGTGTGGAAGCACACTTCTAAGATATGTCCTGACCCCATTGTAGGGTTTAGTCTGGAAAGCGCCCAGTATAATACAATAAAACTGTTGTAGTTCAACTGTTGTAGTTCAAGAGCCAAGGTTGCCTATCCCTGTTTTAGGCGACAATGAAGACTGGGTCCCAGAGAGAGAAGGCAATTGCATGAGGAATATACAGCAAGGAGGAGGTGGGTGGGCCAACTTGGGAAGGGCTCCAAAGAGGGCATCTTGCCCAAGAGCCATCACTGCTTCAACCAGAAATGAAGCAAGTTGTTCAGTGCCTCTGAAAATCAGGCATTTGTTCGCTTTGTTTTGGAGTTTGAAATCATGGACCAAAACTTTTAATGACATTGGACTGCAACATGGGCCACATACATAGAGATAAGGCATTCTAGGTAAGTCTGTTGCTTTTAAACAGGAAAGATGCAACAAGATGGTGCATACTCCTTTTGTTGGACTAATTATTAATAAATAAGCGCCAAGAAGAGAAATTGCCTCTGCAATATTGTTTTCCTTGGTTGTGCTTACATCAGCAAGGCATTGCAATAGGCAAATGACTCATCAGAGAAGTGAGAAATAGGTTGCTAGGCAACCCAACAGCCTGGATGGGAGGCCTGCTCCTATGTCATGAAACTGACATGCTTGATGGGTCTCTAGATTTTTAAAATACAATAATTTTATGAAGCAGTGGAGGCTGGAAGAGCGAGCATCCCTCACGGAGAAGAAAGATGTCTGTGCACAATGAGGGATAATGTACAAGAGAGGATTGTGTGGAAAGGCTGTAGACTAATGAGAGAAGTATCTGGAGAACAAATAGGAGAGGGCAGAAAAGGAAGACATGACATAGGTTGAAGGAAATGTGTAAATTATATTAAAACAGCTGTGAAAGCTAGAGGATTAGTGGTAATAGTGGAGTCTGCATGTGGCTGGATAAAGTTCTGATTTGTGCACATCTTAGCTGATTTGAGAAAGAACACAAAGAGAAGAAAAGTAGCAACAAAAATACCATCCAAGGATAAGAGAGTCTTCAACTGCGGTATTTTCCGTATATTAGCTCATGTTCTATATCCCTAAAGATGAGTTTCTGTATCTGTCACCATTCAAGAATAATACGTTTCTGCTGCTGCTGCTGCTGCTGCTAAGAATGGACGACATTAGAGGCAGCCCTCTGTCAAAGGTAGGGACCTGTCAGGGGTGCTGCAGAACTTAAAAGGCAGCCCTGATAGTATAGTGATGGGGCTGTGGCAGAATGACTTTAAACCATTTCTGGACGGCAGCGCTCTTTCCCATTGTTTCCATGCAAAGGAATCCTTTGCACTGCTACCCAGAAGTGGTTCACAGTCATTCTGTAGCAACCCCATTTTACACCATCATGGCTGCCTTTTAAGTTATTTAGCGGCCATGACAGGTCCCTACCACTGACAGAGCGCTGCCCATCATGTTGGCTAAAATTGCTTTTCAACAAAAGTTTACAAAGTAGTTCACATAGTAAAAGCAATGAGAAAAAGGATGAAAAACAGTTCCCTGTCCCAAAGGGGCTCATAGCCTAAACAGAAACAAGAGAGAAACAAGCTGAGAAAATCAGCCAGTGGAAAGACAATATGCTGGGTTGAACAGGGCGATTCCTGCTAAATGTGAGCAGCCGTTACTTTCAGGGTTCCTGATTTAATGGGATAAAGAAAAATTACATAGAGGTCATTCACACAATCAAAAACTGTGTTCGACCCGGGTTTGGGAGCTGTGTGTGATCCCAATTTTTGGTTTTATGGAAGCAAGGTAAGGTGGGGGGAAACTGGTAGAAGTAATTGTGTGGAAGCAAGGTAAGAGGAAAACCTGGATAGCTTGTGAATGACTTCATAAAGTAATATATACATGTGTAGAGAATTAAAGCCTTTGTCTCAGGGCTAGCTCACCTGAGGGAAAGAAAATGCTGAGTCATGCCGGCTGAGCTGCCAGGGTGGGCTTCTCATAAAAACTTTCTATATTTCCGATAGTTTTAAAATGATGCCACCAAGCACCCTAAAACTAGCAGAGAACCGGGCCAGTGGATTCGGAGCTTTAATCCAAGTCCCTCTGTAACTGGGTATTGGGCAAATATTAAAAAAAACCTTCCACATGTAAATTTACACATGATGAGAAAATCAATAGCTGCTGAGTGCTTGAGGATGCTTTTGCACCAAAGAAATCCCCTTTCTGCCCTCCCTTTCTTCTTGAGGTAAAAACCAGCTCTGAGAGGCTTGTAAAAAGAAAGGAACAAAAAACAGTTTTATTCCATTACTACACACTGCTTCCATCTGAGGCGTTCAGGTTTTAAATACACTAAAAATAGTTAGTATGTTACAAAAATAGGTTGTCTTAGGCTTCAATTTAGGTTGCATTTAAGTACGCTTAGATATTTATAGTCTTTTGCAACACCCTAGTTGGGTTGAGCATAAGCTAGTGTATCTTATTTTAATTACATTACAGGTAAACAATAATAGAACAGTATCAGGAATATGCAAAGCACGTACACAAAGAAATATAAGTTTCTAACACAAAATATGACTAACTGTTCCCTATGCTAAATCCCCCTTTCCTTGAAAACTCACCCAACACCTGATGAGAATCAAGCTTCCTGCAATCCTGTCTCTCAAGGAGTTCCAGTTATTCCATGTGAGAAACCTCCATGCTGGCTTTGACCATGAGGGAGCAAAAACTCCATGCCCCTCACTAATCCTTTCCGCAACCACTTTTCTCCAACAAAAGACCACCTTCCTTGTTCCCCAAATTCCCAGCAACTACTCTCTAGTTCCCACCCACCTGGTGTACTGATTGGCTGCCCTGGACAAAATTTATGTTGCCTAATATTATCTTCCTAAGCTGACCCCACACAGATCATCTGTGCGTTATTTGCCCGCTCCCCCCACGGTGGCAAGCCCAGCTTTCTGGCTGGCCCGGCAGCCAGGGGGGGCATGGCCTCCCCACCACCTGGTTTATCCCCCTGCCTCCGGCATCCTCCTCTGCTTTCCCCCGCACTCTTCAGGGTGGCGGGGCTTCACCTGCCACCACCCGCTTCGCCCCCTCAGTGCTCTTCAAGGGCCCGCCACCTCGCCACTGCGGCCAGGCTCGAAACTGCCACCACCTCGCCACTGGAACCAAGTGTGCTACCCCTAGTCGCAGCCTCCCTGTCACCGCCTCCCTGCCTGTTCCCTCCTGCCGCCGCTTCCTGACTCCTTGGCATCGCCAGGCCTGCTGCCGCCTCCTCCTTGCCACTGCCATTCCCCCCGGCAGCAGACAATGGCCTCCTGTGAGCCTCTGCCTCCCAGCCAATCTGGAGAGCCTCTGATGCCCAGCCAATCTGCTGAGTGTTGGGACACATTCCTATGGGCACGTCTATGAGGATAAATATAATAGATTGTTTTTGTAGCATATGCAGGGGTGCACCTAGATAATTTTGGTGCCCCCCTGAGTTAAAATTAAAAGTTCATTTTTCAAAAAAAGTTATATACCTCAATTTCCCCGAAAGGTCCAGGGGACTCCTGCTGTGCCGCCACCCCACCCCCACCCTACCACTGCCGCACAATAACTTCAAAAATAATAGCCGTGCCATATGGCGTGGCGGTGGGTGAGCCAAGCAGGCCTTCCCCACCCCCGTGGTGGCATTGGCAGGCAGAGCAGGGCTCTGAAGCGGCCATTGGGCTTGACCTCTCAGCCTGTGGCCCTTGAGAACTACGAGGAAGCTCTGGAGCACCTTTGCCGGGGGAGGCCTGCTCGGCTCACCCCTCACCCCACACCCACCCCAGCAGCTGGGCACATGGCATGGCCAGAATTTTTGAAGTTTTCGCAGGGCAGTGGTGCAGCGGTGGGGTGGGGTGGGGGCACAGCAGGAGGGCCGACCTGACCTTGGAGGCCTCCCAGACCTTGGAGGCCACGGGCCGGGTCCCCAAGGTCCGAGGGTAAGAGTGCCTCTGAGCATATGCATATTTGATTTGTGAACTTATTGTCACACCCTCGATCTCAGATAGCGAGGAGGAAGGGGAAGCTGACAGCCTTTCAGCCGATGCCTGAGGGGCAGAGCCCGGCTGTCAGTTCTCAAGAGACGGCTGAGGAAGGTCTGGCTGATGTTTCAGAGCAGGCACAGCAGTCTGAGGCAGCAGAGACAGCAACGGACAAACTAGAAGATGAGCTGTGCAGGCAACCCCCACTGACTCCACAGCAAAGGCGTGTCACAAGGTGAAGAGCACAGCTGGAAACTATCAGGAAGAGTAAACGCCTCTTGCAGAGGGCTGATAAGCCTTGAATCCCTGCCAGCTGGGAGTTATCAGCTTGGACTATAAAGCATGTCAACAGCTTTCTGTTAGCTGCTGGAAGATAACATTTGTCAACCCTCGTGTCGACAGCTTTCAGCCCAAGCCTGATATAGAGAACTATTCTGAGCCGTGTTTCGTTTCCGCAGCCCAGTTTGTATTGTGGACTGTCTTCCTGGACTTCCCTTCCGGGTGGCCAGATTGCTGACACTTATTTTTAAGAGAGTCTTTTATTTTTTGTGTTATTATTATTATGTTATATCTGTTTTTGAAAAATAAATGATTTTTAAAAGGTACTGCTTTGCATCTTTAGCAATGGTCATAGTAATATGGGTAATATTACTGTTACCTGTCATGTGTAACTTTAACACATTACCCTGAGAAATTGTGAGGACATTGCATAACATTTCCACAAAGCGGAGGGTGTTCAGCAGTGACTAATGGAACCTTACACTTCTATGTTCCATTTGTGCAATTAGAAAGGAATTTCTTCAGGTATTTTAGATTGAGTCAACTGAAAGAGCTTTAATTCCCCCACAGGGCAAATAGAAGTTTCAAGGAAGTCCTTAGCATCGTCTCTATCATTGCCTCTATCATGTCTCCCCATAGTCATCTCTTTTCCAAATTAAAAAGCCCCAGATGCTGTAGCCTTGCCTCATAGGGAAGGTAATGCAGGCCCCGATCATCTTGGTTTCCCCCATTTTGCATTCTACAATGTTCTTCTTAAGAGACAGTGACCAGAACTGCACGCAGTACTCCAAATGTGGCCACACCATAGATTTGTATAAGGGCATGAGAATACTAGCATTTTGATTTTCAGCCCCTTTCTTAATGATCCCTAGCATTGAATTTGCCTTTTTCACAGCTGCCGCGCACTGAGTCGACACTTTCAATGAGCTGTCCACCACGATCCCAAGATCTCTCTCCTGCATGCTTTCCACATTACGCCCTACAACAGTGTCACTATGGATCTGCTAAGTGTGCTTCCATACTTCCTGTGTTGTGACATCGCAGACCCTGCACTGACAGCAAGGTGCCGTTCATATTTCCAATGCCTTATTTCGGTTTATCTTTGTGTTATAGTGCTATAACATGGCATGTGTGTCACAAAAAAAGCTGACTTTGAGATTAGGAAAGTTGTCCTCCATGTTAGTGTCTTTAGGAAGCAAGGTTCTTGCAACAGACTTGCTTTATCCAAAGTGCCACACTTTTATTTTATAGAGGTAAACCCTTCCAGCTTTGTCGGAATAACACCCTTAAAAGCGATTACTTGATTCAACAGAGGTTATACTTAATCTCTTTTGGCTTCACTTGCTCAGCCATCTGTTCTCTTGTAGCAAGAGTTCAGCACCCCGCTGAGATTGTCTCCTCAATGGGGTCAGTAAAGAGTTTCCACAGCTTTGTCAGGATGGAGCAGTGAGAGCACCATTGGACAGAGCCAAAGGATAAACTGAAGAGGAGAGGAATGCCATGAGGACTCTGCTTTGGTATATCACTGGGCCTTTTAAGATCATCATTCCTAACAACAAGAATGTGGAGCTAATACACAGTTGTTTCTCTCTGTGTAATCCAACATCTTTATTTAAAATATTCCAGTTGTTACTAAGTTGTTATACCTTCCCACAAGATCACTTGTTCCTAGCACTCAGTTGCTGGGAAAACGCAATTCTCATATTCATGCACTCTGTTTCGGTTTTCCTTTGCTATGATGAGCGCTCTATGAATTGTGGTTGCATGTGTGCTACAGATCCTGATTGGATGGTGCAGATGAATTCAGTTGCATCATATATGAACATCCCCTCCCACGCCTGTCCCATTTTATGAAACTTTTAAGTATATATAAATATATTGCACGTCTTACAGGTTGAGCACTTCCCTACTGTGTCATGCAAGCCACAGGGATTATCATCTAGTTATTTAAACAAAACAGGAGGGGCAAACACCTGCCAAGCCACCTGCTCCCCCTGCACTAATGCACACATTTTATGGACACTTTTCTTGTAATTTTTATATTCCTCTTCTCCAACACTGCAGCATACATATTTTCTAAATATTAAAAACAGATGCTTGTCAATTTCATTTTCTTTCTTTTTTAATGGTATAATTTATTTTATTTATGTAACATATTTGTATCTCTCCCATAATGCAAGTCTTTGGGTGGTTTACAACAAAACAATAAAAACAACACGTAAAAAGGTTAAAACATAACAACAATTTGAAACTTTAAAAAAAGTTACAACTATTAAAAATCATCAAACTATTAAAACAGTATCTAATTAAAAGCCTGGGTGAACAAATGTGTCCTGACTGCATTTTTAAAAATTGTAAGAGATGGGGAAGCTCTTATTTCAGCAGGGACCGCATTCCTAAGCCTCAGGGCAGCAATGCAGAAGGCCACCAGATGAGCCGGTGGCAACTGAAGATGAACCTCTCCTGATGATCTCAATGGGTGGTGTGGTTCATAGAAAAAAAGATGTTCTCTTAAATAATGAAATTGACACATCTCTTCAGCAAGGTATTCTTATCCAGTGACATTCTTTCCTATGGGAATTGGATACAATGCTAAGAGAAACTTGCATAGTTTGACAATTGAGAAGATGATAACCTAATACAGAAGAGAATTCCTAGAAATATCCATTCCAGTGTGGCAGTGTTTTCTCAGTCTGTACAATGATTGTGACATTATATAATCAGGAGCATGTGATGGAACCCCTTGGGTTCACTTATCTTATAGGACTTTCTTTTATTGTTTGTGGTGTGATCAATTACTTTCCTTTCCTTTCCTAACAGGTATTGGGGTTATTATAGGTTATAGTTTAAGTATAGTTTATGTATACCCCTGCTAACTGGGCAAAGAGGCATCTTTTGAACATAGTGATTCTCTTTATTTAGTAGGAGGAGAGTAACTGGCCCTGTCCACCCCCAGCATAGTACCTTCAGTGACTATTGCTGGTGTCTATCTTATGTTTCTTTTTAGATTGTGAGTCCTTTGGGGACAGGGAGCCATCTTATTTGTTTATTATTTATCTGTGTAAACCACTCTGGAACCTTTTGTTGAACTGCGGTATAGAAATATGTGGTGTTGTGGTGGTGGAACCAGTTGCAGGGGAGTAACAGCAGGAGAGAGGGCATGCCCTCATCACCTGCCTGTGGCTTCCAGTGGCATCTGGTAGGCCACTGAGTGAAAAAGGATGCTGGACTAGATGGGCCTGATCCAGCAGGGCTGTTTTTATGATTATAGGTTATAGTTTATGTATAAGGGGTGGGGATCCTATACATTTTAAGTTAAAAAGAAAACAAGATTATGACCTTTCTATATTAAAAAAAAGAGGTGTCCAAGGGGAAGATGATGGAAAAATACAAAATAACAAGCAGATTAGAATGTTAATTATATTTTATGTAATATCAAATCTACTGGGCTGCCATTTATATAACTAAACAGCAGGTTTAAATTTCTACTACCAAACAGCTATAAAATCAAAATGAATGTGAATCCTGCTGTTAATATCCACTGGATATTCTGTGAATACTCTGATTTTTGCTATTGTTTTAATATCTTATATTTTAAAAATACGTATTTTTCAGTATTTGCTACTTTTCAGTCTTTGATATTTGATATGTGGACCAGTTTCACATATTTGTTAATAAGTGAGACTAAACAAAGTGTCCAGATTGTATGGATGATATCCGAACTAGCACCGCATTGATGGAGCAGTGCCTGACATCCAGACTAAAACTGTGCTGTCATTTGGAAGTAGGTAATTTTCAGTGATCTCCCCTTTCCGCTGAAGCCTACTATGCCTCCCAAAAATATGTCCCTAAGAGTCACACAGTCTGATTAAGAGTCCTGTAGGGCTTCAAAGCTCTCTCTTTTATGCTTTGTGACTTTTTGGTTAGTTATAATAAAAGCCCTAGTTTTGGACTGCGAATTCTATCTTGTGACTCAGTAGGCCTAAGGCTCAAACTGGAGATGATTTTTAAACTTCCAGAAAAATCCAGACCAGGCCAGTATCAAACAGAAGATGGCACCAGGGGCTTGTTCTTGATAGCATCATTTTCCTTTGATATTAATGTACAAAAATTTGTCCCTACTCATTGAACAGAAGCTGGGTGATGAACAAATCTGTTCTTTTTTTACAAGAGGTGATACATAGTTTTCCTCTGATGATTTCTTTTTCTTATACATGCACAAAACTTTATCTTTACTTCACACCCTTTCTGATCAAATCTTCCCTTCCCTTCCTTTTATGCTATGTTTTGTAACTGCAAAAGCAAAACAACGGCAGAAAATGGCTGGTGATCTGCAGTGGCTTGCTGTGATCTCCTTCCTTTCTGCCTGCCAGACATGTAATATTATGGGGAAGGAGGAGGGATGGAACCCCCAAATAATGGTACTTTCCAAATTGAATAATTTTGCATTGTAATATTCAGAGTTCATCTCCTTCTCTTCCAGCAAGTTTGCTGCTTCCTCTTTAACCTAAAGGATGTAAAGCATTTCCCTTTAAAAAAGCTAATTGTTCTAGCTTGCAGAATCTGGGAATTGTTAACACTGTTACTGGAATGTGTCTCAACTAGACACAGTTTTGTCTATTCAGCTTAATGTATTTTTTAAAATGACCTTGCTTTTGTGTGATGTTTTTAGAGAGATTTAAGAATGGCTGAAATGACGTTCTTTGTAGCACTTTTCCTTTCAAAAGATTGGTAGTTCAGAATTTCCTTTCAGAAGATTGCTATTTGGGAAAAAGGTTTTATTTTAAAAATAGATTGGCCACTCTGAAGTTTGTGCAATTTGCGCTCAGTCTAATGAAGACTGGGTAATTTTGAGATAAACTCCACTCTAACAAATCTCTGAACATAGTGTAGCTATATTCTTGAATACAGTTAAGCCATTTGCTAATTCTGTGTTTAGGTCATAGTCCAGACTAAGCAAATTGCTATGAATAAACTAGTAGGATAAAAAAAGCGAATGCATGAAGCTAAGAACAAATAATTTTTACTTATACCAATAGTGAAAATTTGATATGTGCTTGCTATTTGTTAGCTTGCAACTCTGTCGATTAAAGTTGAATTGCATGTTTTTAAAAAGGTAAATAGAAGTCAAATATTTGTTTTACTTTCTCAGTGCCCATGCATTCTTCCAGTGTGGTATTATACCTTTGGAATATTTATCCATTAGCTTTTTCACCCTCTTTATCTGCATTGCTCCACATATCAGTGGGAGGATTAAAAAAAGATGCTGGCTAACTTATCATTACCCTACTGTCAAAGCCATGCTATTGCACTCATCTAGCCCCATTTTCTTTCTTTCTTTCTTTCTTTCTTTCTTTCTTTCTTTCTTTCTTTCTTTCTTTCTTTCTTTCTTTTTTCAGTATCAAAACCACTCCCACAGTGTATTATGTGGAAGCACCACATTACCCTATAAACTACTGTTGGAACATGGCTAATATGAACATAGTGCTCGGAAATATAAAAAAAAAATATGTGGAAACATCCTTAACTTTCCTGAGCAGAAATCTCCTTCTTACTCTATTCTTCTACTACTACTACTAATATTGATATATCACTCTTCAGCCAAAGTTCACAAAGCGGTTTACCATATATATATGGTCCCCTGTCCCCAAAGGGCTCACAATCTAAAAGAAACATAAGGAAGATACCAGCAACAGCCACTGGAGGGATGCTATGCCGGGGCTGGACAGGGCCAGTTGCTTTCCCCCTGTTAGATATAAGACAATCACCATTTTAAAAGGTGTCTCTTTGCTCAGTTAGCAGGGATTCTTGAAAGTATCAGGCACACAGATGAGGCTATGTAGGAGTGTAGCCAGGGGCATAGCAAGGTTGGAGTGGGCCCAGAGACAAGATTTTAAAATGCTCCCCCGCCCGAAGCTCAACTCATGAAGTAAAGAAATCTTAAATGAGGCTGGATAGTGGATGATGCAAGTCATTTAATGGTACTAGAGAAAGACATGCTGTTCTGGTAGCTCCAGATCTTAATACTCACATCAATTTCGGAGGATGAATACAACTGAAGGAAGCCCGGGCAGGTGCACAGCTGGGGGAGTCAGTCATGTGACTTGCCTCTGGGGGGAGCTAAGGGAGTGGGCCCCCAGACAACTGTCTCCTCTTGCCCTATGATAGTTATGCCCGTGAGTGTAGCAATGTTAAAGAGGACCCTGGGACAAGAAGTGAAGAAGGGCCCTGCCCTTCTGCCTTCTCCTTCTCCCCACGCCCCTGCTGTATTTTTGCTGCAGAAGAACAATATTGACACTGTGAAAAACAAAGCATTCTTTGCTTGCCCTTTCTCTTGCTTTTATGCAAACATTGTAATGATTGCATAAGTAACACCGCCAACCAATAGGTAGTGTGTTGCATGCTTTACTAAGGTTCTGTATCTTGTCTTAGCTGCTCTGTTCTAGTGTTATTACTCTAAGAGAGTTTTCCTTTTAAAGAGAGGTCTGTGTGAATGGCCTGAAGACTTGCAGGCCTGTAATAAAGTTCTCCTGTTAAACCAGTATTAAAACTGGTGGCAGTGGCTTTGAGATGGCAAGAGCCTTATTGCCTGAGAAGAAATTTACTGGTCGTGTGGATGGGCCTATGATCAGTGAGTACTTGGTGGATTTTGACCTCCTTGTGTTTTCCTGGAGAGTGATGTCAAAGAATACTACCTGCAGCTGTCAAGTATGGACCGTGGCTTCTATTGGCAACTCTGGGAGCACCTGAAGGACCATTATGAAGGAACCTTGATCTTTTTGCGATATTGGAGGGAATCGCAGGCTAGGAGGAGACTGGAAAAGGAACTTTGTTGATGTTCTTATCAACAAAGAGAAGTACTTTTTCACACAACGCATATGGTGGTGTTGTTGATGGTGCTGTTAAGTCCCAGTCTGACTCTTACATGCATTCCACAGAAACAACCTGGCACGGTGGTAGCTCAGCAGTTCAAGCAGGCCCAGGTGCAAGCAATCCAAAAGCAGTTCTGGCAGAGGAAACGGTGAGCAGTTCCCCTGGGAAACCCCAACCAACAGATATTTGTCGTAAGTGCGAGAGAAAGAGGCACCGGAAGAGGAATTGCCCCAGCCCTGGCAAGTTGCCTCAGGGAAACAAGAAGCTGCTGTTGTAGAATGGCCACCATCAGCAGCAATAAGAATGGCCCTGAGGAAGATATGTCCAGGCTCCTGCAATTATGTGAACGGGAAGACTGGGGACAAGGAAACCTCTATGTTGTTTGACCCTGCTTCTGAAATAAGCCTCATTCTGAACACCCCTCTCTGAAGGGGATGCAGCAAGGGTTAACTTGGTGGTCATCTGTGTTCATCCACCATACCATACTTAAGCTCAGATTTCGAAGAGCAACAGTCTCCAATCGAAACCATCACCAGTTGCAGGAGAGTAATGGCAGGAGAGAGGGCATGCTCTCAACTCCTGCCTGTGGCTTCCAGCAGCATCTGGTGGGCCACTGTGTGAAACAGGATGCTGGACTAGATGGGCCATGGGCCTGATCCAGCAGGGCTGTTCTTATGTTCTTAACACTCCAGGCTATTGGGAGACCTTTCTCTAGCCACCTTGGTGGTGGGGTGGAAGCACACCCTGTAGTGGCCCAAAATCAACAGCTCAAACCTAGACATCATGTCCTGATACCCCTGAATGGTTGTGGTGAAGAATAGGTTGGCGTGTTTGAGCCCAGCACCATCCATCCAGGCCTGTTGCTCAGCAGGACCCTGTTTCAGGCGGGGCCTAAAGAGGAATGTTGGTTTAGAACACTAAATGTGACAGATCAGGAAATACAACTCAACAAGAATTAGTCATTTGAGACAGTGTCTAAAGAAAGAGGTGTCTCAGAGCCCCTCCAAAATGTGGAGGTGAAGGACTGTGTGGCTGCTACATCAGTGAGAGAACTGGGCGTTGACTTGACAGGAGCTGCAATAGACAGTGCTGCTAAAAAGACAACTGGAACAGACACTACTGAGCTATGCTAGTGTGTTTTCAGGCCTCAGTCAAGAGAGTGGAAGATATGTCCAAGTACACCATGAGATTGTACTGACGCATAGGAGTGTGCCGGTGAGACAGCTTCTGCAATGGAGTCTTTTGGCATATCAGGCCTCAGTGAAGGAAATGTTACTCAGATGTTGGAAGATGGAGTGACAGAACCTTCTACATCACCTTGGGCTTCTCCAGCAGTGATTGTGAAGAAGCCTAATAGAGATTTGAGAATATGAAGCTATTCACACATGCAGGCAAGGGAAGCCCAGCCCAGTTTTGCTTGCGTGTGTGCGACGCTGGAATCAGGCTTGATCCCGGTGGTGGCTCGGTGGCAAATCCGCCTAGGCAGCCACACACTAAAATGAGGTTAGTGAGTGCTCTCCTAACCCTGTTTCTGCGGCCATCTGCCGGACGGCGGGGATTCCGGCCAGCAACGGGGAGGGGAGGGGGGATCCCCATAACGCACCACACACTCACGCGGAGCACTATGGGTGCTCCAGGGGGCAGGACGATGCGCCCTGGCACCCTGAACCCCCAAGCTACCGGCAGAAGCCAGTAATCGTCTGGACGGGCACTCTGCCTGCCAAGGAGGAAGCCTGCGATCGTCTGCGGGAAGGTAAACTTCTTAAGGCTTTCTCCCTGCTAACCCTCTTGCCTTTTCATTCTGCTCGTGCGAAAGGGTTCTTACAGATGGCTAAATAAACAAATGGTTCAGGATAGCCACTGACTTCCTAACGTGGAGGACACTGGATAAAATGTCATGAGACAAAATTTTAGCAGTTTGGGGCTCTGGGTGTCATCAGATTCAGGTGGTACCAGATGACAAGGGAAAAACAGCCCTGTTACACCTGATGGACTCCTTCAGTTCTGCAGGATGCCTTTGGGACTTATGAATGCCTCAAGTACCTGTCCAAAGGGTTGTTCATGATCTTAACAGGGTGCTGAAGTCTGAAGATATCCTCACCCATTTGGACAACTTCATTTGTTTTCATAAAGTGTGGGCAGAACATCTGCTGGGCCTGGAAAGGATTCTCAGCCTGTTCAAGGAGTCTGGCTTTAAATTGGTGGGCAATAAATGCTAGTTTGCAAGAGTATGCATTACCTTTCTGGGACATATTGTCAGGGAGAAAGGGCTGGATCCTCATCCCCAGAAACTGGATGTGATTACATTGTGGCCAGTATCTGCAAATTTAGAAGAAGTAAAATGTTTTCTTGGTTTCTGTAGATTCTACGGACATTTTGTGAATGACTTATCTGAGAAAACAGCACTTTTGTATCAGTTCCCCAAGAACAGCTTTGCCTGGGATGCTGGACACCAGAAAGCATTTGAGTCACTAAAGGAGGGTCTGCTGAATTATGCAGTCCTCCAATTTTCAGAGCCTTCTTGCCCATTCATTGTCACTTGTGATGCCTCCAAGTGATTTTGCCTTAGAACAGATGGATGAGTGGGACAGGTGCCAGCTGGTAGCATCTGGGGGCTGGAAGCTGAATGGAAGAGAAACCCAGTATTCCACAACAGAGCTGGAGAGTTTGGCGAATGTGGAGGCCCTTAAAGCTTACTGACCTTATTTATTGGGTACAGAATTTACAGTATACCAAGACCACAGTGCTTTGCAGTGGCTACTTACCAAACACAGTCCAGAAGGTCGCCTGTGGCACTGGATTGTCTGAATACACCTTCACGATTCACCATAAACCTGGGAAGTGGAATGTAGTGGCTGATGCTCTCAGCCAAATAGCAGCAGTGAAAATAGATGCCACCTGGTCCTGAAAAGATCTTTGCCCAGAACAGTATAGGGACCCTGAACTGTGCATAGCCCATCAACAGCTTCACTGGAAGCATCCTAGCCTAGGGAGGTTTCCGCTCCACCCAAAAGCACTTATCCATTGATCCTGTAACAAATGTATTGGTTTATGACAGATACAAAGTTATCATGATGGGTTCTTTGCTGAGGACATTGCTCGAATACCTGCATGATAATGATGCGGCAGGTCACTTGGGATATGAGAAGACCCTTGACCAGGTTTCCAGCAAGTTTTTGTGGCTTGGCATGGCAGTGGATATTGACAGTGGATATTGACAGTAGTCTCATCTCACCTGCCAGAATAAGAAAGCTCCGGCTAGAGGGGAAAAGACTCCATTGGGGGAAATGCCACAGCCTGCTAAGCCCTGGGAATTTATTTAAGGAAGCCTAAAAGCCCCACTTCCTGAAACACTAGTTGGGAATCAGTATTTGTTAGTGGTGTATGAAGTCTTTTCAAAATAGGTTGTGGCACAACCTCTTAAAAATAAAAGGACCGAGATGGAACCTGATGCACATATGAAATCCATTGTGTTGCAGTTTGGTCCCCAGAACTGTATTTGCTGTGATCAAGGGAAATAATTTGGATCATGGCTGTTCCAGGAAGTCTGTGAGTCTATGAACCAACTGGACCATTGGTTCTGTGCTTAGGGTTCTCATCAGTGAGGCCCAGAATGATCAGGATTTAAAAGTTCTGAATGTTATTTTTGTGTACAATACTAGTCCGCATTCCACTATTCTACAATATTAGTTGGCATTCTACTTGCCTTATGAGATTGTTTTTGGCCTCTGCAAACCCAAGCTCCCATGTGACCTGGTGTGCCAGTGACAGGACCAGTCTAAGCTTCTACTTCCGACTTGAAGCTTTTGCTCACGTCAGACAACAAATGAGGTGCAAACGAGAGTGCCAGGCACAACTTGCTAAAGACAAAATGTGCTATGTACCTATCCGTGTATGTGTGTGTGTGTGTGTGTGTGTGTGTGTGTGTGTGTGTAGCTATGGCTCCGCAACTGGAAGAAACAACCAGGGGAAAATCCAAAGCTTATGCCCTTTTGGAGGGGACTTTATACCATGCTGAAGAAACTTAGCAATCTCTCCTTGCTTGTACAGAAAGGCTGCTCTTCCCATTTGTATTCCACAGGACCATGATCCATTGATATTTTGAGAGAAGAGGTGAACCCGCTGCAGTGGGTCAGTGCCGCCCTCTTGAGCTTATTGCAGCTAATGGGAAAGGAGTGCGGAGACACCTACGCCTGCTCAAGGGGGCCTCACCTTTGAGGAGGAACTGCTGGGAGCTTTTAGTACCCTGAACCAAGACCGCTAGAAAATGTCATCATGCCTATAGAAGAGAGTGCTGAAGCACTCTGTCCTAATCACTCGGACTCAGCTACCAGTGTTCCATCCCATCCCAGGAATACAGAACTCAAGTAGGCAGGAAAATACAAAAGCTTGTTTGGCTAGGTGACTATGAACATTCTTAATTTGTGAGGTACTTACTTTAGGGGGAAGTAACTTGCCTAGGGAGCAAGAGGTTGATGGTTTGAATCCCCGCTGGTATGTTTCCCAGGCTATGGGAAACATCTATATCGGGCAACAACGATATAGGAAGATGCTGAAAGGCATCATCTCATACTGTGCCGAGAGATGGCAATGGTAAACCCCTCCTGTATTCTACCAAAAACAATCACAGGGCTCTGTGGTTGCCAGGAGTTGACACTGACTTGACAGCACAACTTTACCTTTACTTTACTTTAGGGGAGGGAAGTTGTAATGATTGTATAAGTAACACCGCCAACCAATAGGTGGTGCTTTACTATGTAGTAAAGTTCTGTATCTGGTCTTAGCTGCTCTGTTGTATTGTTACTCTGAGAGTTTTCCCTCCAAAAGAGAGGTTTGTGTGAACAGCCTGAAGACTTGAAGGCCCATAATAAGGTTCTCCTGTTAAACCAGTATTACAATATCACACACTTCTCACATTCTAATCAGGGGCCAGCTGCTTGCCAATGAGCAAGGGAGGTAAGAAGAGAGAGCCAAGAGCAAGCTGTTTTTCAGGACCGTGGGGAGGCCCTCTTTCATGGGCCTAGGTACGTTTGTCCCCCACTGGTACAACTCCCGTGACACTCTATGGATGCAAAAGCTGGACTTTGAAGAAACAAGACAGAAAGAATATTGACACCTCTGAACTTTGGTGCTGGAGAAGACTTTTGAGGATACTATGGACAGCCAGGAAAACAAACAAATGGATCATAGAACAAATCAATCCAGAATTTTCACTCAAGGCACAAATGACCAGGCTCAAACTATCATACTTCAGACCCATTATGTGAAAACCCAGCTCCCTTGAGAAGTCCATAATGCTGGGAAAAGTTGAAGGAAAGAGAAGAGGACAACCAGCAGCAAGGTGGATGGACTTGATTACGACAGCAATGAATGCATCACTGAGAGACCTTAAAGGCTAAGTTGAAGTCAGATCATCCCGGAAAGAATCTATCTATGTGGTCGCTAAGAGTCAACACTGACTTCATAGCAATCTATCTATCTATCTATCTATCTATCTATCTATCTATCTATCTATCTATCTATCTATCTATCTATCTATCACTGTTCAATCTGAATTCATTAAACTGGGTTTCCCCTCTATCTCCAAAGCAAAGCATCGTAGGAATTAGACAGATTAAACATTCTTAAACATGTGAAATAAGGGAGTTGGAGGGAAGCCTTCCTCAAACTTTCAGCGTAATATTAAAATTTGACAAAACAGCATCGTAAGGCCTCAGACATCCAACTACTTTGGGATAGATCAGTTCCCATTGATTCTAATAGGACTATTGAGGAGCATGCAATCTGAGCATCACAGGCTGTGAATGTGAAAGATATTATCTACAGCCCATTACCTACTTTCTGGGCTTCTCCCAGAAGGCATATAGCTACAAAGCACCTATAGTACACTCTTCCACTCAGCATATGTGCAGGGAATGAACAGTTGGGCAATATGACCTCTGAAACACCTCTCAAAACAAACTACAGTAGGAACATGCAGCAAAACAAGCTGCCAACCTTCCAGAACCATCTGCGTGCAAGCAGGAAGCATTATAGGAAGGGATTATACCAAGAAGAAAATGCTAGGGGAGGAAAGGAATTAAGAATCACAGCAGTAGGTGGGTTTTGAGCATTTAAGCTCAGCTGAGGAAATGGGCAACATGGTCCATTCCAAACCACAGATCCAGAGGAGTAGCACAAGTCTCAGCCACGGAGGCTCAGGGCCAGTGACCATGCAACACCTGCTCTGTGGAGGCCATGCACATGATAGCTGCCATCAGCTGGCAACTTAATGTGTGGTGCCAGGCTATAAGGACAGGGCGAAGAGCAACATGCCACCTGGGACCTGTTTTAATTGACCATTGGCACTGGGACGGAGAAATCGTCCCATCTGTGGAAGTTAACAGCTCATCAGTGGTGATGGTTGCCATGTGGAGCTAGGTAAAGTGCCACCTGCATCCTACATGTAGTGTGTACACAAGTCCCGAGATTAGACTGGTCCATGAATTCAATTTAGACTTGTCAAGCAGTGTAGGTAGGAAGGATAATGAGACCTTTGGGTTCTGTCACTTGGAACAGACATGACAGCATAGCTCAGGGGTACAATGTATGATCTGCATGCAGAAGGTCCCAATTCGCCAGCATCTCTAGTTAACCGATCTCAAGAATCAGGGCTGTTGAGAACCTATAGAGCCCCTCCCAAATAGACCATACTGGCTATTAGATGAAGCAAAGTCTGACTTGGTAGAAGGCAACTTCATATGTTCCAATATGCATCCATTGTACCTATTTCTTGTACCCCAGTCAGTCGTGTACTTGAGGGGCAGGGTATAGTTTTTTTAAAATAATACATATATAAATGAATAAATATGAAGTGGTCAACATCCAGACTAATGCTGCACTTCTGCAACAAAGTTGCACAAATGCAAGACAGTTACATAGCTGTGCAAGTTGTGGAGATGTTCAACATTGCACTCTTGTGCACAAGTTCCCAAAGGAAGATGTTTCACAGCAGATGTTCCACCTGGCTGTGCAAGTGCAAATGAGCTGGTGCTAGCACAACACCAGTTGGGAACTGGGGATGCAAGCTTCTGACTTAGAACATCTGGCTGGTGCCACATGATTGCTGTGCAGCCCTCAGGAATACATTTTTACAAGTGAACAAGGCTTTTTTGGTGGGGGGGGGATGATGCAAAAATAATTCCGCCACCCTCTCTGTGTCCAGTCTGCAGTGCAAAGAAGCCTTCAGAGCAGGGAGAGTGCTTCTTGTTGATCCACAAACCTCCTTGCATTGCTGGAGGGCTGCACTGGATGCTGGCCCAGGATAGTACAATATATGTATACAGCGATTCTGTGAGAGTGCAGAAGGAAAGGATTCTATAAGAGTATAGAAGTATGTGGTAGTAGATGCAGAATTCAGCTTCCTGAAAATCTCAGCTTTCATTTTGAAAACTATGGTATACATTTTCTCTAGGGCTAAGACAAAAGAGAGCCACCTAATGGCACAGTGGGGAAGTAACTTGCCTAGGGAGCAAGAGGTTGCCGTTTTGAATCCCTGCTGGTATGTTTCCCAGACTATGGGAGACACCTATATCGGGCAGCAGTGATACAGGAAGATACTGAAAGGCATCATCTCCTACTGTGTGCAGGAGATGGCACTGGTAAACCCCTCCTGTATTCTACCAAAGAAAACCACATGGCTCTGTGGTAGCCAGGAGTTGACACCAACTCGACGACACAACTTTACTTTACTTTAGGACAAAAGAAGTCGCCTGAGAAACATAAACAGACTGAAGCTTAAGTACATTCCAATCTTCCTCCACAGCCCCAGCTGAGGCAAAGGGAGGCCTGGTGTGTTTTGAAATTTAATCAGTGTTTTTAAAAATTGTTTTTATTGTACATTGTGTTTTATTTGCTTTACTGTGTTAGATTTTATATTACTTTTACTGTTTTACTGTTGTGAGCTGCCCCAAGCATATTACATATGATTGCCCCTGAAGAAAACCCCTGCTAACTTGGCAAAGAGGCACCTTTTAACGTGGGGATTATCTTTATTTAGCAGGAGGAGAGTAACTGGCCCTTTCTACCCCCCGCACAGTACCTCTAGTGATGGCTGCTGGTGTCTATCTTGTGTTTCTTTTTAGATTGTGAGCCCTTTGGGGACAGGGATCCATCTTATTTATTTGTTATTTCTCTGTGTAAACCGCCCTGAGCCATTTTTGGAAGGGCGGTATAGAAATCGAAATAATAATAATAATAATAATAATAATAATAATAATAATAATAATAATAATAATAATCCCCACTGAGGCACTACCTTGGCATGATTGTTGGGCTTGCGTGCTCTGAGGAAGGTGAGAGCTATGCCAGAGGTCCAACTATACTGGACAGGTCTCACCAGAGGAGCCAGACGAAGAGTGCCTCTCCCATCAACAATATGGTGAGACGTAACTTTAATAAATCTATACCGGATCGGTCATCGCCCGGGACAACAAGGATCACACCAGGTGCTGGAGTCCCTGGACATCTGGTGGCAAGTGGGCAACAGGACTCAGGATCTTCAGTTGAGCAACCAGGGCTGGAGACAGCAAAGTTAATGGAAGAAACGTCGTTCAACCGAAAAAAATATATGAAAAATGCCAACAAGGAAATAATGATCTGCTATTACAAGTCTAGTCCAACTAGAAGAGGTTATTTAAAAAGAATGTACCAAATTTGGAAAGAGAAGCATCCAGATACAGAAATAACAGAACAAAGGCTAGCAGACCAGAGAAGATTCATAACAAGAAATAAAGTATTCACAGAAGTTGAGCTGGAAGAACTGCAAAGAGCAACACAGGCTCAAGATATGGAAGAAGAATCACCACTAACTGAAGAAGCTGCTCAGGCGCAGGTGGAGGAGGAGGTGTTGGAAATAGAGGATGTCACTGTTGCTGAACTGTTTCAAAATTATAACCAGGCAACCTCCCCTTTGTTTTCACCTCAAAAACCCGAATGCCGTTTAACAGATAAGCAACAAGAACTAAAGCAAAAAATAACTGAGCACATGAACTAAACAACCACCAGGGTTCCACTTCCAGCTCTTAAAACAGTTGCCAAAAGACAACTTGCTCAGGCATTAAAAGATGTCAATGCTGCACTTGCAGAAATAACAACCAATAATTTGCAAGAAACAAACCAATTAATGTACAGTGCAGCAACAATAACAACACAAGAGCTCGGATATAAGATCAGTGGACATCAGTAGTACATCACCTAAATGGAAGATTAGATTAGAAAATAAAATCTCCAGGCTTAGATCAGATGCTAGTAAATTGAAAGATATGAAAGACAAGAAGCTGAAGAATGAAAACACCAAACAGTATCTGATCCAAAAATACCACCTAGATTCAAGGAAAATTAGAGAAGTCCTGGAAATAATAAAGAAGCAAATAACAGCAGTGTCAAAGAAGATTAGCAGATATGAAGCCAGAATTACACAACACAGGCAGAATCTCCAATTCCAGTTGAATCAGAGACGTTTCTACCAAAGCATAGGAGGAGAAACTGCAAGAAACCTAGAAACACCAAACAAAGAAGAAACAGTGCAATTCTGGGGGAAATTATGGTACAATCCCATAGATTACAATAAAAAAGCAGGCTGGGTGAAAGAGGTTGAAAAATGTAACCAACAAATGCAAGATCTAATAATAACACCAGAATTAATAAGTGAAAGAGCAAAGAAAATTAAAAATTGGACTGCAGCAGGCAACGATGAACTACATGGCTTTTGGCTTAAACACCTAACAAGCCTTCATAAACAACTATCAAAACAGTTCAATCACATTTTGCAAGGAGGTGATATTGAACAATGGCTAACAACTGGGAAAACTCATCTCATCATGAAAGACCCAGCAAAAGGTGCAGTTCCAAGTAATTATAGACCGATAACCTGCCTTCCAACCATGTTCAAGTTATTAACTGGAATAACAGCAGATGAAGTAATGCAACACTTATTAACTAATAAGCAGCTTCCAGTTGAACAGAAAGGAAATGGCCCGAACACCAGAGGCACAAAAGACCAGCTGCTGATTGACAAAATGATTTTAGAAAATTGCAAGAGAAGAAAAACACATCTAAGTGTTGCATGGATTGACTACAAGAAAGCCTTCGATTCATTGCCTCACACATGGATACTAAAATGTTTAGAAACAACTGGTGTCAGCAAAAACATTCAGATATTTATTTAAAAAGCAATGAGCATGTGGAGTACACAGCTGACAATCAATGGCAAGACACTTGGACAGGTTAGCATTAGAAGCAGTATTTTCCAAGGGGACCCACTATCCCCTCTGTTGTTTGTAATCGCCATGACTCCACTTTCACAAATACTAAACAAAACAGGCCTCGGATACCAAACATCTAAAACATCAAGTCAAATAAACCAACTGCTGCACATGGACGATCTGAAGTTGTATGGAAAGTCCCAGTCACTTTGTGACTGAAGTTGTATGGAAAGTCCCAGTCACAATTGAATCACTGCTAAACACTGTCCATATATTCAGTAGTGAAATAGCAATGGAGTTTGGACTAGACAAGTGTGCTGCATTAATAATGAACAGAGGGAAAATAAGAAAAACAGAAGGAATAGAACTGCCCAATGGAAGCAAGATCAAGAACCTGGAAGAGAAAGAACATTACAAATACTTGGGCATTCTCCAGGCTGATAACATTGCACATGCTGAAGTTAAAAGAAAAATTGGAAGTGAATACATCAGGAGAGTTAGAAAAATCCTAAAGTCCAAACTCAATGGTGGGAACACCATACACGCCATAAACACCTGAGCTATACCAGTTATCAGATACACTGCAGGAAAAATAGCCTGGACCCAGGCAGAGCTAGAGACCCTAGATCGTAAGACCAGGAAAATAACGACCATCAATCATGCTCTGCACCCCCTCAGTGATGTTGATAGGCTATACCTCCCTCGCAGCTCAGGTGGAAGAGGAATGCTGCAAGTCCATCAAACAGTAGAGGAGGAGAAAAGAGGCCTTGAAGAATGTATAAAGGACAGTAAAGAAGATGCACTTAAAATGGTCAATAACGAGAAAATATTCAACACCAATGAAACAAAGCAGGCCTACAAGAAAGAACAAGTCAAGAACCGAGCAGAAAAATGGAAAAATAAGCCACTGCATGGTCAATATTTGCACAATATAAATGGAAAATCAGACATCACCAAGACCTGGCAATGGCTTAAGAATGGCAACTTGAAGAAAGAAACAGAGGGTTTAATACTGGCTGCACAAGAACAGGCACTAAGAACAAATGCAGTAAGAGCAAAAGTAGAAAAGTCAACAACAAACAGCAAGTGCCGCCTTTGTAAAGAAGCAGATGACACAGTGGACCACCTAATCAGCTGTTGTAAAAAGATCGCACAGACTGACTACAAAAAAAGGCACGACTAAATAACAGGGATGATACACTGGAACATCTGCAAAAAATACAAGCTACCTGTAGCCAAAAATTGGTGGGACCATCAAATTGAAAAAGTGGTAGAAAATGAAGATGCAAAAATATTATGGGACTTCCGACCAGAGGCGTAACTAGGGAAAACGGCGCCCGGGGCAAGCACTGAAATGGCGCCCCCCCTGCCCCCCAACATACTACATTATACTTAGTTTTTTTCTCACAAGCGCCTGCCGCGGCCGCCAAGCCAGGCCACTGACTGGCCGCCAGGTGCCAGCAAAGCAATGGGGGGGGGGGGGCCCGCAGGCGGCGTGGAAGGGACCGCTCGTGGGGAAGGGGGCACCGAAGCGCTTCCTTGACTGCTGCAGCGCTGCTGCACTGAGCAGGAAACATTTGTATTAACAAAAAATTAAAAAAAAAATTGGTCATGGCGGCGCCCCCCACGTGACCAGAAAAGATGGCGCCCGGGGCATGTGCCCCCCCTGCCCCCCTATAGTTACACCTCTGCTTCCGACTACAAACAGACAAACATCTGCCACACAATACACCAGATATAACTGTAGTCGAGAAGAAAGAAAAACAAGTTAAAATAATCGACATAGCAATACCAGGGGATAGCAGAATAGAAGAAAAAGAAATAGAAAAAATCACCAAATACAAAGGTCTACAAATTGAAATTGAAAGGCTGTGGCAGAAAAAGACCAAAATAATCCCAGTGATAATTGGCGCCCTGGATGCAGTTCCAAAAGTCCTTGAAGAGCACCTCAACACCATTGGGGCCACAGAAATCACCATCAGCCATTTACAAAAAGCAACTTTACTGGGAACAGCCTATATTTTGCAACGATATCTATAATAACCAAGAGTATTGCTGATAAAATTCAGCCATCCCAGGTCCTTGGGAAGGACTCGATGTCTGGATAAAACAAACCAGTCAATAACACCTGTCTCACTGTGTAAACAAGAAATAATAATAATAAGCTTCTGAGGCTGAAACGTGTTGGGATTCAACAAATGTTGCACAGCACCCTGAGACTTTGAAATTATTCACACACACACCAAAAACTGCGCTAAGGAACCCTGCCAGGCACCTACACACAAGTAGTCTTCTGACTGGCTTCAGGAGGCTCCCCATAATGCACTGCACACTTGCGCTGGGCCTTATGGAAGCTCCGGGGGCCTCCCAGCCCCCAAACCTCCCTGCTGCCTTCCTGCTGCCGGGAGAAGCCAGCAATGGTCTGGGCTGCCAATCTGGCCACCCAGCAACATGGACGGGATCACCTGTGGGGCAGGTAAGCTTTTTTCCATTTGTGAGAATGGGCTCAATGTCTCCCTTTTTGCTTGTCTGGTTGGGTGCTTCCTGTTTTCTTTGTCTGGGTCATATTCTAATCAACATACGTGGTAGACTAAACTGTGTGGAGTTTTACCTTGTCTGCTTCCTGGTGACCTTGTGGAGAGCTAAAGGTTTTTTCAATCAAGGTAGTTACAATCATTATTTTAACCAGTCTCCTTGTAAACAACATTTAGCACATTGCATTTTAATGCCCTGGCTCAGCAGTCCTGTACTTCTACTAACAAGGTCACGCTCTTTCAACGAGTCTTGGGAGAATTATTTGAGTTCTGTTTGCTGGTTGACTTCTATAACATTGTTATTAGATTGTTTTAGATGTAATAGTTTTATTGTTTGTGATTACAAGCTGCATTGTGGCCCTATCAGGAGGAAAGGTGGGATAAAAATGATGAAAACAAGATGATAATAAATGACTGTTGAGATGGCTAGCACAACACCTGCATACCTTAGTTTGAATAAATAATCGAGGAGAACGAGGTGCCCTTTTAAAATAAAGGTCTTACTGACTCTCTGTCCTTCCTCCAGTCTCGTTCAGAAATAGCTGCAATCCTGGGTCTCCTGTATATGTTTGCACATCATTAATACAGGCACATATATGCTGAATCTGTGCTATGAAAGAAGAATAAGGAGGAACTACAGTTGTGTTGGGTAGGAGATACTGTAGAGAGGAGGGGCAACCTGATATGCAGCCTTTTTTTGGAAGAAGGGCTGTGGGTCTGCAATAACACCACATAGTGAAATGGGTGGTGGTTTGTGGCTAGATTGTTTTGGTGGCTCCCACTGCTACTTCTGCTAGTCTATGCCCACTCACCTGCCTGCCTGCCTCCCTCCACCTCTCTGCAGTTGCCTCCCTCCTTCGCCATCAGCGGTGGTGGCAAAGAGCCAGTCAGAGGCGTAACTAGGGAAAATGGCGCCCGGGGCAAGCACTGAAATGGCGCCCCCCCACTGTGCCCCCCCCCCACCGCCCCCCCAACAGACTACATTATACTTAGGTTTTTCCTCACAAGCGCCCGCCGCCACCGCCAAGCCAGGCCACTGACTGGCCGCCAGGCACCAGCAAAGCAATGGGGGGGGGGCGCAGGCAGCGTGGAAGGGACTGCTCTTGGGGAAGGGGGCACCGACGCGCTCCCTTGACTGCTGCAGCGCTGCTGCACTGAGCAGGAAACATTTGTATTAACAAAAATTTAAAAATTAAAAAAAAAAATTGGTCATGGCGGCGCCCCCCATGTGACCAGAAAAGATAGCGCCCGGGGCACGTGCCCCCCCTGCCCCCCTATAGTTACGCCTCTGGAGCCAGTGCACTGGCTGATGATGTCACCACCTAGCGACACATGCAGGGCCGTGATGTCATTAGCCTGCATACGGCTCTTTGTCTTTGGGGATGAGGGTGGAAGGAGAGAGTTTGGCAGAAGGGTGGTTGGCTGTGAAGGTAGGGAGTGTGCAAATTCCCCTCGTGGCCCCATTGGTTGTCATGTGCTCACTGCACATGGTTACCCAAAGGTAGCACTACCATAGGCAAGATGCAATTCATATCCCGGTGTTGAAGACTTTTTGCAGCAGACCCAGCAGAAGGGGAGATATGCAAAAATCTCTCCCCCTACTCAAAAGTTCTTTCAACTTGTATAAATCTGTTTCTGAGTGCTACATGACCTTTAGGAGATGGGGAGGGGAAAGGGAGAGAGGGAAAGAATATGCAGAATAGGTGCTGTAGCTCAGTGTTACGGTGCTTGCTTTGTATGCAGAAGGTCCCAGGGTCAATCCTTGGTGTCCCTAGGTAAAGTTTGGGAAGACTCCTGTCTGCAGCCCTGATCCTAAAGATCGACTGCCAGTCAATATAGACAATTATACTGACCGAAACAAATCAACGATCTGGCTCAGTATAAGGCAGTTTTGTATGCAACAGTATTTGTAAGGGAGGAAACCTTTTGGCTGACATCCAGACTAACAAAGCACTGGTGCTGCTAATGCTGCACCAGTGCTATGGGGGATAGGTGATTTTTTGTCAATTTACCCTTTGCTCTGTTGTGACTCCTGAAATAATGGCCCTGAGGGCTGAGCAACCCTCAGGGATATGTTCACAGCAGGCTTTGAAAGGAAGATTGACAAAAATTGCTCCTCTTCCATAGCACCAGAGCAGGATTAGTAACACCAGTGCTTTGTTAGTATGGAAGTTGGCCTATGAAAAGCAGATGGTGGGGGGAAGAAATCAGATAAAAGGAAAAATACTTTGAAAAAAAATTCAAGTAGCTTGTAGTTTTCCTTGTTTTAGAACTCACATGGTGTTTACGCTTGTAACCTTTTCTTCTCTATTTCCATCTTTGTAGGGCAACAGGTTTCAATGTGAATTTGATGGTTCTGATGTTCCTAGATGCAGGTGGGGTTGTGAAAGCATTCTTCATCAATACTTCATTTAGGAAGCAAACGACGTAAACTGATCTAAAGATTCTTCTTGTGTATAAATAAATCATATGCTTCTCCTGGACATCATATGAAGATAAGGCACACAGGGTAAATGGTAAGCAGACAAATTTCTTTACTAGCATTTCCCTGCAATGCAAAATGTATGACTTCCTTGAAATTTTGTTTACTTTCATCCATGCAGAAAGATCCTGTCATTTTGAAAGAGAGACTGTCTGAAATACATTTATATTTTAAGATTTCTGTTTAATGCTCTGGCTTCAGATATGCAGCACTGCACAACAAACAATATCTAGCAAGTGAAAAGGTAAAATATGGAATATTTTAATGGTCATGTAACATACCCAACTCTCTCTAGGGATGTGTGAGCTGGCTCAATTCGAACCATGGTTCGGGCAGCTCTTCAGGAGGCCAGCGATGGTGGTGGTGGAGCACCCGCTGCCACCGATCTCCTTGCTGCTGTGGCCGCCTCCGCTGTCCTCGCTGCCTCAAAATTAAAGGTAAACCGTACCCTTTCTCTCATTGTCCCCCCATATTACTATATGGAATGCCCTTTATTTGTAAAGGGCAGCCCTCACAGGATTCCCCTTTACAAGTATACCCACCACCACTAAACCAGCCCACAAACCGGTTTGGCCCAAGACCAGACTGGGTCAGTTCAAATCCGGTCCGGATTAGAACCAAACCCGCCAAATGGGTGGCTCACACATCCCTCTTACCTTATCTCCTGGCATGAAAGTTGGCTAACATTCCTGGATCCTTCATCTTCTTAATTCATAGTGGCCTCTGAAACACTGGATTTCTGTGTTATCTGAAAGCTCAGGAAGAAGCTGAGGCTTGGGTTTGATATTTGCTGCTAATTCACATTATGATTGTCTAGCATGTGAGATCATCAAAAAAATACCAGGCTACTATTTTATACTATTTTCTTATTCAATTTGCGCCTTAATTATTACATCAGTGCTTATGGACAGGACACAGTGCTGAAAATGGGTTGGAAGTTCCACCCTGGCATTGTCACTCACCCTCTCCATCGGCTGCTCATGGTTACAGCACTGTTTGTATGAAGGGGGAAGCACCATAACCATGATTATCCAGGCTGCCACTCACAGAAGCACAGCCATCTCCTCCCAAGTTGGGAGGCTATAAGAGGTTATGATCCAACTTTTAGAACATGCATTCTTCTTGATACAGCACCTTCTAGGCTGTGTTGTGGGAACTGCATATTTGGAAGCATTTCCACATAAAAATCTCTCTCCATGTGGAAGGTTAATTCACCCTGGAAAAAGAAGAGAATCAAATCAACAGCCATGGAGAGCAATGCTTCGTGCTTACAGCCAGCATGGTGTAGTGGTTAGAGTGCTGGACTAGGACTGGGGAGACCCGAGTTCAAATCTCCATTCAGCCATGAAACTAGTGGGTGACTCTGGGCCAGTCACTTCTCTCTCAGCCTAACCTACTTCACAGGGTTGTTGTGAAGAGAAACTTAAGTATGTAGTACACTGCTCTGGGCTCCTTGGAGAAAGAGCAGGATATAAATGTAAATAATAATAAATAATAATAGAAGGCTTCAGCATGCTCTGTTTCCATATGTAGCAAGGTTTCAATGTAGGGGGATGCTTTGGAGCAAGTAATCCCCTACTCTGAGGTGCTACAGCAGGGCTTCTCAACCTTGTCCCCAGATTATATTGATGGCCAACGGGCCATGGCCAAAGGCTGTTGTGGCTGGGGATGATGGAAGTTGTCACCAACAATTTTGGGGAAAGCAAGAATGGGAACCCCTGCATTAGAGGACTGTGCCATGTGGTTTTCCTTCAAGCTTGAATGGGCTCTTACTATCCAGCGATTGATCTGAGCTGTTCACATGCATAATCTCACTCAGTCTGTGCCCAGACAATGATCCAGACTAATCAACAATGGATATAATACCATATTGAAGGTGATGAGACAGGAGTTCTCAGAGTTGAACTGATTCAGATAACAATCTTTTATTTTTTTTTCTTTAAAATTGGTATGTTATTAGTTCCTTTCTACATTTTTCCAGAGCTCTGTACAGTCCTCAAAAGGAAATAAGCAATGTTCAATGTACAAAGTAAAAAACAGTAAACTAGAAAAATCTGAATAAAATGGAGCAAGTTGCTGGCAAGGATACAGTACAAATTAGTAATTAGACATCTGAAGTGCAATACCACTGCAGTGAGGATGAGTTAAAGAATGAAATAAAAATACTCTATTTTAAACAAACATTATATATATATATATATATATATATAATTTTATATAATATTTATATTTATTTATATGTATATATTTTACATATTAGACCCAGTGATATCTGCATGATTGTAAAAACATATTTACAAACAATTCTTTTTTAAAAAAAACATTTCATATACATCAGCACCATAGTAAAAATAAAATAAAAACAAAAAAACACCACAACCCAAGATATTAAAATCTGGCTCTTTATTACTTGGTCCCAGTCTAAAATATTTGGAGGAAGCTTTTCAAAGATGATTGATTTTTGAGGCCTCATCAGCATACCAAACATGAATACCGACACCTCTCTGATAAAGGTGAATGTTTAGTTACTTGTTAATGTTTGTGCATTTCTGAGTCCGTGTTCTGCTCTTTCTGTTATCACAGTTTCCAGTAAACAGTGATACCCTTGGTTTCTAGTCTATGCTTGCGCAGACCTAACAATATTTAAAGGAAGTGGTCATGTTGCTCCAGTCTTCAACTGGTTCTTGCCAGGACCATTCTGTCCACTAGGCAGTTGCCTAGCGTGCCAATTGTTGACTGGGGGGTGGGGGGGGCATACGCTGCGTGAAGCTGGGCAGCGGTACAGGGTGGCAGGCAGTGGTGGTCTTATGGACCTTTTCCTGCTGTCCTCTCTGCTCCCCCTGCCCCAGCCACTGCCAGCCTCCAAGTATGATGATGCCCCTCCACATTCAGTTAAAATGAAATTCTTAACGTTATAGAACATCATCTTAATTGAATGGGAGGGGGCGCCAAATGAACACTTTGCCTAGGGCACCAGAAACCTTAGCCCAGCCCTGGTCCCTGCAATATATACAACTCCCATTTCTCAGCCCTAATTGCCATATGCTGTCATGACACTCAGTTACTCTCAGAATACATGTGTGCTGAAACCTTCATGGGATGTTCACAGCTGTTCCACACAACTCTCCAGTGGTGCTAAGATGAGGGTTAACTCTGGCGCATACATGCGCCAGAGTACATGATAAAGTAGTTCTCGGCTTGCCTTATTGCCTAGCCAGAGACCGGCTGAGTCTGGGACAAGTTAAGTATATTTCTTCACAGAATTCATTCATCTCTGCA
Source organism: Hemicordylus capensis (assembly GCF_027244095.1). Lineage (NCBI taxonomy): Eukaryota > Metazoa > Chordata > Lepidosauria > Squamata > Cordylidae > Hemicordylus > Hemicordylus capensis. The sequence goes on from NC_069661.1 coordinate 57,336,462, forward strand.
TGGGGAGCAGGGCTTGTAGCAACGTTAGTAAACTACTTCACTACGTGCCGAGCCCACCAGTTTGTAAGTGCAGCAGTTAATCCACAATTTTAGAGCAATTGGATAAAGTGGCTCCTCACCTCATTGCATGAGGGTCCATTGTGACTCTCACAGAAGTCATCAGAATGATTCAGGGGGATAAGCATCAGATGGCATGTGGATATTTGAGAACCATGCTAGCTATACCCTGGGTCCTCACCCAGATAATGCCTTGGCACGGCTTGATACATGTTACATGCACACATCTGTAATCAAACCCTGATGGCCCCCCTTTTCCAGGAAAAGCTGCTTTAGGGGTGTTTGTGTATGGGTGTGTGTACAATACTTTCTCCACTTTAAATCACTCCTCCAAACTGCTTCCGCCCCCCCGGAATTCCAAATCTTGACATTTGGAACATTCCAAATCTTGACATTTGGAACCCTGCCAGGAAGTAAAACAGCAAGGGGAGGGCACTTGGAGCAGTGAACTGGTAGGTGGGGAGAGGGTTAAGCCTCTCCTCCCCCTGCGCCTTCTTCACACAAAACTAATCATTCAATAAATGTGTTTTTCTGAAAGAAAGAAAAAGTGGTACAATCAGAGTTCAGTTACACAAGTTTGTTTGTGTGTACAGTGCACTTAGGTCCTCAGTTCAGTCTGGGTAGTGGATCCATTAATACCAAATCTGTGTTCAGGATGAACAGGCAAATGTTCTCAGCCTGCCAGACATGTGGCACATTCACTTCCCACTGAGATCAATGGCTCCATTCTTACCCCTTTAGTGCCTAAACAAAGCACTGCAATTCAAGATAAGCCACACAAAATTGTGACTTACACAATGCCATTTGAAGCTGTCCTTTGGGATGCTCAGAAGCTTATGCAACTGACTACCAGAAATTACCTTATTTACCACCAGAAGATATTCCCTTCCTTACTTTGTTTCTAATAGACTAGTTTAGGCATCTTAAAAGAGCTTGGTGTTATCATCTACAAAGTAGGAAAAATGAAAGAGAGGATGTGGTTTTGGAGAATGCTGAGCATAAACTTGCTTCCAACCTGTCAAGGGATGTGTGGGACACATATTTATAACACAATAGCCAATATAGCTATTAGGCCCGCTCTGTGCGACCTTGATACCAATTTCTCCTTGAATCTCTCGGACACTGGAAAAAACATTTATTTCAACTGGAAGTGAAGACTGTTACCTCAGCTCACCAGTCTGTGTATTCTAACTCTGCACAAATATTACCCACCCAGGTTGCATTTTTGGGAAAAGAACAAACTAGACACCAACAGTTTCATGTGTATCTCTCTTTTTAAAAATATCCTGCTTACTTTTGCATCTCTGTCTTGGGTGACTGCCACCTCCGTGAGAAAGGTGAAGACCACATCCTTAGCCTGTACCAGAGCTCTGTATTTTTCCTCATTAAAGACAAAGTGAATCAACAATCACTTGGCTACAGAAGAACCAGACAGGGCAAACACCCAGATACAGGCCTTTTCCTCACACCTCAAACAAACTCACTCAGCTGTGGGCCTGTCCAGTCATAACCAGTGACAGTCCTCTAATCAAGCAACCCAGTCTCAACTCCCTATCAAATTAGACAGAAAAGTACACAGATAAACTTGGCATCTGCTTAAACCCAGAGTTTAGCACTCATTCTGACCTCTGCATATAGCCTGTACAGTCATTCAGCAACTCTCCTGTTTTGTTTCAGTTAGGAGCTACCTCTTCCTGTGTCCTGGAAACAACAGCTCCAGCAAAACTGGGTGGGAAACTGCACCGCAATGGGACAGCCACTGTCTTGCCACACAGGGACTCCCATGCTCATTCTGTGGCCTATGGGCAGAGATCAGCTATTTTTGCAGCTTCTCTTTACCTTTGTTTCATTCCAACTTGCAGCTGGGGTGCTGTGGAGCAGAGACTGCTGTGTGGACATCAGCAAGGCCAAACTGCTGATGCTTCACACTCTGCTGAAGCCTTTCACAAGCAGCCCCAGATTAGCTTGCTTTGCACAGCTTTAAAAACAAAACAAAGAAACAAGGATGGGTGACATCCCACTTTCCTTTTTTTTTGACCCCCACAAAGATTTGTAACTTGACAGACACCTGCGTGCTATGGATTTCCAAACAACTCATCCAGTTCTTGCATCCACTCGTCTCCTGGTCCGCCTTTAATTATGGAGTCTACAAGGTCTGTGCCCTCTGCAATACTTGGAAAGGAACCTCCAGCTCCTTCAGTACTGTAACTATAAGATATGTCCTGAGTGGGGTTCCTCTCATAGACCTGACCTTGGTTGCTCTGAGTAAAGTTTCCCCCTGGGATCTGTTGTGCAGGGGACTGGTTGAAACCAGTCATGGTGGGAACTGCCTGACTTATCGTAGGCATCACCATTGGTCTGGTTTGGCTGTTGGTTCCTTGTTGTCCAGGGAGAGGTTGTAGCATTTGCCTCCCCATTGCTGGATTGAGGGTTCTTACTGTTCCACTGGTGTCCATGACAGATTGACTCATGCCTGGTGGGAAATGTTGCTTAGGGAGCCTTGGCTGACCAGATTGCATGGGGTAAGCGGCGCCATTGTTAAAAGGTCCAATTTCGCTGCTAGTCCTTCCAGGGATACCTTGCAGGCCTCGTGCTTGCCAATTCTGTGCTCCTTGTGGGACAGGCGCCATCATGTTTTGAAGTCTGGGAGCTTGGGGCCTGGGCAGAACCTGGCCCACAGGTCCTTTCATCTGCTGGTGTTGTTGAGATATGGCAGAGTTCACCAACATGTTTGGACCAAAGCTGCTGACCATACCCACCCCCTGTGTTGAGCTGGGCTGCCTTGGTCCCTGGCTTGGGTTATGCGCTAGACTCATGCTACTTTGGTTTGGGTGCTGCAACATTTGGCTCATTCCTGTGTTCATATTGTACATTCCCGGTTGGCTGGCTGCTGGGCTGCTGTAGGGAGCCATCCCCATCTCAGACTGGCCAGCTGTGGCAGACATGGCCCCTGTGCTTGGGGAGGCCCCCATGGCAATCATGCTGGTGTTCTGGGACATCATTCGGGACGTCCTCATGCTCTGAAGGGCTGCCTGATTCCTCACTGCTGCTATATCCTGTGGAGAACCTAGAGGAGGAAAAAGAGGAAAGAGTGAATTCCTGCCTAGCTCAGGAATTTTTTTAGAAACAATTCAGGCAACAGGAAGACTTTAGAAGGATAATCTAAATAATAATAATTGATATATGATTATATCAATTCTAAAAGAATTAATCTAGTTGTTTGTATTAAACTTCGGAGTGGTTCCATTTCCTCATACTGTGTGTAGTAGGCATCCAGCCAGGAATGATAGAGTTAACTGGAAAAGCAGTTGACCTTGATGACAGACTAGAGTCCCTAGGTCATGAACCAGTCAATTGACCAGGTGGGCATGAGGGGGCTGCTGGGAAGAAGAAGGTGTGTGACCCAGGTGAGAAAGGAGCAATGGAGTCACAGTGAGTCTGCAACTCTAGTGGGACAAGATTGCAGGGGGCTTAGTCAAGTCCAAGGGATGGGGAGCCAAGGTTTGTGGCTTTGGAAGTCTAGCTTAGGAGAAAGTGTTTCGTAAGAACTTGTGTTAGAATTTATTTTTCTTTGAGTGTGTTGCTTTGCATATCCCTGATACTGTTCTATTATTGCTTATCTACAACCATAACTAAAATAAGAAACACTAGCCTACGCTCAAACCGGCTAGGGTGTTGCAAAAGACTCTGTAACCAAACTAAGCAATTGCAAATGCATCTAAAAAGCTAAAGCCTCAGACATACCAGTCTGTAGTAACTGAATAAAAGGGTTTTTCTCTGTTCTTTTCTTTTTACAAGCCTCCCCGAGTTGGTTAATAACTCAGCAGGAGAAAGGAGGGGGCCAGAAGGGGGAGTCTCTAGTGCAAAGCATCTCCAAGAGCTCAGCAAACTATCATTGTTTTCTCACTACGTGTAGGCATACACGTGGAAGGTCTTTATATCTGCAAGACAAGAGAGAAGTCTAGGCTGTGGCACTCCAGCCCAGGCTGTTCAGTCTCTGATAAGAGTATCTGGTGGCAGCATTTTAATCTACTGAAGGTCTAAAGTAAAAAGTTTTAAAAGGGAAGTTTTAAAAGAGAATCACCTAGGCAGCCCAGCTGGGGTGACACAAAACTCTTTCCCCTCCCATGAGCTGGCTCAGAGTCAAAGGCTTAATTCCTTACACTGTGGTCTAGATCTGACATGCGAACTGCATTTTCCATGAAGGTAAGAAGCAACTGGGCTATGGCTAGCTACCCTGCACAGAACTTGTACTTGGTTGGCAAAGTGGAACACTTGCTCTGTAGAGAATCCTGTCAATACAGCCATTAGGCTAATCTCCCATAAGACTCCAAATGTGTCTGGAAAGGATAAAGGATAAATAATTTATCCTGTAAGCAACACTCATCAATAACAATGCTGGGATATGTCCCTGCAGAGCACCAGAGGAGTTCAGTGGATCTTCCAAATCAAATTAAGTCCAGCCAAAACCAGCCTGGCTATCTTCATACCAAGGCAATTCTGAAGCTTCAAAGCAGTACATAATCATGACAATGATTCAGAATTATTAAGGCATTATCATTCAGTTGATGTGGAAGAGAGATCGTTGGCTTACCTAAATTTGGTATCCCTACTGGTTGATTAATATAACTTTTATTTAGGCTGAGTTCAAACCACGTTGTCCTTTTCAACCAGTGCATGGGTTGAATCAAGTAACTAACCATGTTTGTTGTGAACCCCAACACAGTAATGCCTGTTAATGGCTCTTTGTAAGGAACAACATTCTGCTTGTTAGCATCCCCACTGGTTCTATATTGGGCAGCACCAATATAGGAAGATGCTGAAAGGCATTATCTCATACTGTGCGGGAGATGGCAATGTTAAACCCCTCCTATATTCTACCAAAGAAAACCACAGGGCTCGAAATGGAAGAGTTGAAATCGACTTGATGGCACACATTACTTTAAGGAACAACACGGTAACCTAGAACAATTTTGGAATGTGGGCATGAACAGTTATATGCACATCACTGATCAGAATGCACTGCTTTCAAACAGATAAATTAAAGGCAACCCAGTTTGAAAGAAGATGCAGCATGTGTCTTGGATCCTGCTTTCATTATCAGAGGTGATCGTTTTCCAGTACTAGGCTAGGGTAGGACTAGACTAGTACTAGACTAGGGTAGGAGAGCTGAGGTACTGTGGAAGTGAGCATGAAATGTCCCCTTTGTAAAGCAGGGTCCGCTTTGGTTTGCATTTGGATGGGTGACTACATGTGAGAGCTGTAAGATATTCCCCTTAGGGGGTGGGGCCATAGCTAAGTGGAAGACCATCTGCATGTTTGCATGCAGAAGGTCCAAGGTTCAATCCCTGGTATCTCCAAGTAGGGCTGGGAGAGACTCCTGACTGAAACTTTGGAGAGCTGCTGTGAGTCAGTGTAGACAATACTGAGCGAGATGGACCAATGGTCTAACTCGGTAAAAGGCAGCCTCCTACATTCCAGGGGGTTAGACTAGAAGATCTCCAAAGTCCCTTCCAACTCTAAAATTCTATGATTCTACTCAGTTCCTCCTCTTCACAAATCTTCATTTGATCTCATCAGATATCAGGTTGGTGGCTGACATCTGACTAGCATAGCGTGGGTGTGCCAGGAAGATATGCCAGCACTGCAGAGAGTTTCCTACTACTGCAGCTTCCACACATGCAGCGGGTGGGGTGTTTTCCTCCAGCAGTGCCCTATGTCACCTGAAAATATGTCCCTGAGGGCTGTGTGATCCTCAAAGACATATTTTCAGGTGGCATAGGGCACTTCTGGAGCCAGAAGAGATTGGCTAAATTTGCTGCATCCACTGAAAACCTTCATGCTGCACAGCATACAAAGGTCTCTGCAACGTGGATGCGTAATCCTGGTGCATTCATGCTGCATTAGACAGGAAGTCAGCCATTATCTCCAGAAAAAAAACAGAGTATCTGGAAGAGCTTCACATATCGCAACAAGACTACCATATTTACCCAAATAGAAGGTGACTGAGTGTAAGACAAAGAGGTCATTCACACAATCAAAAACTGTGTTCTACCCAGATTTGGGAGCTGTGTACACTCCCAATTTCCGGTTGTGTGGAAACAAGGTAAGAAGAAAACCTGAGCAGAAGTGATTGTGTGGAAGCAAAATAGGAAGAAAAGCTACCCAGGTTTTCCTCCTACCTTGCTTCCACACAACCGAAAGTGGATTAGTACACTTAAGTGGAAATTACAGCCCAAACTGAGAACCCAAGCAGATTCACTTGCAAACAAGATCTACTTATTCCAAAGGGACATAGTTCCAAGTAAATGTATTTATAATCCAGTATATATTTTTATTAGGATGGTGTTAAATTAGGTCATTATTCAGAGCTGAACTGAAGAGGGCTGCTTCGGGTTTGGCCTAATAGGACCTGAATCAAATAACTGGTTGAATTCAGGTTAAATTGGACTGAATTCAGCTTGCTCTGCTTTGGGCCATTTCTCAGCCCTCCTCCACGGATGTCTTCCCTCCGATTCCTTAGCTTACAGGAACAAGACAGAAACAGCAATGTGGCTTCTGTTTGAAAAGGACTGCCAGAAGCGGGGTGAATTTCCTGCAGTCCTTGGAAAGGCACATGGTTTTTTGGGAACATCGTCTTTGCAGAGGCAGCAGCAATAGCATCAGACCTTGCAAGTCAGCAACTGGAGAGATCAACTTCAGCTTAACAACACCTTGTAGGAAACATGTAGCCAATGTAGCTAAATAATATTTGGTTTATCAAAGCCTAACTGTCCAGTCCTAAACACATTTACCTGGTGGTAGGTTCCACAGAGTTTACTGGGACTTACTTACACTTTGTTAACCAGGATGACAGCCAATATTTATTTAGATATGTGTCCTGATTTGGATTTGACCATAGTTAGTGGCCAGTCTGGCTCTGAATAGACAGAAAGGGAGCCTGGTCCATAATAATATAAGCATTAGTTACAAGTCTATTTTGTCATTCAAAACTGAAAGGCAAACAATGGCCTGACCCTTAACCAATTCTTTTTAAATATTTCCATTATCTCAAAACTAAGCCATGAAAATAGACCAGTCAGACTCAGAGAGGCTAATTCATTTTTTATAGCTTAGGAGGCATAAGTGAATGGATTTTCTATAGTGTTGTTACTGATTATGTCTCTTAAAAGAAAAATGGGGTTCCCCCCTCTTTCTGGACATTTAAAACAGAGAAGGTATACAGTATGAATAAATCAATACTGTAAGCACATTTGACTCCACCTTGGAGCAGTGATGAGAAGTCAGAAAAGGTTGCACTTGTTACATTCTACAGCCTGGTAGGTAAGGGGGATGGAGAGCCAGTATTGTGGTAGCAGCAAGCATAAATTGTCCCCTTCGCTAAGCAGGTGACATGTGAGCAGCAGTGTCTGCTGAAAGATATTCCCCTTAGGGAAAGGGGCCATAGTTCAGTGGCAGAGAATCTGCCACTGGGTCCCAGGGTCCCAGATTCAATTCCAGGCACCTCCAGGTAGGGCTGGAAAAGACTCTTGCCTGAAACCTTGGAGAACCACACTATACTGCCAGTGAGTAAAGTTAGTACTAAGCTAGATGGACGAAGGGTCTAACTCGGTAAAAAGCAGCTTCCGACATTCCTAAAGCATCTTTGTGATGAAGAAGGATGGAGAGGAAGGAGTGGGTGGGAAGGTTTATTGATTTCTGGAAAACACATATGCTTCTGTGTTGATCACCCTTATTTAAAAATAATTACAGGGATTTTCATTATGCCAAAAGGTCATTGTGGTTTCCATTCAATACAATGCTGAAGAAAGTGAAGGGTTTCAACCAACAAAAAAGACATACAAAAACGTTCTAAAATGCATAATGTTTCCACACATGGATTACTAAAACACAGATTAATAAAAAAGAAGAGCCATCTGTATCTATATGATTCTTTCATTCATTCAGTATATAAAGCAAATACCCAAGTAAGGAGAATACAAGCAATGAATCACTGCTTAACAACCGGAACGGTGTTTTTCTTCTGCAGACCATATAGTGAGATTTCTCTCTGGAGGACTTAACAATCAGAAAGGGCTGTACCAATTCACAGGCAAATAAGTAAGTAAGTAAGTAAGTATGGAAAACCAAATTTATACATTTATTTTTTACACAGATATGCTGCATTTCTTCCATGATAGAACTAAAAGCAACATAAGGTTTCCAGGCCATATCCCATCCAGGCACTGAACAGCCAGAGACTTGTATAGCTTCTCACATGCCTTTGTACCACACCCTTGGATCAAAAGGGGGAAGTCTAATTGTGAGACAAGGCAATGCTTAAATATGTTTTGACCAACACAGGGCTTATTACTAGGAAAGAGTGGCATGAATTTCAAATTATACAGTATAGAGCCAACTATTTGTAAGAGGATGGTATAACTCCCAAGTAGTATTCTTATAAATATGGGAGCCTTATCAAAAGCATCTGTGCCAAGAAAAATGTATTTAGGACTGGGTACACTCCAGTGGGAAAGTCTCCAATGTAAGTTCCATTTAAATGAATGAGAGTTGTTCAAAAAGCCTTGCATGGTTCCCATTCATTTATGTGTGGCTTGCTTGCACAGAAGACTGCTGTATCATGCCCACAACAGTTCTTTTCACACATTTCCTCTCTGTGTAGTTAAAATGAATCTTAAATATCACTTATGAAAATGACCTAGATCAGCAGTACACATGTACCTGTAAACAGTGATTGAATCTGGTTTCAGTGTCATGCCTCACCCACTAAGGATCTTGAGAATCCCTTCTGTGGGACAGCAAGGGATCAAGAAGAGAGAAGGCTCCGGTTCCCCAGCTTTGGGGTGGCCCAACTGGGTGCAATGTTGCATGTTGGGTGCCTAGTGAAGCAACATTTATATGCTCAATGAATGAAAGAATCGTATAGATACATAAAGGACAAATGCTTGGCTATTAGAATGCCTTCTGTAGGGAAATCAGACATGTATACCGCAAAATAGGATCACAGGACTACACAGGCAACATTACTGGTATTCTAGAAAGCACTAAGGACCACTAACCATCATTCTCAGTATGATTAAAGTCCTTCACATGCTCCCCTTCCATATGCTCAGTGAATGTGAAAGTGGGGGCAAGGGGAATGGGGAACACAGCTGCTGGTTCCAATCCCAGTCTTGACTTGTCTAATGACCACTGGGTCCTTCCTCCAGTGCTGATGTGCCCAGCACCCTCCTCAGCATCAACTTGTCCCTAACGTCCATGTGTTCAATCCATGTGATGTGTACAATGTCACTGGGACATTACACACATACAGCTGGGCATAAAGCCCCCTTCCCAGTTACAAGATGAAGCTTTATGCACATACAGCTGTATATGCATAGAGCCTGCACACTTACAATAAATTTGTGAGTGGCAGGGTGTTTGGCCAACAGCTGTGCGGGTATCAGCAGGTGCAATTCTGCTTCACACTGAACACTGCACACACTGAACGTGTGACGGTGGTGGAGGGGGAAGAATGATCAGCTCGGAAGGGAGAGCTGGTCTTGTGGTAGCAAGCATAATCTGTCCCCTTAGCTAAGCAGGGTCTGCCCTGGTTTCATATGAATGGGAGACTAGAAGTGTGAGCACTGGAAGATATTCCCCACAGGGGATGTAGCCACTCTGGGAAGAGCAGAAGGTTTCAAGTTCCCTCCCTGGCTTCTCCAAGATAGGGCTGAGAGAGATTGCAGCCTGCAACCTTGGAGAAGTTGCTGCCAGTCTGTGAAGACAATACTGAGCTAGATAGACCAATGGTCTGACTCAGTGTATGGAAGCTTCCTGTGTTCCTGTGATCAGCCCTGATGAGATCCTCTTATTTTGCTGCCTCCTAAGAGGTGATCATTATCTGGGGTCTGAACTACATATGGTGTTGGCAGGTCTGCATCTTTAAGGATGTAAAAGGCAAAATGCAGGGGTAGTGTGATGTTGGGGCCTCTTCTTACCTATGGCTTTTCTCCCTGCAGCACTGCCCCCCTCCCTGCCTCACTATAGGAACATAGGAAGCTGCCATATACTAAGTCAGGCCATAGGTCCATCTAGCTCAGTATTGTTTTCATAGGGCTGAGAGAGATTCCTGCCTGCAACCTTGGAGAAGCCGCTGCCAGTCTATCTTGGAGACGCTGCCAGGAAGAAAACTTGGAACCTTTTGCTCTTCTGAGAGCGGCTCCATCCCCTGAGGGGAATATCTTACAGTGCTCACACTTCTAGTCTCCCATTCATATGCAACCAGGGTGGATCCTGCTTAGCTAAGGGGACAAGTCATGCTTGCTACCACAAGACCAGCTCTCCTCTCTCAGTAGTGCTCACCTCTGGTGTCCAAGGCTAGCCAGGAGAAAAGTCCTCAAAGGAGCCCAATGGAGGCAGGGAGAGAATGGGGCCACGACGCAGTAGCAGAGCAGCGCCCTTGCGTGCAGAAAGTCCCAGGTTCAGTTCCTGGCAGCATCTACAGGTAGGGCTGGGAAAGTCTCCTGCCAGAAACCTTGGAGAGCCGCTGCCAGTCAATGTAGACAATGCTGAACTAGATGGGCTGACACAGTTTAAGGCAGCTTCTGGTGTTCCTTCCTATGATGCGGGCAGACTGTATCATGTGCTGTTTCTGTATTTTGAATCCTCTCCGAGCCATCCCATGCATTGTGTTTGCAGTGAGGAATTCCTTATCCTTTCCACATAGACAATGGTACAGCAACAGTTGGGTGGGCTGAGGGCCCCCGCCCAGGGGTTTGGCTGGGAGTCCCGTTCTCTTCCTAATGCCGTCCCCATTCATACTGTCTCCACTTGTTATGTTTATCCCCTAAAAGAAAGCCAACGTGTTTGTCTTTCCCCCCTCCATATCCATGAGGACTAGAAACTTGCTTTTTGAAAGAGTGAATGCTGAAATGTTTTCCACCTTAGATGCAATATCTAAAATGGAGCTGGAAAATACTCCCGCCTGAAACTTTGGAGAGCTGCTGCCAGTGTGTGTAGACACTACTGAGCTAGATGGACCAAGGGTCTGACTCTGTAGAAGGCAGCGTCCTACGGTCCTATGATCCAGTGGCCCCTCTCCCCCCCCCACACACACCCCCAACCCCCCTTGGGCCTTTCCACTGCAGCGCCCACTCCTCACTTAACATGTGAATGGGGCAGTTCCATCCGTATGTAAAGATGAGTCTGCGGCCATTAGGCAAAGTTTGGGACTCCCATAACCCCCCTTTGTGCAAGTTTCTTAATAACCAGACAATAAGAGTTCTATGTGCCGCTCAATGGCCTGGTTGAGGAACCCAGGAAAGCAGGTCTTCAAGCGGTGAGGAGGAGCTCCATCTGCCCTGTCTGCAAGCAAGCTGCTCTTCTTACCTTGGAACTGGTTGACTTGTTGCACAGGGTAGGGATTCCGCTGCTGCGTCTGGAGGTGCTGCCGAGGCAAATGTGGCTGCTGCTGCTGCTGCAACTGCTGGAAAGAGAAACACAAAGAAAAAGAGTTGGGAAGAGAGGGTTAATTAGCCTGCCCAAAGGATGGCCCCAATAGCAATTGGTCCCAGGCAAGCGCAGACATTGTTCCTTCTCTAAGCAAGATGTTCTTGACTGACAAGTGCGGTGTGCGGAAGTGGCAGGCAGAGTGAGCATTAAGTAGCCTTGGATAAAGAGTCCGATCAAGAGCTCTCAGCACACGGGGTGCTTCTGATTCCAAGCACTGTCTGCCTTTCCACAGCAGCTCTGCCTCTTGACTTCCCAAAGACCTTCTGCATTTCCATGAAACTCAGGTGAAACTCAAGGAAAGAAAGGCATCGAGAGAGCGAGAGAGAGCACTTCAAGCTACCCTTGTGAGCCCAACTGAGAACATCTGTGTCAGGATCTCAAGTGGAGTAGGTAGCTCTTGGCAACAGGCAGAAGGCAGAGAATTGGATTCAAGACCCAAACTCTGCAGACCATGAAGATAGAGATCAGAATTTTGTCACCCATGTATTGACTTGCATCTGTTTATTGAGCAGGTTTGTATACCGCCCACTACCGAAGTCTCCAGGCGGTTTAAAACATGAAACAAACTAAGAATTTAACAGTCAAAACATATAAAAGGTCAAATTAAAAGACCCATAAAACACACCAACTAACTAAAAAGCTTGGCTGAAAAGATGTGTCTTTAGTTGTTTCCTAAAAGCCAACAGGGATGGAACAGCTCTAATCTCAGCAGGAAGTGCATTCCACAGCCCTGGGGCAACTACAGAGAAGACTGTACATGTGTGTATGTGTGTATGTATACATACATGATACGTGTGTGTGTGTGTGTGTGTGGCGCCAGTCTTGAAGGAGCAAGCATAAATTATTCCCTTTGCTATGCAGGGTTCACCTTGGATGGCATTTGGATGGGTGACTACATGTGAGCACTGTTTGCTGTAAGATATTCCTCAATGGGGATGGGGCTCAGTGGCAGAGGTCCCAGGTTCAAATTCCAGGTAGGGCTGGCACAGACTCCTGTCTGAAAACTTGGAGAAGCTGCTGCCAGTCAGTGTAGACAATACTGACTGAGATGGGCCAATGGTCTGTCTAGGTATAAGGCAGCTTCCTGTGCTCTATGCTTTGGGGGTCATGCTCGTCCTTGGCATGCACACGCACAACCACATACCTAATTCTCCTGCCCTTGCAGGAAGGCTGCCTACCCATCTATTCTGCACAAATGAGGTATCATGCGATTGCTCCTGCAGAATGCCTCACAATGCCTCTGGCACATGTTCAGCAACTATACAGAAAAGTTCTGACTCACTTGATAATGCAGTTGCCATAGGGGGAGTCGCTTATGAATGGCTGGAGGTTTCCTTAGGCATGCAGTGCATTATGTCCGTCACGGCACAGCTAATGCAACAGAAGTTCTGGGGGATTTCCCACCCTCTGTTTTTTTATTCATTTAAGTGACCCACTGTGGAAAGTCCCCAGGAGCTGCAAGACCATGTGGACACACAGCCGACCCAAACAAACACAACACAACTATTATTGTGGAGTGGCTTAAGGTAGTTTGTGTTCGCTCTTCATACCAAGCTGGGGTGGGAAAGGGCTTTTCGCAGAATCTTGTTGACTCTGAGAACTTTTCCAGCTCCTCGTGTAGACTGTAGCATGGCTTGCTTACAACCTGGACTGGTTTTGAGCTGAGGCCTGGGTCTTTGGTTACAGCAGAGGTCTGACTGCCAATTGTCCATCAGCTTGTTCTCGTGACTGACAGCTGGAGAGGAGGAGTGTCCGGCCAGGCTCCCCGTGTGAGTGTGTTGGCTGTGTATTGGCAAAAATCAAGACAGGAGGAGAGGGAGTGATCATAGCCCAATGTGGGTAGGACGGCCTTGGTTTATGCTGACACATGATGACCATTCTTAGGAGCACACGTTGGGCTTGAAAGCTGGCTGGATGCTCGTCCCCAGCTGTTGGTCATGAAAAACAACCCACATGTCTGCTGCCCACATCCCTCCAGCAACAGGAACCTAAGAGCTATGTGAGGGGTGTGGGATTGGGAGGGAAGAAGTACTCCAACATCAGTGGATGAGTGGAGTGGGTGAACATAGGAACCTGGGTAACCTTGGGAAGCTGCCATATACTGAGTCAGACCACTGGTCCATCTAGCTCAGTATTATCTACACAGACTGGCAGCGGCTTCTCCAAGGTTGCAGGCAGGAATCTCTCTCAGCCCTATCTTGGAGATGTTGCCAGGGAGGGAACTTGGAACCTTCTGCTCTTCTCAGAGCAGCTCCTTCCCCTGAGGGAAATATCTTCCAGTGCTGACACTTCTAGTCTCCCATTCATATGCAACCAGGGCAGACCCTGCTTAGCTAAGGGGACAAGTCATGCTTGCTACCACAACACCAGCTCTCCTCTCAAGGGTGGGTTGAGAATGGTGTGGGGTTGTACTTTCCATTCCTAACTTACTGGAGTTCTGAGAAGAAGCCAAGGGGGAGTGGCAACCATGCTGGTCCCATAATAGAAGAACCAGAACCCATTCCTTGCCTTGCAAGTAGCTGCTCTTCTGGTTTTGAGGGCTGAATCAAACATCAGTATCTGTCATAGGGTTAGGGATGTCATTTTCCAGGTAACCCCCAAAATAAGTGGGGGAAACAGCGTTCCCTCTGAAGTATACATTCTGTTTTCCTCTGCAGGTTGCCTTTAAGGACCACAGCAACTGATTGCAGTCCCAATTACAGCAGTAATTAGTATTATCACTTATACTGCGCCTTCAAGTGTTTTGCAATCCTTATCTTGTTCAGCCTCACAATAGCCTTGCCATGGAGATGGCGAGAGAACTGAGAGCAAACTAAGAGATAAAGAGCTTGTCCAAAGCTGGCCAACAGGCAAGCAATCAACGGATGAGTGAAGCTTTGAAGTCGGCTCCGCTAGGTCTGAGCCCAACATGCAAATCACTGCACACCCATGGCAATCCCTTTCTAATGATTTCTACAGCCATGACAATGCATGTAGCAAGAAAACAGGAGCCCAAGTAAGAGTGACCATAGAGCCCTGTGGTTGTCTTTGGTAGACTACAGGAGGGGTTTACCATTGCCTCCTCCCACACAGTATGAGCTGATGCCTTTCAGCATCTTCCTATATCGCTGCTGCCTGATATAGGTGTTTCCCATAGTCTGGGAGACATACCAGCAGGGATTCGAACCGGCAACCTCTGGCTTGATAATCAAGTCATTTCCCCGCTGCACCATTAGGTGGCTTCTACAGGCTGGCAATTGAGGACATGGCTCAGTTCAGGTAGGAAAGGCAAGCTGTAGCTGTGTTGCCTGCCCTGTTAGGTCTCCTTGTCAATGCCGGAGAGTCCTGCTTAGGAGATGGAGTGAAAGGTACCTGTTCAGCCAACATCTGCTGCTGCTGCCGTTGCTCCCTTAGAAACTGCTGCTTCTGCTGCTCCATCAAATGGAGCTGGGCCCGTTGCTCAATCAGCATCTGCTTCATAAGGGCCGCTTGAGGCTGGTTACCCAAGAAGCTGGCATTGCCAGGACTTGCACCCACATTGCTGGAACCTGGTGGCACCGAAGACTGCATGGGGCCTGTGGACCGGGACAAGCCCACGGTGTGCTGGTCCTAGAGAATGAAACAGTCAGGCAGTCAGATGATAAGCCAGGCCATTGATTCGGATTAGCCATCACTTTATTTCCATACTTTGATCCCCACCTTTCCATCACCTATGACAAGGCGCCAAAGGTGGTTTGCAAGGGACACAACTGAAAAACAATGCAAGACTGAAACAAAAAAGATAGCATCTAGCAACGTCCAAAGAGACAGAAACTCAAATATTAGGAATGCTGCCACAGGCCTGCCAGAATAAAGGGTTTCAGGTGGTATCTAAATGCCATTCGGGAGGGAGCCAACTGAGAAGGCCTTCTCCCACATAGACCAACCAGACCTCTGATGGTGGTGGGACACAGAGCGAGGCTCCCACAATGATCTGAGTGGGAGGAGGGCAGAATCATGCAGGAAGAGATGGGGACAGGGCCATAGCTCAGCAGGAGACTGTCTGCTTAGCATCCAGAAGCTCCCAGGGTCAATCTCTGGCATCTCCAGGCAGGGCTTAGAAGGACTCCTGCTGGGAACCTCAGAAAAGCCACTGCCAATCAGTGTAGACAATACTGAGCTAGATGGACCAAGGGTCTGACTCCATATAAGGAGTTACTACATTACAAGGATCCTTTAAGCATCCTGGTCCCAAACCATTCAGGGGTTTATTTAAAGAGAATAACCAGCACCTTGAATTCGACGTGGAAATGGATTGGAAGCTAGTGAAGCTGGATAATCATGGAATCACATGATGATCCCCCCAAATGCCCCTGATCGAAACTCTAGCTGCAGCATTCTACACCAGTTAAAGTTTCTAAACATGTTCAAATGAACTGTTCTAATTACAGTAACTGGGGTTTTGCAGACTGCAGAACATGTTGTCAAGGGCTGGTCACCTGATCAGACATTGCACTGGAACTGGCAGTCCCACAGTGAGTTTCTCAGCCACCTGCTGTATTGTTGGAACCATAATGCTGTGAGTTTCCCTTCCTACCATCCACATCAATGGTGTTGGCTGGCAGGGATGGGGAAGCTTGGGATAAGATGGTCAAACTCTCAGTTCAGGGATGGGAAATCTGTCCAGAGGATACTGATCCCCATGGTGAGTGTAATGTTTGTAGTAGGTAAAGAACAAGGGGTGAAAACAACAGGGGCAGAAGAACAGAGAAAGACAACATGGGGCAGTTGTCAGGGTAAGCATTGGAAAAACCAGGTTCAAACCTCCACCCAACCACAAAGCTCACTGGGTAACCTTGGGCCAGTCATTATATCTTAGCCTAACCTACCTCACGGGGTTCCTGTGAGGATAAAATGGTGTGGTGGGAAAGAACCAGTTACACCATCCTGGTCTCCTTGGAGGAAAGATGGGATATAACCGAAATAAATAAGTGAGGGAATGATCAATGAGCTTTTAAACACAGAGAAGCTGGAAACCCTCCTAAGATCTCACTTAGAATGTGGCTATAGTGACAAAGCATCTGCTTTAACATGGTGATTCTCTTTATTCAGCAGGGGGAGAGCAACTGGCCCTATCCAACCCCAGTACAGCATTCCTCCAGTGGCTGTTGCTGGTGTCTTTCTTATGTTTCCTTTGTAGACTGTGAGCCCTTTCGGGACAGGCAACCATTTAATTAATTATTTCTCTATGTAAACCACTTTGGAAACTTTTATTGAAAAGCGGCATATAAATATGTGTAGGTATAATAGTAGTAGCAGTAGTAGTAGTGGTAGAAGATCCCAGGTTCCATCTCTGTCATTTCCAGGTAGGGCTGGGAAAGACTCCTGCCAGTCAGTGCAGAGAATACTAGCTAGATGGACTAGTCCAGTGGTTCCCAACTGGGGGGCCTCCAGATGTTGCTGAACTACAATTCCCATCACCTCCAGGTACAATTTATTTTAGCTCGGGATGTTGGGAGGTGCAGTTCAGCAACATCTGGAGGCCCCCAGGTTGGGAACCACTGGACTAGTGGTCTAAGTATAAGGCAGCTTTCTATGTTCCTCATTTCCACACTGTAGGGGAAGAGATACAAACGGGTCTGGTTATATTCTGATGGGAGAAAATGCCACTAAATGATATGCAAGCAGCTAAACTGTAACAATGACTTTGTCAGGTATTAACTCTTTTAGGGAGGATGTGTAAGAAATGGCATATGTCCAGATTTTTTTTTAATGTATTATTTTTTAAGCTTAAGTATTTTTCGCAACATCAGATGTTCCAAATCAACCCCTTCCCGAGATTTTTTTTAAAAAAATCATCAAAGCTCACATCGATGGCGAGTGAGTGAAAAGATGGTGAGAGAGCAAAATGCTATCATAGTTCTAATTCAGGCCTGCTCAACGTAGGCCCCCCAGCTGTTTTTGGACTACAACTCCCATAATCCCTAGCCACAGTGGCCAATAGCCAGGGATTATGGGAGTTGCAGACCAACATCTGCAGGAGAGCCAGAGTTGAGCAGCCCTGTAATCGAATTCCTCTGCCTAAAATCATTTGAGAGCTTCATCATCATTACATCCAGTCAACATGTGGCTGGAAAAAAGAGATTCCGGACCAAGGCCCACGGGAGCCGTCGTCATGATATTGCTCAGGTTAAAGGGATGGTAGGAAGGTCCTTTCATGCCAGCAAGTTTCCCCTTAACATGCTTTATCCCTTTTATGTTCATACGATCAGGACGATTAAAGAAGCCCAGTAGAAAGTGGATTATTTCTTTAAATTCCCAAAGAGCATTTAGAGAGTGCACATTTTAATCCATATAAGTGAATGTAAGCATCACAGGAAGGATGCGGGATTTACTGCGATTGAAAAAGCCTGCTCTTGTGAACGCTCCCTCTGCCCTGCCCCCAGGAGCCCTCCCTTCCCAGCAGTGATTGCTCTCTGCAGGGCTTGGTCAGAGGACCAGAGAGAGGACTGAAGGGAGCCTGGTTAACAGTTCCATGAGCCCAATACTGATCACCTCCTCCTTTCTCTGCCACTGGTGTAACCCATGGCAATTGTGATGCAGGAGCGATGCGGCAGAAATTCTCCCCGGAGGTTAGAACTTAATTATGAGCAGCCCTGCGGGTGGAAAGGTGTTCCTTTTGTGGGGGGGGGGGAGACACTTCCTGCTCCTTCCCTCTCTCCCTCCCCACTACAAGATTCAAGGGAAAACTTGAGAGGCAGCCGTTGCAGCTAATAAGGCCCTGAGCACCTCATGAAATCTCCTTAAGCTCTGAGCGGAGGTCTTACATGCTGTCCAGGATGCTGGCATACACCTCACTTCTCCTTGGAAATCCATCCACGTTTGAATACTCCAGGCAGACTCTATTGAAGCAGCAGGTGAGTGTGAGGATCATTCTCTTGCCGTTTCTCCAGGGTGCCGGCAGGTGGCGTCATGAGCCTGCTCTGGGAGCCTGGGTTGGTGACTGATTGCTGCTGCCCTGGGCTCGCTCTCCCCCCTCCTCCTTCCTTCCCACCCTCCCCCATGCTTGCAGATGGCTTAATCATGACTACTGTTCCCTCCTCCTCCTCCTCCTCCTCTCCCCCCCCCAGTACTTCTGGGATAATGCTACTAACGGAGAGCTAGGCAGTCAAGTGTTACAGCACAGAGCAGGTAGCCTGGCAACTGAGCATAATACCGAACAGATGGTGTTCGTACACCATGATGGACATCACACACGACAGCCTGAGACAATCCAGGAATTCCCGGGTGGTTTGAGGCCCTCTTTAGGCAGAAATGAGCGTGTTGGATGCTTGGGGGATATTTTCCACCCTCTCCTCCCAACCTGACATTGAACCACTAAACTGATTTCTTGTTACTCCTGTTTCCCTAACAGCACGAAAGGGACAGCAGTCGGGCACGGCGTGGGAGGTGACCAACGGTGGGTTAAGTCCAGAGTAGCCTGGATTAATCGAATGTGTCCTGTGCGCACGGGCAAGGAAGAGGCCATTTGACAGAATCCTTCTCTGAGCTCCCAATGTGTGGCTCTCCACAGTGAGGAGAATGTCTGTCTGGCCTCTGTGAGAGTTAAGGGATGGGCACATGCTGTACATGCAGACAATCCCAAGTTCAGTCCCTGGCATTTCCAGGCAAAGATCTCGCCGTCAAGGCCTGCCGGAGACCCCGGAGAGGTGCTGCCAACCAGAGCAGGCAATATTCTGCTAGGCGGACCAATGCACTGTGACTCGCAGGAAAATAAGAAGCTGCCCTGTAGCGAGGCAGCCCATTGGCCCATCGAGCTACACTGACCGGCAGCAGCTCTCCGAGGTTTCAGACGGGAGTCTTTCCTGGACAGAGGAGGCCAGGGATTGAACCTGGCACCTCCTGCATGCCAAACAGATGCTCTATGGCCCCATCCCACTCAGTAGAAGGCAGCTTTGTACGTGCAACAGGTCCTGTTTAAGATACTTCTTTTTTTCCGTGTCCAGTCGAAAGTCAGCAGAGGTTTTCCAAAGCAAGCCGGCAAACAAAAGAAAATGCTTGTGTGAGGGAAGAGACAGGCGCGCCGGCCCTGCCTCCTGCCCCTCAGCCTCCTTTCCAAAACAAAGACACAAACAAGTCTCCCCGGCTGGGGAGAGCTGCAGGCAGCACCGCCACACATTGGCTCAGCCTCCACATTCAAGGCACTGCTGAGGGGACTCCTGACACCTCTTCCAGAGAGCATGCTGCTCTTTACTAATGAGCTCAGGAAGCTGAGGCAGACCCAGGCTGTCACATTTCCAAACACTGAACAATGCATAATCTGTGTGTCTGGGCTGGGCTGGGGAGAGGGAGAAGCAAAGCTGAGGAAGAGATCCCCCCCTTTTTTTTCCTGAGGAGCAAGGTGGAGGGAGGGGCCGGGCTGCACAGGCCATCACAATAGGCTTCTCCCCAAAGCCAAGCCATTCGTATTGTCAGACATTCAAGCACACCCTCCAGAAAGGTGAGTCGGAGTCTCACTGAATAAACAGCGGAATTATTTAACCTTTTGGAGGGCTGGCATCCTCCCTTTCCCCCAGTTCTGTCCCCAGGGCCCCCCACAAGCTATGATTTATAGGTGAGGAAATAGGATTTCCAGTGCTAAGGTCAGAGCTGGCCGTCAGACATTACCTTGTGCTCTCGCTGCAAGAGAAACCTTGGGCAAGCTTCCAGAGTTCCTGCAAGGCTAGCCTGGGGATCAGCAAGAGTGATACGTGGCAGAACTGTACACCACAGCTTCCCTAAAAGAATACTTTGTTCTGCAAGGGGTTCTCAGATTTCATCGCCTTTCAAAGCCTGCTCGTAGTTGAGGAGAAAAATCTAAGCAAGACTGTGCTACACAATGACTTTGAAACCAGTAGTCCTCAGCGCACCCCAACCACCCTAGGGGGGAAATCACCCTACAAGGTGGGGGGGTTCCTAACCCACAGTGTTGGCCTCTAGAGATCTGAGTTCAAATCCTACTTTGGCAATGGATTCACTACAACTGAACCAGTGTGGTGCCAAAGTGTTGGCCTTAAGACTGAGGGAAATCAAGTCTGACTCCCCACTCAGATGCACAGCTTGCTGAGTACATAGGAACATAGCAAGCTGCCTTATACTGAGTCAGACCATTGGTCCATCTAGCTCAGTATTGTCTACACTGACTGACAGCGGCTCTCAAAGGTCTCAGGCAGGAGACTTTCCTAGCCTGTTACCAGTAAGCTATGTTTGGGGGTAGCACTGCAAAGCACCCCTCTACTTGATGTCTCAGCAGCACTGGATCATGGGATCATGATCCTTGTGAACTTCTCACCTTGTCAAAAAGACTTGGCTCAGAGCAGGTTGATAGTGCAGGCTATGCTGGCAGTGTGCCTTCAGGTCGAGCTGTCAAGTAGACTGAAATAGGACATGCCCACGCACCACTAACGAGATATGGCCAGCTATACAGAACCATTGAAGGTAAATCAATCAGGGAATGAATCCTCCCACCTAAGAGATAACATGAAAGGCTCTCAAGAAGGAGCACAGATAGACGACACATTTTCCAACTCGTTCACATTAATGAATTGACCAAGAAAGACCAGGAAGGAGTCACAAACTATAGGAGTATATTTTTGCATCTGGGAGACACCAGAGGCTCAAAATAAGTAGACAAACACCAGTCCACCTCACAAGAACACATCCAGGCTTGCATAGTTGTCCAGGCCACAATAGACACTTTTATCTCCCATGGATTCACCAAACTTACAGGGAGAGAGAATTGCTTCGTAAATAACGATCTTTGCCTCAAGACACATTTTTGGATATAAATACCCCAGCCAGGCCATCATGGCTTCAGATTCTGGAGGATTTGGTTCAGATTCCATTAAGCGAGCTGTGGTTGCTACTGCCCCCTTGTTCTTTCTCCCTGCTCCTACCCAATGCTTTGCTCCAGAAAGAGGTCTGAGTGCCTGACCATCATGCACCGAACGCACCCAGGAAGGACCAGTAATGACTAACTTCTCATCTCTCTCTAAGCTCCCCTTTCACTTCTCTTTCTGCTTCCCACCCCTGCTGTCCAGGCACTTTTCACTGCAAGCCTCTAAGCAGACCCTGATTTGGAACTCTAGCAAAATTACTACAAGCCTTTACCAAGACACTCATGTAGAACTAGAACTAAATTGTTGAATTTCCTTGCCTAACTAACCTTTTGCCTTCTGTAATCCCCACTTTAACCTTTAATAAAGCTTTTAAACTGCACCTACGTCTCTTCATCCTTTCCAAAGAGACCAAACTTGCTTAAATTGATACTGGAGCCAAACCAGGGGTATACTATTAATAAGACAAAGGGAGACAAATGTCTCCTGGCCCAGCCTCCTCTGAGGGCCCACCAAGGTCAGTCCCCCCAACATCACCCAAGAAGCCTGGCAGTCTGCTCCCAACCCTTGATTGCTATGCCTGCCTATCACCCATCTCATGACCACCTTCACCTATGGACCCACTGCATACTCATTTGCCTGCCCACAGCCCCCGCTGCCCTCTGCTGACTCACCTACCCACCATATCCGGTTTGTCTGTCACCATCAGCCTGGGCCTCAGAGTGCCACAGCACCTTATAATGACAACGCTGTGTGCCGCCAAGTGCCAAATTGCATTATAATGTCGTTTTAATACATCACAACACTTCGAGGCCCAGCAAAGGCCTCGGACAGCATCAGACACAGTGGATGCAGCAGCCGCAAGAGTGGGAGGAGGGCAAGTGGGCTTTGTTGGGAATGAGCACCTCCATGTCTACTGCCTACCTGGAGAAGGTAGGAGAAGCCAGGCTTCATCTGAGGTGCCATAATCCTTGGGCTAGTCCCACACTCATGTCACTCAGTTTCCGTGTCTGCCTTGAGCTGTCTCATGTTCTTTGGAAAGAAATATTGGAAGACGATGTGAATAATTTAAAAAAACCCACACCCAATAATGGTCTCTTAAGAACACAGGCAAGGAAGAGATGTTCACTGTAAGAACACCTTGGACAAATTGAGCACTGGGGTGTTTTATAGCTGCTTTCTTCATACACACAAAGAAAACTTATGTAGGTTTAACTAAAGGTTTATTCAGGCAACAACTCCTTTTTCCTTCTTCTTTCTATCCCTTTTTTTCCTGATTCCACCCCCCCCCCCCATACAACCCCACATACTTTCTATAGGATCCCCACTGGGACAAACATTCAAACAACAAAACACAAAAGGTAACTAGATGGAATACAACACATCCCTCCCCCTTAAAACAACCAAAATAGAATTAATTTAAAATTTAGTAATGAAGTCTTTAAGTCTTTTAGGTGGTCTCCTGTCACACACACTTCTCCTTAGCCTTGAGTTCTCTGACAAAGGAGCTGTTTATTCTTCTGGTACCGAGGATTGTCCATCACTGTCATCAGCCTCATCTGTGAGGTCAAAACTAGAAGCAAGATCAAATTCATCTTCAGTTCCTCTCTTGAGATCAGTCTCCCTTCCCTCTTGTCTCGATTATGATTTTGAACAGAAAGCCCTATCAATTGTTGCCATTGAGTAAGTTTGGTGGTAGCTTCAGCCGTTCAAAAGGTGGTTTTCCTTTAGTAGAATGAGAAGTAGTTTGATAAGCAAATAGAATTTAATGGATTGCCTCTTTCCAGGGTTGTTGTTGCATAGTAGCCAGTTGTAAATGTTCTTTCACTATTCTGTTCATTCTTTCCACTAAGCCATTCCCTCAAGGATGGTACAAGGAAATAGTCTTGTGTTTTATCCCACAGTTCTACAAGTATTTCTCAATTTCAAATTAAGTAAGCTGTGACCCATTGTCAGTCACTAATTCTTTAGGAAGATCCTCCCTCACAAAAACTTCAGCCATGAATTGAATCACCTTGTTTGTGGTAATGTTGTCAGCAAATGAAACTTCTGGCCACCTGGAATAGGAATCCAACATCACTATAACAAATCTGTGTTTTATTTTATTTATTTTTATTTATTAAAACATTTTTATACTGCCCAAAACTTACGTCTCTGGGCGGTTTACAACAGAATAAAAACAAAGTAAATCATTCGTTAAGATAAAAATGGGGGGGGGGAATGGGTTTTGTGGGTTGGTTATCAAAAGGCCCCATTATATCCAGAGCAAGTTTTTCCCAGGGACCACTGGGATATTCTACGGGAGTCAAGGGGGTGGTAAAAGTCTTCTGTGATTTGTGAGATAAAGCACAAGCCGTACAGTGCTGCATTACATTTTCAATATGTTTGTCCATACCTGGCCACCAGCTATGAAGTCTGATTTGCCTTTTAGTCACGCTCATGCCTAGGTAACCTTCATGGGAAATTTTAATCACTTTTGCTTGTAAGGAGGTTGGCACTACCAAATGATAATCAGTCCTCAGTACCAGCTCATTGAGAAGGGACAGCTCACTCGCTATGTGCATGTGTGGTTGAATATGTTCAGGTACCTTGTTTTTGTAAGACCATCCATTAGTTAGGTATGGTTTAAGTTCAGTAAGCACTTGATCAGCTCTGAGGGCCAGTTTCCCTTCAGAAGACATGATCACTCCATGAGAGGATGAAGCTATTTGAGCAATTAATACTCCTTCATACTTGTCTTCTGAGATCTTCTCTTGACCTGGAAGTGGGAGTCAAGATAAACAATCTGCAGTTGTATTCCAAAGGCCTGAAAGATATTCCACTTGGAAATCAAAATCCATAAGTCTGATGATCCATTTGGCTATTCTTGGGATTGCTTGACTTGATCAACAAGTAGTAAATAAAGCAGATTGGGGTTTTTTATCTGACCATAAAGTGAATTTTCTGCCCCAAAAGTAAGTCCTGCTGAAGTGCCTCACCTCCCCAGAAACACACTAGAGCAGTGCTTCTCAAACTTGGGTCCTCAGGTGTTATTGGACTTCAACTCCCATAATCCCCAACCAAAGGCCACTGAGGCTGGGGATTATGGGAGCTGAAGTCCAATAACACCTGAGGACCCAAGTTTGAGAATCCCTGCACTAGAGCTTCTTTTTCAATGACAGAATACATCTTCTCTGATGCAGTAAGCACTCTGGAAGCAAAGGCAACTGTAACTTCCCTGTCGCCTTTTTGCTGGGTCAAGACAGCACACAAGCCATATTTAGAAGCATCAGTGGTTACAATAGTGTGCCTGTAATCAGTGGCTGTAATCTATTGTAATCAGTGGTTACAATAGTGTGTCTTTTTGTTGGCATTAAAAGAAGTGAGAGCAGGGCTTTCTGCAATGGCTGATTTGATAGTCTGAAAACTAGCCTTATAAGATGCATCCCAGTTAAATGCTACATTCTTCTTTAAAAGAAGACACAATGGAGCAACTTTGGAGGCAAATTGTCTAACAAATTTAGAGTAATAGAGAGTCCTAAGAATGAGCGAAGTGCATCCTTGTTGTGTGGCTCTGGTGCTTCCTGAATAGCTTTCACTACATCTGTTTTGGCATAAATGCCACTCTGAGATATTGTGTATCCCAAGGATGTCACCAAATGTGTGCAAAACTAACATTTCTCTGTAGAGATAGTAAGTCCATGTTGTTAGAGTTTTCTTATGAATGCTGTCAGCTTAGCATCATGCTCCTCAGTGGTTTTGCCATATGTAGTGACCAGTCTCCCCCTCCCTCAGTTAACAGGAAATGAACCCTTGTCTTGACTGACAGGCTGGTGAACTCCAAAGTTTATCCAATCAGTACGCCGGGTGGGTGGGACCTAGAGAGTTGTTGCTTGGAATTCTGGGAACAAGAAAGGAAGTCTGTGCAGAGAGTGTGGACTAGCATGAGGTCGGATGCCTCATGAGGGAGCTACAGGATAATCTCTCAGGGTGAGAGATCTGCAGGAGGCTTGATTCTCATCAGGAGTTTGGTGAGTCAAAGAAAGGGGAGGCCAGGACTTTGTGGCTTCAGGACCCCAGCTTAGAGAACAGTTTGCGTAGTCAGACTTTGCGTCAGAAAATTTATTTTGATTTGTGTGTGTGCTTTGTTTTCCCTAAATATATGTTGTTTGCAACTGATTTTTAAAGTGTGCTGCCCCAACATCATCAGCCCCAACATCATCAAAGCACTTTTGAAGTATTCTTGTAACCAATTATTTTTGAAGTGTTTCTAAAAAGCCAATAGCCTCAGACAGAACCAGTCTGTAGTAATTGAATAAAAGTTTTTTCCTCTGTTCATTTTACAAGCCTCAGTGGGTTGGTTATTAACCCAGTGGCGGGGGGGGGGAATAAGGGGGATTTCTCTGGTGCAGAACATATCTCAAAGATAGCTTGGCCAAATTAACAATTAAGAATGAACTCCACGTGCAGACAGACACACGAGAGAGAGGTTTTATTCTTGCCTACTGGCAAGGGGAAGCAAAGTGAAACGGAGATTGTTAGTCACCCCAAACCCCATTGGGAAAGACTTTCCATAGAGGTGGCTTGGTGGCAGTGAGATTCACCCTACCAGAATTTTTTCTTTCTTCTTTCTGGGTTTTGGAACGTTAACGATTTTAAAGCCAGCCAGTCTGCTTCTCAAGCAGAGGAAAGGGATGACTCCGTGCTAGAGTCTTCCTTCATGCTACAGAATTGGTTTAGACCAGTCAGGAAGATTATCCACTAACTTGGCCTGAGTCAGGAAAGGAATTTCCCACTACCCACAATCTGTTACACCTTACAATAAAATGTCATCCTGAAAGTGTGTGATGCCATCTCTTGCATGCATTATTCTTTGAAATACTTAAACTACAGAGACTAATCCAAAGGGCAGTCTTTTGCATTGAAAAAATATCCTCTGGGATAATTATGTCTGTGTATTTGCGAGAATCTCTGAGCAGATGAATTTGATGACAGTCCAAAGAGAAGCCCAAAGTTGTGAACACTGCAGCCTCTTTCTGAGTAAGCAGCATTTTACTGATATTGGATAATGGATAACATTACAATCTATTACCATGTTGGAGTTCACATCTCTTAAATCTACGCACATTCAAAGTGTGCCATTTGATTTCCTCACAAGAACAATGGGAGGGACGCATTCTGATGAATCAACAAGTTATATGATAGTCTTGAGAGCTCCTCTCTAAGTGGTTGGCGCAATGCTATGGGTACGTTCCTCACTTTGTGTTGTACAGGTATTGCATTTGCCCCTTCATCCACAATTTATGTTGAAATGTATGGCAGTGCCAGGAGTATTAGCAAAAATGTCCAAGAAATCAGCAATCATATCAGCATATGGATGCTCCATCATCTGTAATACAGGCTCCATGCTATTTGGGTCTAAGACTATCCATAGATCTTTTTGATGTTTCCAGCCCAATATTGAGACTCCTTTTTGTGACACATATACATTCCCTTGTGCAATATGTCCTTTGTATTCCAGGACAGCAGTGAACTATCCACTTATAGCAATAGGGGAACCTCCATATCCCCATGGGTGGATGTCTGAAGGCTGCGGATGTAGCAGTAAGGAGTTTGTTGTAAAGTAGGTGGGAAATGATATTGTACAGAGAACCAGAATCAGCCAACATCCACACTTCATGGCCATTAAGTTTAACTTGACAATGTGAAGAAGCAGGCTATGTTTCTGTCACACTTAAAACGTGTCAGGAAGTGGTTCATCTGCCTCATCTTCATCATATGATGAATCAGTAATGGAGTGGACAGCAGATTTGCAAACCTTAGCAAAGTGTTCCCTTTTCTGGCAACTGTTGCAAGTGACCTTCTGTGCAGGACAATGAACAAAACTGGCTTTGTGAGCAGAGTCTCCACATTGGTAGTGCCTCCTTTCTTGTGCTGCCACTTTCTAGGGCAGTGCTATATGAAAAGATTGGGTTTGGGATGATTTAGACTGAACAGACTGGATTTCAGGAGGTTGGGTTTGAAGTACCAAAGATAGCAATCTGGCACAGTGAAGAGCATTTTCCACCCTCCTAGCCATCTCTGTAATTTTATCCAAGGTAAGTTTCTGCTCCAATAGCAGTTTTTCACACAGTTTGGAGCAGTTTGTTTTCATAACAATCTGATCCCTGAGCATTTCATCAGTAAAGTTGGCAAACTCACAGGTTACACTTAAGGCATACAATGCTGTGATATACTGATCAATAGATTTACCAGACAGTTAGGTTATAGAATAGAACTTGTAATGTTCAGCAATCACATTCAAAGGAAGGTTGAAATGATCATCTAAGGCTTGAAGAACAGCTTCATAAGAATTGGCATCTCCTTCCAAGGTGGCAGGAAAGGGCAAATGATTATATATTCTCTGGCCTTCAGGGCCCAGGCACTGAAGCAATATAGCCTTCTGCTTTGTGGGAGAAAATCAGGGCTCTGTATGGTGAGGAGGTAACTGCAGAAATAGGACTTCCATGGTTTCCAGGGAAAAGAAGATTCTTCTGGGATCGACAAGAAAAAAGGTGGTGGTGGGATTTGAGCCATGCTGCAGTAGGCATCCACTGAACAACAGAGTCCAGGATTGATAAGGAAAAAGTACCTTCAGTGGTTGTACAGGTCCAGGAAGCTGGAGAAATCATCACCAGCAGTGATAATAGAAAGCAATGCAGGAATGTAGGCCCAGTGATGCAATGAAATTAGGTTGCAGGAACATTCACAAGCTTTGCAGGCTCACGCGCTTAGCTGGTTCAAAATCTCATCACCAATAGTTTTATAGCTGCTTCCTTTATACAAGAGAGCTGGTCTTGTAGTAGCAAGCATGACTTGTCCCCTTAGCTAAGCAGGGTCCACCCTGGTTGCATTTGAAAGGGAGACTACATGTGAGTACTGTAAGATATTCCCCTTAGGGGAAGGAGCTGCTCTGGGAAGAGCAGAAGCTTCCAAATTCCCTCCCTAGCATCTCTAAGATAGGGCTGAGAGAAATTCCTGCCTGCAACCTTGGAGAAGCCACTGCCAGTCTGTATAGACAATACTGAGCTAGGTAGACCTATGATCTGACTCAGTATATGGCAGCTTCCTATGTTCCTATGTAAAATGCATGTAGACTTAACTAAAGGTTTATTCAGCGACAACTCCATTCTCTTCTCCTTTCCCTCCCTTTTCTTTCTGACTCCTCCCTCATCCCACCCCCTCTACAGCAGGGATTCTCAACGTTGGGTCCCCAGATGTTATTGGACCAACTCCCATAATCCCCAGCCACAGTGGCCTTTGGTTGGGGATTATGGGAATTGAAGTCCAATAATATCTTGGGACCCAAAGTTGAGAATCCCTGCTCTACAGGATCTCCACTGGGACAAACATCTAAACAACAAAATACAAAAGCTAACTGGATAGGATACAACATGAGGCCATGTAATGCAATCCACATTAAGACCCCCCTGCCCCATTCTGTAATTCTAGATGTTGCTCAGAAATCATTATGATGGTTGGGGGGGATATGACTACACAGAGAGGCACAGCCGCTAAAGACGCTCAAACTGTCAGAGCATGCAAAGAATATTAAGGGAGAAAGCCCACCAAAGATCAAAGCGAGGTCTTGAAAAAGCAGACACCTGCCTTGTAAGCTCTTTGCTGTCACGCACAGGGAGAGTTTGCATCCCCCATGCTGGCATCTTTACAAAAGGTTATAAAATGAGACCATTTAAACACGAGAGGGAACACGTTCAGAGCCTCTCTTTGAAACTGGCTCAGGTGTCAGGGATGGAGCATCCTCCTGACAGGTTGTTTTGCCTTGTCTTGAAAATTAATTTCCCCTCTTAGCTGCCGCATCTCCAGCATAGCACTTCCTTCAGCTCCTTTTCACCTTCTCTTCAGTTGCAAAAGGGGAAGAATGTAATCCCTTTTCAACACAGTCAGTGTCTGAGCATCCCTGCACCACTGCACCTGTGAGCCTTATAAATCTCAGCACCTTGTCTGGGTACAGGAGAAGAGAGAATGAACGTGTGTGTCTCAGAGAAGGCATGGATGCAGAGAAAGAAGAAGAAAAGGCAGAGGAGAGATGGGAGTTGACGTGGGGCCTTTCCTCGCCGTCAGATAAATCACACTCCAAATCCATTTTATTCTTTGAATGATATTCCCCACAAGGTCCAGGCCAGAAAAAAACAGCATGATATTCTGTTCACATGCAATTGCTGGGTGAGGAGGAAAGCCAGGCCCTGCCCACACCCTCCCAATTTTAAAAACCGTAGCTAGAGAAAGGAGCAGATGCACACATTATCCACATAATTAAGGTGTAAAAAAGCAAAGATTTTAAAAAACGGGGGAGCAGTAAACAGGAGGTAGGGACTCTTGGAAATATTTAGAAAAAACCATGCTGATTTTGGGAAAGGTTTGAAGTATGATATGACAGAATATGCAGATCAGTAGTATGGGAAAACAAAGGGATGTTAGATAACTGTAGCCAGATAACTGTGGGGTCACTATGGCCAGTGATGTATGCACAATTGGACAAATGTGTTCTAAGAGCATGGGCTGCCCTGGGTCTCCTGAGGACCCGCTGAGTGCCACTCATCTGCCAACTCTCCCTGCTCACCTGCCATCTCCACCGCTGCTGCTCACCTGCTGCCTCCGCAGCAGCCCCACAAGCCTGCAGTCCCAACATGCAGTGCAACTTTGCTGGCCATGACATCATTATACTGCACTGCAGCCAGCAAAGGTTAGAAAGCTGGGCACTGTGTGGAGACTGTGGGCTTATTGGGGGCCACTGCAAAGGCGGCAGGTGAGTGGCAGGGAGAGGTTGCAGCTGAAGGGAGGTGACAGGTGAGCTGGAGAGGGTCAGTGGCAGCAGTGGCTGTGGTGGCAATGTCCCACCAAAAAACTGGGACATGGGCCACCGCCAGCTGACTGTGGCTGTCCATCTGCAGCTATCAATCACCATGGGCACTGAGGTGTAGTCATACCTCAGTTATATACCCTGGCTCGCCTGCCAGGACTGAATCGGCATAAGGGGTGGCCGTACTATGAGGCGAGATGAAGCAGTTGCTTAAGGCAACAGATTATTGAGGTGAAAGCAAGATGACAGGATGTCCTCCCCCTCCCCCGGTGTCATTTGGCACCCTGCCTCAGGCACAAAGAGGTCTTCTACAGCCACCACTGAGGGGCATTAACAGTTACTATTATTATTAATTATTAATTATTATTATTATTATTATTATTAGAGGCCCAAATGATGAGCAAGGCAATGCTGGAGTTCCCAATCAGCCAGTTGCTGTGCATGTGAAAGCCAGCCCCAGCGGTGGTAAAGAAGAGCACAGTTGCACAGTTACTTAAAACAGCGCACTCACGCTTGTGCATCATGACCTACTCTGGAAACAATGTAAGCTCCCCTGCACAAGTGTGGGTATGTTGTTTTAAGTAGTTGTGCAACTGTGCTTTCAGATGCGCAACGGTGCCTGTCAATCAGAAACACTGTTGTTGCCTTGCGCAGCATGTGGGCCATTATTCTTTTCCCTAAATACCTCTTTTCAATGAAAAAAGCAGTTCACCTAGGAGGAGGATGCGAAGGAGAAGATTCCCTGTCCCCAAAGGGCTTACAATCTAAAATGAAACCCAAGGGAGACACCAGCAACAGCACTGGAGGGAGAGCCAAGTCAGACCATTGGTCTATCGAGCTCAGCATTGACTACACTGCCTGGCAATGGCTCTCCAAGTTTTCAGGCAGGAGTGTGTCCCAGTCTGTCTGGAGATGCCAGGGAAAGGACTAAACCTTCTGCATGCAAAGCAGATGCTCTGCCACTCTGCTATGACCCCAATGGTGCTGTCAACGTGTCCTGCTCTGGCCTGATCCTTCTGTCTCTTTCTTGGGCCCTCTTTTAAAACAACTGGCTGAGCAGCCGAACCAGGAGGGAGACGTCACCTGCAGAGCAGAGCAAAGCAGCTGTTCCAGATTCCAGGCGGCCTCTTTTGCTAAAACGCAGCCTCTTAATGATCCCTGCTTTATGAATTGAGCTCTTTTGCCCATTCTCTCTCTCTCTGGCTCTGTTGTGCTGCCTTTTCTTTCTTCAGGGAGGAAGGGGAGAAAAAGCATCAGCTGCCTCTGGTAAAACTAGCTGCTTGCACAGGCTTTCTCCTGCCACCCCAAATTCCCCACCCACTTCCCTCTTCCTGGCTCAATGAAGTCATCAAGCTAAAGATTGCATAACTGATGCACAGGCCTATCTTGTGTTATACTGGGAGATGGGCCAACTGCCTCCATTTATAGACAAAAGTGCCATCAGTCAGCCAAATGAAACCCTTTGTGGCAGCCACTATGAGGAAAGGCAGGGTGGGGGAGGAGGGAGGAGACGGCAAGGCATAAAGGAGAGGGATCAGAGGACATGCTGTGTTGTGACATCACCAGGAGCTTTTTTTGCACCAGTCCCGAATGCGCAAAAGCCTTCTGTGGTAGAAGCCTGAAACCAAACTAAATATAGTTCACAAAGACACTCTTATCGAACCACCGTGCTGGCTGCCTTCATTTGGCTGCCCCCACCCTGTGCCTTGAACTTCACTGAAGTCACAGAGTCCTCTATCATATTATACCATCAATCAAGTTAATGCTAATCAGATCAATACGAAGAATATATTATCCCTTGTGCTTTCCATCCCTTGCTCTTAGAACTCTAAAGATTTAAAATAAATCATGCCATGAGCCCCAGGAAAGAAATGCCCTTTTTACATACATGGGTTTAAATATGAGCATACTGCACATGGGGTTAGCTTTGAGCAAGGTCCACTCCTGGATGGTTCACATATGCATGTACATAGGGTGGCGTCCCAACAATTCACCATGGAACATGTAGACTGCCTTCCTTTTGAAGTGATTAAGTGTGTTTGCAGTGAAGAAAATGCCTGTGGCATTTATGTATTTATTTATACATTTCTATCCTGTTCTGCCTCCAAGGATCCCAGAGAGGTACACATGGCTATGTTTATCCTCACAACAGCCCTGTGAAAACTGGACTAGGCTTGGCGATAGTGAATGACTCAATGTGTGTTTCATGGTTGAGGAGGGATTGAACCTGGTCTCCCCAGTCCTAATCCAACATTCTAACCACTACACTACACTCGGAGGCGCTCTTATCCCTTGACTTCGGGGCTGAGGTCCAGGGCCTCCACAGCCCCTGGGGGCTCCCAAATCCTCTTTAGTCTGTCCCGAATGATGTGGCCGCCCATCTGAGCATGATGATGCTTAATTTGCAGGGGAGGGGGTGCCTCCGAAGGCCTTTAGATCCAGGCTCCAAAATTACCTAGGTGCACTTCTGATTACACTCTCTTTCAATCTGGATTATAAAAATATCCAGATATAACAATGTTTTTCTGGTCTTAGGGAAGACTAGCTTGTTACTGAATGGGTGACTTCCCCCTCTGGGCCTAGTGGCTCAATGCAGGGTGCTTGTTGGAATTCATGGGGTGGGGGGTGGAATCCAACAGGCAGTGGGGATAAATTATGGCAGTCGCTGCTCAAATTAAGCATTGGAAAGGACTGGATAGGCAGAGAGGAATTCTAATGATCACAGCTATATCACAACTGATCAGGTTTTCAATAAGCAAAGGCAAGCAGATTCAGAGAAAGCTGCTGCTCCTGCCGCCGCCTCCAGCATCCATGTGGGAAAATCTTCTCTCCTATTTCCTGCCTGACCTACCACCAGCATTCCAATCTGGCTTTGCTAACACCACTCTAAAGGAATCCTCACCATCTGTCTTGGCTATTACAGAATTATTCCTATTATGAGGGTGTTGCCTTCAGCTGTGCAGAGACAATGGCTATTCTGAGACAACATGGAGGCTGTATTGTAGAGCTGCCATTGCCTGAAGAACCCATGACCATTTTTGATGGTCCATCTCTGGTCCAGAGACCTCCATCTCTGGTCAAATTGGATTTGAAGGTTTTTATTGGGCTTTAAATTGTACTCTAGGAAAGCTGCCCCATAGACATGTGACCAAAATGGTTGCAAAATTCATAGGCACATTTTGACATCAGAGTTGAGCTACTGTTTGATAAAGCCCATGATAACCCCCATCCCTAGAGTTGCCATGCCCCCCGAAATTCTGGGTTTCACCCAGATTGCTTAGCCCACCCAGATTTGCCTGGATTTCAGCTTTCATTAAAGAAAAAAAAAGGTGGTGGTGGGGGGGGAGAAGCTAAGTTCTAGCCCTTCTAGAAGCGCAGTTATGGAGCAAAACATGCAGTCACTATTCTGCTCAAAAATTATTTTCAAGCCAATTTACATAATATGCAAATTAGGCACCAGATTTGGAAAGTCAGGATATGGCAGCCCTACCCATCCCCCAAGTCTGGGCAGTTTTGGAAGGTTTTTTTTTTTTAATTTTTTTTTGTGGAATTCGGTTTTCTGCTACATGAAAGTATACATGCTGATCCACATGAGTGCTCATGTAACTGCTTAGGAAAGAATGTGGTCCAAAGCAACCTCTCTCTCTGATCAACATCCCACCATTCAATAATAATTCAAAGCAGGGTTGTCAAAATCATTGTGGCTGGGGATGATGGGAGTTGTCATCCAATAACATCTGGGGAAGACCCAAGCTTAAGAACTCATGATTTAAAGGTTTCCCGTTGGATTGAACTTCATGATGACAACAGAAGCTTTTTGCAAACTAGTCTAGTCAGGGGTGCCACTCCATTGACTTGTACAGGAATACAAATCAGAAAACCGGGAATCCCACATCCTGTTTCCCCTTGCCAGTCACTGACTTAGGTGACTAGCCACAAATATGGAGTGGTGAGACTTAAAGTGAGATGGGACTTCAGAAACTAAATCTTTGCTCATCCAGGCAGGAAATAACAAAAGGCCAGTCAATGGATATTGCTGCTGGTTTCTAAGGCCAAGTCTGCAAAACAGGGTGACTAAGCTCCGCAGGTTTATCTCAATACAGGACTGATTTGATTTAAATCATGATTTAATCATGATTTAAATAGCTTCACAGGAGGACTCAATTTTATTGATTTAAATCACAATTTAAATTACTACTCAGGAAGATTCTGTTTAATCATCATTTTCTACAAAAGTACATTCTTGTTGTCTAATATAATCTTAATACATATTTAGAGATAGATGTAGGTTTCCTTTTTTTGGAAGGCAGGTACACACTTCTCATAATGCTGTTTCATTCAGGGAACCAGGTCTTGCATCTTGTTGTTGCACTGTTTGCTTTTCGCAAGCATGAACATAAGAACTTAAGGCCCATCCAGTCCAGCATCCTGTTTTCACATAGAGGCCCACCAGATGCCTCTGAGAAACCTGCAGGCAAGAGGTGATGGCATGCCCTCTCTCTTGCTGTTGCTTCCCTGCAACTACAACTGGTATTGAGAGGCATCTTGCCTCTGAGGCTGGAGGTGTCCTACAGCCACCAGACTAGTAGTCATTGATAGACCTGTCCTCCGTGAATTTGTCTAAGCTCCTTTTAAAGACATCCAAGCTAGTAGCCATCACCATATCCTGTGGCAGAGAACTATAAAGATTAATTATGAGCTGTGTAAAAAAGTACTTCCTTTTGTCAGTCCTAAAATTCCTGGCCTTCAGTTTCATGAGATGACCCGTGGTTCTAATATTGTGAGAGAGGGCGAAACATTTCTCTCTGCCCAATCTCTCTCCTCAATGCA
This sequence comes from Hemicordylus capensis, assembly GCF_027244095.1. Lineage (NCBI taxonomy): Eukaryota > Metazoa > Chordata > Lepidosauria > Squamata > Cordylidae > Hemicordylus > Hemicordylus capensis. The sequence goes on from NC_069661.1 coordinate 57,371,517, forward strand.
TATTTTATACACCTCTAACATGTCTCCTCATAGTCTCCTCTTTTCCAAACTAAAAAGCCCCAGATGTTGTAGCCTTGCCTCATAATGAAGGTGCTCCAGGTTCCTGATCATCTTGGTCACCATCTTCTGAGTCGACACTTTCAACAAGCTGTCTACCACAACCCCAAGATCTCTCTCATGGTCAGTCACTAACAGCTCAGCCCCCATAGGTATATATGTGAATTTGGGGGGGGGGTTGCCCCAATATGCATCAGTTTACACTTGCTTACATTGAATCACATTTGCCATTTTGCCAACTACTCCCCCAGTTTGGAGAGATCCTTCTGGAGTTCCTCACAATCTGGGTTCAATTTCACTACCCTAAATAGTTTAGTGTCATCTGCAAATCTGGCCACTTTGCTGCTTACCCCAAATTCCAGATAATTTATGAACAAGTTAAAGAGCACTGGTCCCAGCACAGATCCCTGGGGGACCCCACTTCTTACTTCCCTCCATTGTGAAAACGGTCCATTTATTCTTACCCTCTGTTTCCTGTCCTTCAACCCTACCAATCCACAGTTGAACCTGTCCCCTTATCCCATGTCTGCTAAGTTTAATCAAGAGCCTTTGATGAGGAACTTTGTCAAAGGCTTTTTGGAAGTCCAAGTATACTGTGTCAACCGGATCACCTTTATCAACATGCCTGTTGACACTTTCAAAGAACTCCAAAAGATTAGTGAGGCAAGAGTTGCCCTTGCAGAAGCTATGCTGATTTTCCTTCAGCGAGGCCTGTTCTATATTTTTAACAATTTTGTCCTTAAGTATGCTTTCCATCAATTTACCCAGCACAGAAGTTAAACTAACCGGCTTGTCATTTTCCAGATTCCCCCTGGATCCCTTTTTGAAAATGGGAGTTACATTAGCTACTTTCCAGTCCTCTTTTACAGAGCCTAATTGTAGGGACAAGTATTTTTGTTAGGAGATCAGCAATTTCACATTGGAGTGAACTCTCAGGTGTGGCATTTATTTAATTTTTAGTTTTTCAAGAAAGGTCAGTAGCCGTAAAGTAGGGATGGGTCCGGACCAGTCCGGAGGCCATTGTAAAGGCCTCCGGACGGTCCGGACTGGTTCGGACCTGGCCGGTCCGGTCTGGGTGGCGGGGGTTCCTTTAAGGGCGGGGAGGGTTTACTTACCCCTCCCGCCGCTTTGCCCCCTCCAGCGCTCGTATTTACTGTAGAAATGTTCCTGTAGAAATGCTCCTTGAAATGAAATGTAGAAATACTGTAGAAATGCTCCTTACTGCTCCTCAACGCAAAAGGCTCCGACAAGCCTTCTGTGCACGCGCACGCGGCACGCGAGCTTCACGTCTCCCCGACGCCGGAGGCCCGGTCTACCCGGCCTCGTCCCGGCATCGGGGAGACGTGAAGCTCACGCGCCGCGTCCGCAGAAGGCTTGTCGGAGTCTTTGAATTGAGGAGCAGTAAGGAGCATTTCTACAGTATTTCTACATTTCATTTCAAGGAGCATTTCTACAGTAAATACAAGCGCTGGAGGGGGACAAGTGGCGGGAGGGGTAAGTAAACCCTCCCCGCCCTTAAAGGAACCCCCTCCACAGTGCCGGACCGCAGCTGTGTGGTTCCGTGCACACCCCTACCGTGAAAACAGATGCAAAGAACTCATTCAGCTTCTCTGCATTCTCCGTATCCTCCTTAATAATCCCTTTTGTGCCCTCATCATCTAAGGGGCCAACCACCTCCATGGCAGGTTTTCTGCTTCTGATATATTTAAAGAAGTTTTTGTTATTCCCCTTGACTCTTCTAGTTATATGCTCATCTCTCTCTTTGCATCCCTTATTGTCTCCTTGCATTTCTTTTGCCAAAGTTTATGTTCCTTTGATGTTTATCAACTTGTTTTTAAATTGTTTTGGCTATTTGATTGGTGTTTTATGATGTTTTAATTGTTAATTATTATTTTATGCAGTTTTATAATTTCTGTTTTAATTGTTAATTGATTTTAATGGTGTTTTAATATAAACCATCCTGAGCCTTTTGGTAGGGCGGTATAAACATTTTAATAATAAATAATAAATAAAAATAAATAAATCAACTCTGGATGCTTGCTCCTTCTTGTGGTCTAATAGTGTCCTTTGCTTACACATGTGGATTTGTGTTTGGGGGCATCCTCTGGCTTACTGTATATTTGTAATCAGGTAGTTTACTCCATCAAAGCCATACTAGGCCTGTGTTTATTTTTCAGTTTCTAGAAGAGGAGATGCTTGGTCTGCCCAGGTATCATAATCTCTGCTTTGAACGTAGTAATCTTAGGTGGGAGCTGGTTGTTAAGGAAACACACTTTAGACATGCTCATGCACATGTTCGAGGGCTGCCATGGCAAACAGATATCAGGTCTATGCATGCTCTTACAAATCTAGCCTCCAATTAAACTATGATTATATCATGTGTCTATATGCAGTTGGGTTATTCTAGGACTCCAGGACCATGATTTTCCGATCCTGTCATTTCTTCAGAACTATAAAGTAGTATTTTACATTTTAAAATGTTGTCCTGAAACTATAAGTGAGGCAACCTCCCTCTTTAAAAGGAAACCTGACCGCCCTGCCCCCATTTTATGAGTATCTAACATGTTAGCCCTGTTCAGACATTACAGGTGAAACTCGGAAAATTAGAATATCGTGCAAAAGTCCATTAATTTCAGTAATGCAAATTAAAAGGTGAAACTGATATATGAGACAGACACATTACATGCAAAGCGAGATAAGTCAAGCCTTAATTTGTTATAATTGTGATGATCATGGCGTACAGCTCATGAAAACCCCAAATCCACAATCCCAGAAAATTAGATTACATGGAACCAAGAAGACAAGGATTGTAGAATAGAACAATATCGGACCTCTGAAAAGTATGAGCATGCATATGTATTCAGTACTTGGTTTGGGCCCCTTTTGCAGCAATTACTGCCTCAATGCGGCGTGGCATGGATTCTATCAGCCTGTGGCACTGATGAGGTATTATGGAAGACCAGGATGCTTCATTAGCGGCCTTCAGCAATTCTGAATTGTTTGGTCTCATGTCTCTCATCCTTCTCTTGGCAATGCCCCATAGATTCTCTATGGGGTCAGGTCAGGTGAGTTTGCTGGCCAATCAAGCACAGTACACTGTATACTTTTCAGAGGTCCGATATTGTTCTATTCTTCAATCCTTGTCTTCTTGGTTCCATGTAATATTCTAATTTTCTGGGATTGTGGATTTGGGGTTTTCATGAGCTGTACACCATGATCATCACAATTATAACAAATTAAGGTTTGACTTATCTCGCTTTGCATGTAATGCGTCTGTCTCATATATCAGTTTCACCTTTTAATTTGCATTACTGAAATTAATGGACTTTTGCACAATATTCTAATTTTCCGAGTTTCACCTGTATATTGTACTTCCATTCAAATTCTGTACACTAATACATATTCTTATGTGAATGACAGTACCTACGTTCATTTTAAAATTGAACCCGGCAACAGGTTCATCAAATGGATGGTACAGAAAGGAAGTCTATTGTTGTAACTGCATTCAGTGTAACATGTGCATCACTGTACCTGTTTACATTGCACACATGGAGGTGAGTCTCACGATTGGTGAGGCCCACCTTTAGAGGGTTTGCGGGGAGAGAGGGCTTAGCCTGCTCTCCCCGCAGACGATCCCCAGACAGCCCAGGGTGGCCGGATTGGCCGCCCACATGACTGCCAGCTCCATCATGGAGCTGGCAGGGGCTGCAGGGATCGGGGGCCGCGTGGCCCCCAGAAGTTCCAGGATGTCCCGCGCAAGTGCACGGGGCATCCTGGAGTGGCCCCCAGGGCCGGGAGGCTTGTTTCAGCCTCCCACTGGGGGTCTCCTCGTGTGCTGCTGCGGTGCGCAGCACTATCAAAAATACACAATCAAAAAGACAGGCTTAGTGGAGCGCTCGCTCCGCTAACCTTGGCTAAGGGGAGGGAGAATTAGGAGGGTTTCCTGCTGTGTGGCTCCCGTGGCAGCAGATGATCAGCAAAAAGCGGGCTAGGCTCCCTGAGCCCGCTTTTTGCTGATCCTGAGAATCTCCTCACTATGTTGTACAGTGGTCCCTCGACTTACAAACTACTCGACATAAGTATTTTTCGAGTTACAAACGGCAGTTTTAGATCCGGTTTTAGATGCGGTTTTTTCGACTTACAAATTTTTAGATGGGGTTTCCTCGACTTACAAATTTTACATGCGGTTTCCTTGACTTGCCTGCCTGTTTACTGCCTGTTTATTCTTGAAAAGAAATGTTCCTGTGCAGTTTGCAAGCCTTACTGGGGGTCTGGGTCTTTTTTCTAGGCTCCGGAACGCATTAATCCGTTCCCAATGCATTCCTATGGGAAACCGCTTTTCGACTTACGAATTTTTCGACTTACAAATGTGCATTCGGAACGGATTAATTTCGTAAGTAGAGGGACCACTGTACTTGTGTTCAGATGTCTGTACTCTTGTGCATGTTTTTGTGTGAATAGCCTGTGTACAGACCTGTACAGAACTGTGTGCACCGTAAACTCATCTCGTAGCCTAATGGTGCTTTATCGACAAATGGACAATAGAAATCCTTTGTGCTCCATATTCATATCTACCTGTGAAACTGGGTTTCTTGTTTCATAGTTTGATTAAACAGGATCCTGACCTTTCTCCTCTTCAGTCTTTTCAAGGAGCCAGGTCTCAGTCAGATAGGAAGCTACTAGAATAGGCACAACCTGCTAACTGGGCAAAGAGGCACCTTTTTAATGTGGTGATTCTCTTTATTTAGCAGGGGGAGAGTAACTGGCCCTATCCACCTCCAGCACAGTACCTCCAGTGACTGTTGCTGGTGTCTATCTTGTTGTTGTTTTTTTAGAATGTGAGCCCTTTGGGGACAGGGAGCCATCTTATTTGTTTGTTATTTCTCTGTGTAAACCACCCTGAGCCATTTTTGGAAGGGCGGTATAGAAATCGAATTAACAACAACAACAACAACAATAATAAATAACTTGCCTTAGCTCTATATCTTATATGCAGACAGACACATATGCAATCTGTTATAAGCACAAACCTGTTACGATGAACTTCAGATTCTAGCTCTCCTGTTTAGAAGGAATTGTTTCTAATATATGCTTAAGCAAAATATTATTGTTTCCATATTCAGTACCACAAAAAAGGCCATCTGTTCCAATGTGCCTCTGCTTTCCCCGTTTCAAACACCCCTACTAGTTACTTGCTAATGTTGGCACCCAATTCTTCCTGCAGGAACCCAGATAGCAGGCTCCTCTCTGGCTGCCGTTCTCAGCTTGGTGAATTATAGCTCCTTTCTTTGCAACAATTCTTATTGAAAAAAATACCAAATCTACGGCCAGTGGATTCACTACTTGGCAGTGCCAAGAGCACAACCAGGTTTTGTGAAGTATCAATGGTTTTGTATTTTGCTCAGTCTACAAGCTTTAAATCTCTAGTGCACTCTTTCTTTGGGCCCTTGGTTGCCATGGTCTTCCCATGCAGCATGGCAGAGAGCAAGATTCCTCTAAGTTGGACCTTTGCATGCAGCCAGGGTTTTTGTTTTTGCTTTAACCTCCCTTTCCCTGCAGTTCACCTCCACATACCTTCAGTTCAAGTTCTTTTCCTTCCTGTGCTTAAAGTAATGTCTACTTTGACCCTGAGAATTGGATCCATAGAAGTGCAACTCTACTTGCACAACAGGGATTTCCTGCCACCTTTGCTCTCACTGCAGCTTGAAAAGCCATTTCTGAGGGTAAGGGAAAAGAGTGTCTACATTTTCACCATGCCAGGTGCGCTGCAGTCATATAGTGAAAATGATGAGCATTAGCCTTCTTCCCAGTCCCGGAGATGGAAAGGTGGGCTGGGATCATCCTAGCGGTTGTACTGCAATTACTGTCCCCATCGCAGCTCCAAGGTTGGGAGCAGGGCCATAGCTACATTTATTTATTTATAGTTCAATTTCTATACCACCTTCCACAAAACTCATCCCAAGGTGAAATAAGAACATAAGAACAGCCCAGCTGGATCAGGCCCAAGACCTATCTAATCCAGCATCCTGTTTCACACAGTGGCCCACCAGATGCCTCTTGGAAGCTCACAGGCAAGAGGTGAGGGTATGCCCTCTCTCTTGCTGTTGCTCCCCTTCAACTGGTATTGAGAGGCATCGTGCCTCTACAATAAAATTCCATAAAAAGCACATTAAAACATTTAAATTAGCAAAAACAATAAAAACCAACTGGAGGTTGGTCTTTAACCAAGGAGGTAGACAAAACCAAGGAGGTAGACAAATGTCCGTGAGGGGGCGGTGCACCTAGGTAATTTGGGAGTCTGGACCTAAAGGCCTTTGGAGGGCCCCCAGCTGGAGCCCCTCCCCCACAAATTAGTGCAGTGTGCAGTGTGGGCCAGTGGTGACCACACCACCCAGGACATACTAAAGAGGATTTGGGGGCCCCCAGGAGGTGTGGAGGGCCTGGACTTTGGCCCTGAAGTCCAGAGGTAAGAGCGCCATTGGCCACGGGCTGGGTGTCAACTTGCTCTTTCTGCTCCCCCTCATGCTCCTCTGAAGAGGAAGGTGGGGACCCATCTTCACCTTTTGTCCCAGGGCCCACTCCAGCCTGGCTACTCCCCTGGTTGGGAGGAAGGCTGGCTGTGGGTGTTTGAGCCTGGCAAACGCTTCACCACCCCATTCTTGCTTTGGCGCAGGGAAGTGAGTGGGGAGGGGGCTTCCTTAGCTGCGGCTTGGTCACAGCAATCAGGCCGCCTTGGCTGAGCAGCAGCCAAATGCTCAAGCTCCATGTCTGTCTTTCCTACTCTGCATCAGGAAAAGTGGGAGAAGGATTTCCCTTCTTGCTTATGGCAGCGTGGTGTAGTAGTTAGAATGCTGGACTAGGACCAGGGAGACCCGAGTTCAAATCCCCATTCAGCCATGATACTAGCTGGGTGACTCTGGGCCAGTCACTTCTCTCTCAGCCTAACCTACTTCACAGGGTTGTTGTGAAAGAGAAACTTAAGTATGTAGTACTCCGCTCTGGGCTCCTTGGAGGAAGAGTGGGATATAAATGTAATCATCATCATCACCACCACCACCACTATTTTGGTTTAGTGACTCAAAGGCTACCAAAGATTGTGAGCTCTTGGTGTGGAATGGAGTGCAGAGCTGATGCAAGAGGAAGACCTGGAAACAAATCAGGGGCCTCTGTGTGACCAGACACGCCTTCCATTTATGCCGCCAACCTCCAGGATGCGGCTCCTGCTGCAGCTACTCTCCGACCCAGCCGGACCTTCGAATTGCACTCTGCTCATCTGCACACAATAGCAGCTCTAGCTGGGCTGGCCTCCTCTCTGGGCAAATTGGAGAGAAGAATAGCCCAGCCAGACCTGCCCTCCCTATGGAGAAGAGCCGATCTTGTGGTAGCAAGCATGACTTGTCCCCTTAGCTAAGCTGGGTCCACCCTGGTTGCATAGAAGTGTGAGCACTGTAAGATATTCCCTTTAGGGGATGGAGCTGCTCTGGAAAGAGCATCTAGGTTCCATGTTCCCTCCCTGGCATCTCCAAGATAGGGCTGAGAGAGATTCCTGCCTGCAACCTTGGAGAAGCCGCTGCCAGTCTGTGTAGACAATTCCTTCTGAGCTAGATGGGCCAATGGTCTGACTTAGTATATGGCAGCTTCCTATATTCCTATTTCCAGAGTGCGCGTGTGGTATGAGGGGTGGGTTGGTTGCTGGTGCAGGGCCGGGGATGGCGTGGGACTCTTGGCAATGGCCCTGATTCCCTGGAAAGGATGGCGCTGCCTAGAAGGTTCAAGAAGCAAGGGTTGGTACTTATGGGGCAGAACACTGTTTCTCAGTGGCATTGATCTTCACTGTTGCCACCCCTGGCAAAAAACCTTTAACATGAGAGCCATTCCCCACCACATTGGTTTTGTGCCATGACGTGCAGAGTATTTGGCTTCAGCTGAAGCTCCACACTGGCCTAATAAGCCATTGGTCAGGGAGCTGCACTTAAAGTTGATGGGAGCCACCACTGGCTCTCAGGCCTTGCAGCGAAAGACACTGCTCCACAGCATGGAAAGGAAATGCCCATCCTTTTGGTTGACACAATTTATTAATCTATGTTTTTAATATTTATTTATTTATGCATGCATGCATGCTTTGGGAACTTTGGTGAAAAAGCGGTATATAAATATTCATTATATTCGTATTCATATTCACAATATGCACAGTAAGAAATACATTAAACTTTCAAAAGTAGACCACAAAGTGACATATTATCCCCCACTCCCCCACCGGCTTGATCCTTTACATAAAAATGCTGGCTTTAACTCAGTGTATTTGATAGAGGGACATGGATGACGTTTTATCAAATTATGACCACAGACTTGAATACGTTTGTATTACATTCAGATATTTTAAACTAAGCTATTTAAAGGTCTACTTAATATAACTTTTTAAAACTATCCAAATTAAATTGGATAATCTAAAAATGAGATTTCAATTTTAAAATCTAGTTTTTTAAAATAATAGATTCTTATTATCCACCCCATTGAGCTGTTCATTTATTGTCTTCAGATGCTTCCTCTGGAGGAGAGCTGTTAGCAAGCATAAATTATCCCCTTTGCTAAGCAGGGTTTGCCCTGGTTTGCATTTGAAAGGGAGACTACATGTGAGCACTGTATGATATTCCGCTCAGGAGATGGGGCCACTTTGGGAAAATCATATGCATGCTTGCATGCAAAAGGTTCCAGGTTCCCTCCCTGGCATCTCCAAGATAGGACTGGGAGAGACTCCTGCCAGCAACCTTGGAGAAGCCGCTGCCAGTCTGTGTAGACAATACTGAGCTTAGGAACATAGGAAGCTGCCATATACTGAGTCAGAACATTGGTCTATCTAGCTCAGTATTGTCTACACAGACTGGCAGTGGCTTCTCCAAGGTTGCAGGCAGGAATCTCTCTCATCCCTATCTTGGAGAAGCCAGGGAGGGAACTTGAAATCTTCTGCTCTTCCCCGAACAGCTCCATCCCGAGGGGAATATCTTACAGTGCTCACACTTCTAGTCTCCCATTCAAATGCAACCAGGGTGGACACTGCTTAGCTAATGGGGCAAGTCATGCTTGCTACCACGAGACCAGCTCTCCTCTCCTCTTGGCTTGATGGATCAATGGTCTGACTCAAGGGCAAAGCCAAAGGCAGCCTCCTAGGTTCCTTTCAAGTGTGGAAGCATGAGGACAAACCTCAGAGTGAACAGGGCTGTATATGGATACAGCCCACAGTATATGGATACACCCCATAGCAGCCAGCAGTCTTTTCCCTCAGAAGATGGAAAAAAAATATATTGCACAACGCGCTGCTTGCTGCAGAATATATTGACTAAATGTATAATATCTGTGTTTATGGGGAAATGCCTCCACAAGTGATGTTTTCTTATTCCTCCATAGTTATTTGTTCTTACAAAGATACCATTGCATGGTGAAACCAAGATACTGTACATGCATGTGAAATATACTGTTGTATTTCTGTAGCTGTATCTCAGTGCCATCATGTGTGAGGTCACTTTCATGAAGTTGAAATGCCACTTTGTACCTGGAAATACTGGATTCTCCCCCCAGATGACATACAGTTACAAACTATTGTGGTTTGAATACTAGGAATATGTGATATTCCTGTAAAAAAATAAAATAAAATAAAAAGCACAGCCTTGTGGGAAGCCATGTGGTCTGCCCACAGAAGATGAACTTTTATATATAGAGGGAGAGAGAGAGAGAGAGAGGGAGGGAGGGAGAGAGCGAGAGGGAGAAGGACTCCACAGCACAGCAGCAGAACTATAAGCCCAGTTATGCCTACTACCAAAAAAACTAAAAAAAGAGAATTGTGGAGAACAGAGATAATGAACGCTGACGAGATCCCAGTAACAGAAATAAGGAAAAATGAAGTGAAGGCAGTTGAGAGGTTTAAAAAATTAAACTCATTAGGAAAGAGACAGTAGGAGGGCAAAGGGCACATTTTGTGGCGGGGGGGGGGGGGCAGCTCTAGAAACAAAAGTTCATAATATTTTCAGCAAGCCGTATATAACCTCGAAGTAGGGCAAAGTTCAAGGGAGATATGCTGGAGCTTTGGGGTTGAAGCTTTGTAGCAGCAATGCTGCTGCCACGGCCAGCAAGTCTGTTCCTTTCTATGGGCCCTGACCCCAGGAAAATATCACCACTCTCAACCCTTGTGGAATTTGCAGGGTGTCTGAAGGTCTTCAGCACTTTGCATTAGCAAGCGTTTATGTATTTTTTCCAAAACATGGCTGTGATCCAATTGTACGGTTTTAAAACTGCCATAAAATCTTGTTTAGTAACATACTCCTTGGTTGCTTTGTTCTTCACTGTTGATAACCACATTGCTTTTCCTAAACATACACCTAAGATACATCTTTCCCCACACCGCTGGCTGTTGCTACTCAAATCTTACGTTCCTAATGCTATGTTAATCTCAGCTGGGAATGAGCACCAACTGAGAAGGCCACAAATACAAGAGATCCAGAAAGCTACACAACTGCATTGCAGTTCACAAGATACTGCATCTAAGGTGGAAAACATCTCCGCTTTCTCTCTTTCAAAAAGCAAGTTTCTAATCCTCATGGATATGGAGGGGGGGAAAGGCAAACACGTTGGCTTTCTTTTAGGGGATAAACAGAGCAAGCGGAGACAGTATGAATGGGGACGGCATTAGGAAGAGAATGGGACTCCCAGCCAAATCCCTGGGCGGCGGTCCTCAGCCCTCCCAATTGTTGCTGTACCATTGTCTATGTGGAAAGGATAAGGAATTCCTCACTGCAAACACAATGCATGGTATAGCTTGGGGAGGATTCAAACATACAGAAATAGCACGTGATACAGTCCTGCTCGCATCATAGGAACATATGCCTTATACTGAGTCAGTCCACTGGTCCATTTAATTCAGTATTGTCTGCACTGACTGGCAGAACTGACTTCTGTTGTCTGTTGACTATGAGAACCAGCGTAGTGTAGTGACTAGAGTGCTGGACTAGGACCAGGGAGACCCGAGTTCAAATCCCCATTCAGCCATAACACTTGCTTGGTGACTCTGGGCCAGTCACCTCTCTCAGCCTAACCCACATCACAGGGTTGTTGTGAGGAGAAATCTAAGTATGTAGTACACCGCTCTGGGCTCCTTGGAGAAAGAGCGTGATATAAAATGTAATAATAAAATAATAATATTGTCTGCACTGACTTCTCCAAGGTTTCCAGCAGAAGCTTTTCCCAGCCCTACCTGGAGATTCCATTAAATGAACTCAGGACCTTCTGTATGCAAGGCAGCTGAGCTATGACCCATCCCCAAGGGTGGCCTACATGGGCTTCCCATCCAGGTCCTGACCACACCAAGACCTGCTTAGCTCCAGCAAAGTGCTTCTCATGTGCCCTTAGACCATGTTCTGGGACCCCAAAATCCTGCATGCTTGAGGACATCAGCTTGGGGAGCATCTCTAGGGGGATGAAGGAAGCTACCTCATACCGTGTCAGATCACTAGTCCATCTAGCTCAGGATTGTCTGCTCTGACTGGCAGCAGCTCTCCAAGGTTTCAGGCAGGAGTCTTTCCCAGCCCTACCTGGAGATTCCATTGAATGAACCCAGGAGCTTCTGCATGCAGAAGATACTCTACCATTGAGCTACAACCCCATTTCCCCCATCACACCAGACTGGAAGTAGTGAGTGAGTGAGTGAGTGAGTGTGTGTGTGTGTGTGTGTGTGTGTGTGTGTGTCTCATGTCTGAATGTAAAACAAATCCTGCATGTGAATATCCAGCATGTAAAGTAGAAGAGTTTTCACTTACCACCTTTCTAAGTACAGGGAACTACCCCCCCCCCGCTAACTGGGCAAAGAGGCACCTTTTACCGTGGTGATTCTCTTTATTTAGCAGGGGGAGAGTAACTGGCCCTATCCACCCCCAGCACAGTACTTCCAGTGACTGTTGCTGGTGTGTGTCTTATGTTTATTTTTAGAATGTGAGCCCTTTGGGGACAGGGAGCCATCTTATTTGTTATTTCTCTTTGTAAACTGCCCTGAGCCATTTTTGGAAGGGCGGTATAGAAATCGAATTATTATTATTATTATTAAAATGTGGGGGTATTCAAGCCATCTGTAATGGCCTGAATACCATTAAGTCTAAGAAAAAGCTATACCAGGTGCTATTTTTGTATGTTTGAACAAGGCCTGCTGAAGAGAATGTCTAGATATTTATGGGAGGAGAGCTGATCTTGTGGTAGCCAGCCCTGGTTTGCATTTGAATGGGAGACTACATGAGAGCACTGTAAGAGATTCCACTTAGTGGATGGAACCACTCTGGGAAGAACATTTGCATACTTGCATGCAGAAGGTTCCAAGTTCCCTCCCTGGCATCTCCAAGATGGGGCTGAGAGAGACTCCTACCTGTAACCTTGAAGAAGCTGCTTCCAGTCTGTGTAGACAATACTGAGCTAGATGGACCAATGGTCTGACTCAGTATAAGGCAGCTTCCTAGGTTCCTAGACAAATGTCATCAAGATTCCCTTCTCCCACCAGCCATCTTGACTGTATCACTGTCTCTTCCTTGCCTTCATGCAAATCTTATACTGTAGATATCTTTCCCATGTGGATGGTTTTCATCATCAGGATGGCTAGCACCCAGAATGCATTTATTTACTGTGCATCCAAGAACATACTCCAGCTATTCACAGATGAAACTTAAGCAAGTGATTTGTATTCTGCACCTTTTGAAAGACAGCAATTCTAGGCCAATGCCTTTTGAACTTGTAAGAAATTCACAGTCACCTTAAGTGGTGCAGCAGGGAAATACTTGTCTAACAAGCAGAAAGTTGCTGGTTTGAATCCCTGCTGGTTGTATATTGGGCAGCAGTGATACAGGAAGATGCTGAAAGGCATCATCTCAGACTGCGCGGGAGGAGGCAATGGTAAACTCCTCCTGTATTCTACCAAAGAAAACCACAGAGCTCTGTGGGCTCCAGGAGTCAAAATTGACTTTACGGCACACTTTACTTTACCTTTAAGAAATTCACAAATGTCTCCCAACATCTGAACCAGTGTAAAGAAGACTGTGTAGCTTCTGGTAAAGGAGCCATAACTTTGAATGTGCAAACCACAGATCTTGAAGCTGTTTGCAATTATTTAATTTCAGCTAACAAGGCCAATCATACACATCCCCTCACCAAACAGGAATCCATGTTGTGTTGCATAGCAAGTAACTAGTCTTCCTCATAGACCATCTTCAGAGAAACAATGCTAATAGTAACAAGAAAGATTTCCCTTTGAGTAGCTGTCAAACAAAGGGAGAATCTGCCCATCTGAGAAACCTGGGCAGACATCATCATGTCAGTGGAAGTGAAAAGACTTGACAAAGAGGGCACATTCTTGTTGAGCAATTTGCATTGTACTTCTGGACAAAATTCTGCTTTTTACATGCAATTCACAAACCGGCAGCAGCAACGCTAATTGGCACAGTTGCCACTCAACTGTGGCATCTCCTTTGAGTACTAACTAACATGAATGACTAATACTGAGGAGGCTTTAGATGTACTGGAATTATTTTAAAGGGGCTTGGGTTCCCCCCTTCTCCCATCTGTATAATTTCATTATCTTCACACCTTAAAAGGCCCTTCCATGAAAAATGGCAAACCTCTGAACAGTTCAGGTTGACACTATCAGCGGGGTAAGGCTGAGAAGGCTTTCATTAATATGGAAGGATGGATAACTCTGCCATGACAGCCAATAAGATCGTACCCTATGGTGCCAACAGGGTGCCAAGACCCACTTTGATTAGATAATGATGCTGACAAGTGCTCCCTTACAATCCTCGTCACCAGGATGATGCTGATCTTTGCATATATCGCAAGTGTTGACAGATTTGATCGGCTCTCGCGGTCTCCTTCCTGGAATGCATTAGAAGCCCTTTTACTTAACACAGGAAAGATTTCTTATCCATCATTCTTCACCCACAGAGAAAATTACACATCTTCCATATTGCCACTCCTTAAACCACCCAGGCTGCTGCTGCTGCAGTGGCTGTTCCTCTGGAGGGCCATTTGGCTAATCTTTTGGAAATGTCAAGGTTTTCATCATGTCAACTGAAACTGCCTCTAGAATGGGAATTTAGTTGAATTCGCCCGATAGGACATTTGTTGCTGTATTGGTGCACAGTCTGTATATTGGCACAGCCCTGATTCAGCTAATTAAAGGAGCATGGGCATCCGTATGTGCCATGAGTCAAGGGCAGCCTCTGCATCCCCGAGGGCCACTCTGTTTCCATTCACTGTCCCAGGAGCAGTCAGCTCCATCACAGAGTTGGCAAAACCTAACAGTAAGGACGCTTACAAGACGGGGTCATAGAGCATCTTGTGGTAGAGCATCTGCTTTGCATGCAGAAGGTGTCACAGCTTCAATCCTCAGCATCTCCAGGAAGTTTTTCACACCCAGCTTTTAGTTTGCATCTCCTCCAGAATGGAGGTGTGCATTCACATATGGGCCAAATTTGCCCCAAACTCCCTGCGAGCTATCAGGGAGCACTTCACACACAATTCGGGTTTTTCATTGTGCGTTAGAGTGTAGCCTGATTTATATCCGGAGTGTTGTTTTTTTTAAATCCACTTTTTGGGTCAGTTTTTTTGGGCAGCTTTGAATTCCCAGTAAAGCCTCATAGAAAAGCCATGGTAAAGCCTGCTGTCTGGGAAAGCTCCTGGTAGGGCTGGGAAAGACTCCTGCCTGAAACCTTGGAGAGCTTCTGCTAGTGTCGAGGATACTGAGTTAAGATGAACTAAGGCAGCTTCAAACTTTCACTTTGGGGGAGAAGAGCTCGTCTTGTGGTAATGAGCATGAATTGCTCCCTTTGCTAAGCAGGGTTTGTCTTGGTTTGCATTTGGATGGGTGACTAGATGAGCTCCATCTGCTGTAAGATATTCCTCTCAGGGGATGGGGCTGTAACTCAGTATTTGAGCATCTGTTTGCAGGTAGAACATCCTGGGTTCACTCCCTGGCACCTCCAGGTAGGGCTGGGTGAGACTCCTGCCTGAAATCTGCTGGAGCTGCTGCCAGTCAGTGTAGACAATACTGAGTTAGATGGACCAATAGTGTAGACCAGGGTTTCTCAACGCTTGGGTCCCCAGATGTTATTGGATTTCAGCTCCCATAATCCCCAGCACCAGCGGCCTTTGGTTGGGAATTATGGAAGTTGAAGTCCAATTACATCTGGGGACCCAAGCGTTGAGAATCCTGGTGTAGACAATACTCAGTATAAGGCAGCTTCCTACATTTCTAGTTACAGAGCTCATGTGCTCAGGCACAGCATAGCATTACATACAGACATGGATGTTTCTACCTTACACACAGAATAGAAACGGGAGAGATGCAACACTGAAGGGTAGGTTCTCCTTTTTAAAAACAACAACAACAACAACATGAACATCTTTGCCACCAGAGTCCCTGCTTCTAGCCCATGAGGTTCCAATAGCCCATTTCTGGCACAAATAATATTGCATTGAAAATACTGCTTTTCAGCCAAATATCTAAATTGTACAGAAGCAGTTTATGGAAAGCACATTGCAGAGCCTGTACGAAGTGTATTTGTGACACATTAGCTGCTACACCTAGTCAAAGCACAAGCAACTGCAAACTATGTGCACATGAGTTCTGCTCCATAAGCTAGATTAAACAAACAAATAGCCAAAAACAAACATTCGTTAATTGTGTGCTAGATCCATGTGCCCAAAAGGGCTGTGGACTCCTGTTTTTCATGCAGCAACCCATCCATGCCCACTGGTGATTTTGAAACTAAGGGAGTCCTCTGAAGAAGGCGCACGCAATTTGCCAAACTTTCTTTTCCTCCCACTACTTATGGGGTAACTGCAAAGATCGCAGGAATCCCTAACATGTAGGCCATTAACAGGTTCATCAACACTTGAACCAAAACCAGGAATCAAAATAAAGTTGGATGTCAGAGTTCAGCTGCAGCCAGAAAA
This sequence comes from Hemicordylus capensis, assembly GCF_027244095.1. Lineage (NCBI taxonomy): Eukaryota > Metazoa > Chordata > Lepidosauria > Squamata > Cordylidae > Hemicordylus > Hemicordylus capensis. Next base: position 57,387,555 of record NC_069661.1, read on the forward strand.
ATTATGTTGGCTGCCCAAATAAGCTAAATTGCTTGCTTAATCTCACTTGGAGAGAAAAAAAAGAGAAAAGCTTGATTTGTACTGTAAACACCCACCCCCACCCCTCTGATTGATGCTACCCTTGTTTATTTGGCCATGTGCTGGACTAAGAGCATATATTTAGCTACAGTGTGCTTTGAGGGACGGCATCTTGCAGCTTAACAGGAAATCTCTGGAGTCACAGCTAAAGATATCACGGCATGCCTGGAAATTTATGACCGGCTGTAAAAAGTGGTGCTGCAGTGGTCAGAATTCTGAAGCAGTCTCCCTTTCAAAATGAGAGAGGAGGAGGCGGATTTCAACTCTCCAGTGTTCTGAGTCCGTGGCAGAGAGGGGGCACCTGACCAAGCTAAAAATAGCAAGGCTAAAAGGCCTCGAAGTGATACGCAGACACCTACAAACATGGAGCCGGGAGGGAGGAACATGAAGGGTTTGGGAGGAGAGTGCGTGCTGGAGGAAATGTGTTTGTTTTGCAGGCCCTTTGGCTTCTCTGGGCTCTCGAAGCATACAGTGAGGCAAGGGTTGGAAACTGAGCTGTCTTTGTTTAGCAGGGCCAAAGGACATGCTACGCTTAGCCTGTCATTAGCACAGCTTCTCTTTCCAAAACAGCAGCCAATAGGTGGGGGACAATCCAGATGAAGACTAGGGGGGAGCCCCCTCCCGCTGCCTCCTCAGCTGCTATGTGACAAGGGTGGGGGCAATCTTCCACTGGCACCATTTGCCACACGGTGAAGTTCACTTTTCCCCACAATTCTGACACGATGGATTGCTCTTCAGAACAGCCAGTCAAACTGAACATTTACAGCTTGCGGTATACTGGTTATTCTCACGTTTCTAATATGTTCCAAGGCTGCATTGAGTGAGTTGCGATCTCTCCATGTGCCCATGAAAGTGACTTTGCCAGGCTAACGTTGCAGGGAAGATCAACTTGGTTTGTGCTCATCAGCACATGTACATGACAGTGTCAATTCGCCCTTAGTCACAATTATTTCTTGACATGAGACAACTTGAGAAACCTCCACTGGCCTCTCTTCTCTCTGGGCTCCTATCAGGAGCTACAGAACTTTACGGCTGGAAGGGAACAACTTTACTGAACTGAAGTCAAATTCTTCCTTCCTCTGATGTGGCTGAGGCTCCACTTTCACCTCTTGAAAGAAGAGGAACATACTAACACTGGAGGGGAAACATCCTAGTAAAGATGGGGACCCCTTGCCCATTTGCTTCCAGACACATAGGACTTACACCGAGTCTGACAATAGCTCTGTCTAGCTCAGTATTGTCTGGCCTACTCAACTTTGCCCCCTCCCCAGCTGTTTTTTTACTACAACTCCCATAATCCCCAGCCATAGTGGCCAATAGCCAGGGATTATGGGAGTTGTAGGCCAACATCTGCAGGAGGGCCAAAGTTGAGCAGCCCTGGCAGCGGCTCTCCAAGTTTTCAAGAAGAAGTCCCTTCCATACTCAAACAGGCCAGATGTGTTCAATCCCAGTCCTCCTCAGCAGCATTACCAGAACCATTTACTGTGCAGTATTTTCATTATTCAAAATATTCACAGCAGGCTTGCCAGACCTCCGTATGTGACTCTCCACAGACAGCCTATCCATCTGAATATCCATCCAGCGATATGTGTACTATCATCTGAAAGGGCTTCAAAAGTCTCTCTGCCTATATTTTTAACCCACCCTTCCTCCAACTAGCATAGGGGGAGTGCAAGGTTATCCCTCCATGTTAAAATCGCAGCAACCTTGCAAGGTAATGTAGGCTGAGAGTCAGTGACTGGCCCAAGGTGACCCAGAGAGCATCATGGCTGAGTGGGAATTTAAACCTGGTTTCCCCCTGTTGAAAGTAAAGTGGTGCCGTTGAGTCGGTGTCGACTCCTGGTGACCACAGAGCCAGTTTTGTTTGGTAGAATACAGGAAGGGTTTAGCATTGCCATCTCCCGCACAGTATGAGATGATGCCTTTCAGTATCTTCCTGTATCGCTGCTGCCCGATATAGGTGTCTCCCATGGTCTGGGAAACATACCAGCAGGGATTCAAAATGGCAACCTCTTACTCCCTAAGCAAGTTACTTCCCCACTGCACCATTAGGTGGCTGCTCTTCCCCCTGTTGAACCAGTCCAACATTCCAACAGCTACATCACACTGGGGAGGCACCACACACATACTGATGACAGAGGCTTGTCGTACTCTTCACACAGGCAGACTTCTTTTCAAGCTGCTTCAAAAACCCTAAGGTGCCATATGGTCGATTAGGAGAGGGTAGTTTGAGGACTGCCAGTTAGTGACAGGCAGGCATTAGCCGGCCACGTCTTCAGTATTAATGCTACACAAACATTTTCACAGCGGCAATGGGAACACAGTATGCTCCGAACTCTGATTTGCTGTAATGAGCTTCCTACCACCAGAGATTATAACTGCGATTCCTAAAATGACCTGCTGATTCACCCTTGCTGACCAAGATTCTCTTCTGCTCATTTTGGCAGCATTGAAGGTCACAGAATGTCCCTCATTTGGTAATTCATGAAGGGACAGACTCAAGGGTTTAGGGTTATTTTATGTTCTGCTTTGTTTCCTAATAAAATAAACTCCAAATATTTATTCTCTCTTCTTCAAAGAGAGTACAGGATGTTCAGTTAATAGCAGCTTAAACCATGTGAGGGCTCCTGCTTGTACATACAAATGAAATCTAAGCTGCAGCTCTGTTTGTACAACTAGAATAAAGGGACCAGTTCTCCATAGCTATACTGCGCGAAACCTCATAGCCTGTGAACCCTGAAATAGAATGGGGGGTGTTTGAAGATAGGACGTCATATCCTGGTATTTTTGGCACAGGGGTTATCAGGAGAAGCTAAAACAGGAAACAAATTCAAGGAGACAATGAAAATTATTTTCTTGGTATACTACTACTACTACTACTACTACTACTACTACTACTACTACTAGGTTGTAGGTCAATTGGTAGAGCACACCCTTTACATATAAAGGCCGCAGGTTCAATCCCTGGCATCTCTACATAGAGCTAGGAAAATCTCTGAAACCCTGGAAAGGTACTGACAGTCAATGTCAACCAGCGGTAGCAAGTATGAATGGTCCTCTTTGCCAAGCAGGGCTCACCTTGGTTTACATTTGGATGAGAGACTACATGTGAGCACTGTAAGATACTTATTTTAAGGGATCGGACCATAGCTCAGCGGCAGAGCATCTGCATGCAGGCATGCTGAAAAGGTCCCAGGTTCACTGCCTGGCATCTCCAGGTAGGCCTGGGAGAGAGCTGCCTGTAATATTGGGAAAGTCACAATAGCAGCACAGTTTGGGACTGGGTAACAGGGCAGTTAACAGCACATCTGTCTGCTCGCCACTACTACCACCATTTGGGCTGGTCACTAGTGGGTGGTGGCAGCAGCAAGCTCCAGTGGTGTTGCAGAGAGGGACCAAGTCTGAGACTCAACCTGCCCAGCAGCAGAGAAGAACTGAGGTGGTGGGAACGGACAGAGTGATAGAACAGTGTGGATGTGTGTGAGTGCATGTAGCTGTATTGGGGTGTGGGTGGGTGGGGGTGCACGTGCACGTGCACGTACACATGTGGATGGATTGATGGGAGGTGCATGCATATAGCTCGGTGGAAGGTTCAAGTGTGTGGCTGAGTGAATGGAAAATGCATGTGTGTGCATGGATGGGTGGGTGGAAGGAAGGTTTCTGTGACTAGCTGGCTGGCTGGAAGGTGCATGCTGCAGCTGGATGAAAAGAGTGTGCTGCCACTGGATGAATGAACAAATTAATGGATGGAAGGAGGGTGCATACATATACCTGGATGTTAGGGGTGTGGTGTGTGTGTGTGTGTGTGTATGTGTGTGTGTGTGTAGCAGAATGGAAGGTGCATGCATGTGGCTGGATGTGTGCATGCATGGAAAGCTGTGTATGGCTGGATGGATTCATGGATCAAAAGGGTCATATTGTATGCATGTGTCCTGGAGATGGCTTGGGCGGTGAATCTTGATATTGGGGCTCACAAACATATCCCTTTGTTCATTGATAAAATGCTGGAGGGTATTAGCCAAATACTGGTTTTGACTTTGTAGGAACAGTAAAGTGACATATTATATTCTGTGAAGATTCACCTGTCCTGTCAGTTTTATGATTAACCTATTGTGTGTTATTGGCACTATTAAGCATAATTTAATAGTACACAAGTATTAAATGTGGTCCCGTGTTTCAAGTTAGGGATTACAGATCTGTTCTGTTTTGCATGGGTTTTGAATATTCCCTACCATGGATTCCCCTGATTTACGGTCTGGCTCACTTCCCTGAAGCTTTGCATAGATTTTAAGGTCTCTGCCATGCATTCACTGATCGTCCTTTGGACCAGAAATTGTTGACATTAGTGTTTCCTTTCTGTAAAATGGGATGATTACACTTTCAAATCCTGGGCAGTTCCCAGACAGCGATTTTACTTTCCTTCACCACGGGAAGGGCAGACGTGCATTCACATATCATCCAGATTTATGTCAAAGTCTCTGTGAGCTATTGGGGAGCACTCCATATACAATTTGAGTTTTTCATTGTGCATTGGAGCTTAGCCCGATTTATGTCCAGGGCAAAAAATTCCACTGTTTGCATCAGGTTTGGGGGCAAATTTGAAATATCCTATATGCCCCATATCTTGCAATCCATCACCCCTCTTAATCCTGAAGTAAAGCCTGCTGTCTGGGAAAGGCCCTGGGGAGTGCAAATGAAATTGCAAATGCCAGTTACCAATATATGGTTCAAAAAAATTTCAGTTTTAAACAGTTGTTTCATCACTTTCCAGACTAGCAAGGCAAAATAATTAACTCACAACAAAATAAAGTGTGACGAAATGAATAAACAGATAGTCCCTCCCCACCTTCTTCCAACAAAAGAGAAAACAAAAGAAATGCCTTTCTACCCCATCTACAGAATGGAAAGCAGAGCCATTTTTGCTGGGAAATCTGGTGCTCTAGCTTCGCAATGACCCGACCCGGGTAGCTGCATTTGTCCTAAAGTAGCCTTTGTTTACTTGAAGAGTTCACATGGCCAAGGAACTGAGCAGCAGAAACAGAGGCTCTAGCTTGCCTGTTGGGAGCTGACAGCTGTATGTTTGCTCTCTGACAATCTGTTTCTCTTTCAGCAGGTGTAATCTGAGCGCTACACACCAGCAGGCACATTCAGCTCCTTGGGTACAGATGGCGTTGCGGTGCCAGGCTGCAGCTCATTCACCGCCACAAGCTTGAAGAAGCACCAACAGCCCTCACTACCACCCAAACACAGATGACTGGATCCTCTTTCAGGCAGAGCTGTGAACTCTGGGTGATGTTACAGCACTCCAGCTGGCTGCAATAGGACTCCGGGGCTCCTGATGGCATACCCTCCTAACAACAGTGAAAGATTTAGTTTTAATTACATGTATATATGAGAAATTTTGGAGCAATGTTAGGCAGTGGCCCCTCTCAAGCACTGGAGTGCCACACTGGTGATTTGCTGGGGAGAGATCTGAGATCCAGGATTCATTCCACGCTTCCTGTTTCTCAGATAACTGGGGAAATCATGGTTTATATAGGTGCAAACCATCAGGATTCCATCAACAGCATCAATGCATCCATTCTTCTCCAGCTTTTTAATCAATTAATGTATGATTGATTCATTCTTCACTTCCACCATCATCACTACCCCCCACCCCCACAATAGTAAACGTTCTCTCTCTTTTCCAGACATGGTTAGAAGAGTAATTCACAATCAGTTTTTAAATTTTGATTTTAAAAAGAGAAAGCTCTCATTGTTTTATCTGACACATCCATGATTCCTGCAAACCCTATAACAGCACCCGATTCTTCTCTCTGCTTTCTTCGATACACTCCTAAACCAAGTTTTCAGGCAGGGTGGATTTGATTGGCTTGTGCCTCTGCTGGCCTCTGCTGATCCTGCTAGATGAAACGAAGCAGCTGCCAGTGGCTTCACTGCACAGAAGGCACGTGTGCCAACACAGTCAAATGGATTGTTATGATCAGAGAAAACACAAAGAAAAAGGGGGTATTCTTCAAGGCTGAAACTGCTGAGAGAGAGAAACGGAAGACTGGGATTCTTGGAAATCTGAAGTGGGGGGAGGGGGCTGGCCACGGATCTGGTAACTGGAAACTCTTCAGAGAACAGCCCAGATTGGCTCCCATCAATTAAGAATGCACCTATAGATTACATATAGGGTGCCAACTGGCATGGACCTAGATATGCTAATTGCTACTGATCAAACACTGAAAGGGATAACTTCAGGGGCTGATTCAAAAACTGGCAATCCCACTGGCACACCCTGTGGAATGGATGGCTGCAGAATATATTGGGGATATTTTGAACGTGGGAGTCAATCTGGCCTTTGTGTGATGCTTTTGCAAATCTGTGAATGAAGCCAATTGTGTCAGAGCAGAGCCTGGGCTGTTTCTCCCCCTCCTCTCCATTATTTATTTGTTTCATTTAATTTGTATACTGCCTGACTCCAAAGGCTCTAGGCAGTTCACAAAAATAAACAAAAACAAAATAAGAAAAACTGCTAAAACAAATAAAAACATTCAGATAGGCTCTACACACGAACGGTGTGTAGAGTCCGGGAGGGTTCGGCGAGGAGAGCGGGCTTAGCTCACTCTCCCCGCAGAGGATCAGTCGCGAAGCCCTGGGCAGCCAGATCAGCCATCCACACGACTACCGGCTCCATCACAGAACCGGTGGGGGCTGTGGGGATTGGGGGCCACCAGCCCCTGGATGTCCCAGGATGCTTCTGGGGGGGACCCCCAAGGCCGTAAGGCTTGTTGTTGTCTCCCAGTCACTTGTGTGTTGCGGCGGCACACAATTAAAAAAAAAACACCCAAGGTTAACGGAGCGCTCACTCAGTTAACCTCATTTAAAGGGAGGGGGGATTAGGCGGGCTAGCCGCTGTGGAACCACCAGGCGCGCCCACAAGCCCAGTGGTTCCAACGATCACTAGAAAGCAGTGATCACTCAAAGATAGCCTTAGTCTGCTTTCTAGTGATTGTGGGAATAGGCTCAAAGATTATTATAAGCCTGGCTTAGAAATGTGTCTTAAGGCCTCTTTTAAATGCTGGTAAAGATGTTAAACTATGACTATTTACAGGGAGTACATTCCATAGCCCAGGAGTGACTACCTATGCCAGGAGATAGACAGAGAGAGTGTGACTGTTGATTCTCTGGGACCTCTCAGTGGCTTTTGAGACCATTGACCATATGCTTCTGGGATGTCTCTTTGGATTGGGACGGTGGTCCTGGGGGATGTCTGATTTGACCTATGGGGTGCAACAAGAATCTATTCTGTCCTCGATGCTGTTTAACATCTACATGAAACCTCTGGGAGAGGTCATCCGTGGATGTGGGTTGCAGTGCCATCAATATGCTGATGACACCCAGCTCTAACCAGGGCTTGGAGGCTGTTCTGGACTGGATGGGGGCAAACAAACTAAAACCTAATTCAGATAAAATGGAAGAGTTCTGGGTTCTTAAAAATGATCATCTGAGTAGTGAGGTAAATCTGGTCTTGGACAGGGTCACATTCCCTCTGAAAGACAAAGTCTGCTGCTTGGGGGTGTTTCTGGACCCGATGCTGTCCTTGGAGGCACAGGTGGCAGCGGTTAGGGATGTGCAAGGTCTGGCAGGCGGATGGTTTGGCAGTGTGTGTGGGGGTTACCTTTAAGGAGAAGGGAGGGTGCTCTAACCACCACCCCCGTGTTTCCCCCAGCAGTGCTGTGCCAAAAATTGCTGTGCGGGGCAGCAGCATACCTTCTTGCCATCCCGGTCTACATCAGACTTGAAGTGGCTGGTGCAAGTGTGCACCTCACCCCCGCTGCCGAACCATTCGAACCAGCAGACCTCCGAACCAGTTCAGCAGTCCTTAAAAGGACTGCTGAACCAGTTTATGCACATCCCTAGCAGTGGTGTGCAGACGTACCTTTTACCAGCTACATCTGGTATGCCAGCTGCAACCATACTTGGAGAAGTCAAACCTGACCTCAGTCACCCATGCTTTGGTAACATCTAGAATGTACTACTGCCATGCGCTCTATGTGGGACTGCCCTTGAAGATGATTCAGAAGCTTCAGCTGGTCCAGAATGCTGCTGCAAGGATGCTTGTGGGTGCAATTTGCTTCACGAATGTCACACCCATCCTGCTGCAACTTCATTGGTTACTGGTCCATTTCCAGGCTAGATTCAAGGTCCTTATCCTGACTTTTAAAGCTGTACACAGCTTGCTGCTGGGTACCACATTCACCCATATGAATCTTCCAGGGCCCTCTGCTCACCATCTCAAGCCCTGCTCATGGCCCCACCACTAACAGATATCTGGTTGGCGGGGACTAGAGACAGGGCCTTTTCAGTTGTGGCCCCTTGGCTTTGGAATGCCCTCCTGGAAGAGCTTCACCATGCTCCCTCCCCTCAGTGTTTTTAAAAAACTATAGAAAATGCATCTTTTTAAAGAGGCTTTTTAATGTTTCATCTCTGTTTATCTCTGGTAAGTTCTTTAGTTTTTCTAGTTCTTCATTTTTAGCTTCAAAATAACTTTTAATTTGAAATTTGAAATGTGGTCAGTAGTAGCAGCAGGAGGAGGAGGAGTGGCTTTAGTTTGGTCTTTAAAATTGTTGAACTTAAATTTGGTTAACTTTATTAGTCTTATTTTACATTGTAACTTTTTATTATGTCGTGAGCTGCCATGAGCAGTAGTGTACTGGAGGGGCGGGGTATAAATACTTTAAATAAATAATAAATATTTGCCAGATGTTGTTCCCATTTTCTGGAATCTGTCCTTGTTTATACACTATCTCTGTTTTGTCCTTATTTCTGCCTTGTTGGAATGCCTTTTCCCATTTTTCTCCCATGAGAGTTGCTAGATTTGTGACTTTTAAGGATTCAGTTCCCTCCTCGGCAGCGTTCACTACACCAGGGACTCCCAGATGTTGTTGACTACAACTTCCACCCTCCCTAGCTGCAATGATATTTGGTTAGGGGTTATGGGAGTTGTAGACAACAACATCTGGGAATCTCTGTTACTCTGAGGAGCAACAGAGTTTCCTCAGAGTCTACAGAAATTAAGTCTCCAAGAGGGTGGGTGGGTGGATACATTGGGTATCTAGTGAATAGGTGGACAATGATATTTGCGAGGGTTCAGTTCCACGGCTATATTGTGGATACGGAAACAGCGAATAGTGGATCATTGATCCCTATGGGATCATGGGGGTTAGGTTCCTGGTCGGCCATTTTCGGCTGAAAACTGTCCTATTTTCATGGAGGCAAGCTCCTTGTATGTCTATGCTGCTCCCCTCAAGTCGTACTGCACCCCTCAACTGGCCAAAAATCAGCCAAAAATAACTTATTTTGGTTTTTGGACAGAAACTATTTTGTGGCTCTGATTCCTAAAATGACCTCCGTGGTCAATTCCAGCCATCCTGACCCACAGATATGTGAGGTCGACATGTTTGTTTGGTTTTCATGTATGCCAAAGTCGGGTGTCATTTTTGTGACCGCGGATATGTGAAACTGCGAAACTGTGGATAACGAATCTATGAGTAAGGAGGTCATGCATGTCAAAGGCTGCACGACATTAAGGAACTCTGCAGTGTACAGCATAGAGTGGATCGAAACCAGTCATCAGTAACGAGCAATAGTGGGTGGGGGGTTAGGGCAGTAATCATAGAAACATAGGAAGCTGCCACATAGCGAGTTCAGACCATTGATCCATCTAGCTCAGTATTGTCTACACAGACTGGAAGTGGCTTCTCCAAGGTTGCAGGCAGGAGTCTCTCTCGGCCCCATCTTGGAGATGCCAGGGAGGGAACTTGGAACCTTCTGCATGCAATCAAGCAGGTGCTCTTCCTAGAGTGGCTCCATCCCCTAAGGGGAACATCCTAAAGTGCTCATGCATGTAGTCTCCTATTCAAGTGCAACCAAGGTGGACCCTGCTTAGCAAAGGGGACAGGTCATGCTTGCTACCACAAGACCAGCTCTCCTTCATTGGTATGAGAAGTGGCCGTGTTTTCCAAGTGTCATTCAGCCATGATACTTGCTGGGTGGCTCTGGCCGGTCACTTCTCTCATAGCCTAACCTACTTCACAGGGTTGTTGTGAGAAGAAACTTATGTATGTAGTACTCTGGGCTCCTTGGAAGAAGACAGAGAGATAAAATGTAAATAAATAAACAAACCTATCTATCTATCTATCTATCTATCTATCTATCTATCTATCTATCTCTGGGAAATGTTGGAGGTTATAGGCTTGGCTCTGCTTTGATAATCTGGAATTATGTGCTCTGCACTTTATTAGCTGCTTCTCATTTGTGGCATGCTTGTACCCAGAACTGTACGCCATGCCTGCCAGGTTGCTTAGCCATGCCCTCTGCACATTAAACAGGCATGTTGTTATTTTCATTGGCGAAATATTGGAAGGAATGCTCTACCGGGGGTGGGCAAACTTGGCCATCCAGCTCTTGATGAACTCCCAGCATCCTCAGCCACAATTTATTGTGGTTGGGGAAGATGGGAGTTGTAGTCCAACAGGAGCTGGAAGGCCAGGCTTGCCCAGCCCTGCTTTCTGCTGTATCAAACTATTGGTCCATCTAGGTGAGTACTGTGTGGTCCAAAGGGCAGTTGCTCTTCTGGGCTGTGGGGCAGCAGGGGTGGGGGTGTGTGTCCAAGAACCTCAAACTGGAGACTGAACCTGGGGCCTTCTGCATGCAAAGCAGGCACTGCATTGCAAAGTTACTTCCTCACTTCAAAGATGCTTTATTTCACACATGCTGGAAAGATACACATAATAACCCCAAACAGGTACACACTTAACCCAAAACACCTCGGTTACTAGGCAGGCGGATGGTTTGTTTCCTTGAAATGGGAGACACTAATTGTACCCCCAGTTGGTGAAAGAGAAGTGATCTCTTCTCCATGTCCCAGGTAGAGTGATCAAAACCTGGAGAACGATGGTCAGAGCTCAACACTAAGGAAACCAAGGCTGTTGAATCTCTTGAATACTGCTGAATATTTGGCTTCACGAGGGGAAGAGCAAACTGAGAATGATATTTCCAAATCCAGGAGCATCTCTGACCCAGACACAATGAAATCAAAGGCCTAATCGTTTCATTATTCGTGCTTGTCCTCATTCTTAATCACTATACTCTTTAAATAAATATGTGGGCCAGACGGCAAACCCTACAGTGCTGTCAGGCCAAGGATACTGAAGAGCACAGCAGCCAAAACGACACTAAAATAAGTGTCAAGCATTTATTACAGGGGCAGATGTATGCTGCTTTAATTACATCCTTGCTTGCAGTGGGATCTGCTCCTTTCCCCCCACGATAAAGCAGATGATGGATTCTTTTAGGAGACAGAATTCAAATGATTTGGGATCCTGGTCTTCTTAATGGTATTAATTAGGAGTAACCAATCACCAATAATTATATCCAGGGTACAAAATGGAAATTTGTCATAAAATTAACATATTGATTTGTTTTTCTTTCTACCTCCTTCCGTAATTTTTTCCTCCTGTTTCCTATACAGCATTATTATTTTTGACCTTCTCTCTCCTTTCTCATTGCTATGGCTGATCCTACAAGCAGGATAGTGGGAGGTGAACATACAGGGAGGCAGTGCATGCAGTTTCTCCATCTGCTTTGGACACCAGTTGTTACTGGTCTATTTATAGCTTCCTTTGCCTCATCGGCCTGCTTATAATTTAGGTAGGCAGAAGCATGCAGTGACCATCCTGTTCTCATTCAGTCTTATGGCCTATTCAGATACACCCCCAGATCTTTATCCACAGTGTTCAGTTTCTTCTTCTACCCATTTCTACCTACATAAATTGGGATGGAAATCAAAGCTCAGAAATTGCCGAAATAGTGAGTCCTTCCATTTTGCTGCCTGAGTCTGCCTCTTCTACAGAGCTTCAGACTTGTGTTCCGGAACAGGTCATCTGCTGACAAGTGACTTTTCTTGGGTTACTTTTTCAATAAGCTGGAAAGGTTACCTTCAAATGTACTCAGAGCAATTCATGCTTCAGAACATGATAGAACATAATAACAAATCATCAAATCAGAACACACACACCCCAAATCTCAACCCCCTTATTTAATACATATGTATAAATCAAGAGCTCATCAAAAGCATTTGGATATTTGGGGATCAACATATATTTAAATGATAACAAAAATTGATTGCTGCTTAAAAATAAAGCACAAAGAGGGAGCCTCTTTATCTCAAGTTTCACCAAATTGCTGAAAAATAAGGGATGCCTTGTTTACAGCCTCCCAAATCTTGCTTTTTAAATGAACTTCAAAAGGACACCTTTGAGAGCAAATTTTGTAACAGAAATAATTGAGCTTAACATCCATCACAAGAGGTGCTTTGCACAGTCTTTGGAATTCAAGTAGCAATTTTGCAGAGTTGATCAAAAAGTCAAAAGTGTTGTTTTTTAAATTAAAGTAGAGTTTAAAATTCAGAGTAAATGTGGATTGGGAGGTGGGGGTAGCTGGGCTCAATCTATGATTCTGCTTCTTTGGTTTGTTTGTTTTTTAAACAGCTGCCATAGAGAGGCCCACAAATGCTGAATTTCCAGTCCTTAAAGGGAAAGACCTGTTAACTCATATTAAAAGACCTCTTTAGCTAATAAAGAAACAGCAGCTAAGTGACCATTTTCAGTCACCGAATTCCCAGTCCACATCTTTTTTATATAAACACCATGAATTCCAGTAATTTCAGTCAGTGGCACAAGCCACCGCAGCTGCCGATGGCTAGAGTGAGTACTTTTGGATGATTTTAATTGGGGTTTTTTTAAAAAGCCATTTAAGAAGCCCCCCACTCTCCTGCTGCCCAAGGGGAATCCTCATCTGTTTCCCCTTTGCTGGTAGGGCCCCAAACCAGCCCAATCAGTTCAGTCTGGACCCAAACCAAGCTGGATCCGGTTTGAGGCTGAGCTACTTGAACTGAACCAGTCTGAGAGCGAGACGGCTTGAATTTGAGCCAGCTCACACATCCTTAGTGACTTGCGTGCATCAGAGAGTCAATCAAGGACAGCTACAAGTAGAAAGGTATAACTAACAACCACAGAACCACATTGTTCATATCACAATATTTTTAAATGGAGTCAGCTCACACATCCCGCTGTTGTTGCTGACTCACCAAGTGATAAGAAATGTGCATGCATGTGCATGAATGTCATAGATAAAGCAAGGAAGAACATGGGTGGACCTCAACAGGAAGCGTTTTTCAAAACCTCAGGACCAGCCACCACAGTCTTTTTCTACACCTTATCACCTTCGATTGTCCCATTGAGAGAAATGTGGGCAGGAGAGGATCTCAACAAGGAAATCATGTGGCTCCAGTGTAGATCCACATTAACTGCTGCTAGAATGAACAGTCTACAGCGGTAGTTGGAGAGGTGATTCACCTCTTTTGACTTGAAAATAAGAAAGGCAAGGGCTGTAAAAGGTTTTCCCCTATCATGCAGCTTTATGGCACAAAGCAAAGTATATTTAAAAGAGAAAAAAAAAAAGAACTGCCCTTTGTTAAGATGCAAATGCTTCCTTGAGAATGTGGTTACTACCAGGCAGATGGTGAGCTTCTTAAGTCTAACTCAATTGCAAAATGCCCTGAATTATCATGTTCCCTGCCTGTAGGAGCCAAACCCTAATTGTTGTCAAATGTTCAGAAGCAAAAGAGGTATCTATTCTTCATTTATAGGAATATTGTTGCTGTGTTATGGACTGAGCAGGAACATAACCAACTCCACTAAAATCCACATGTCAATGTATTCCTGTCCAAGCCATTTTGCTTAACACTCAGTTCCCATTTTGAAAGCTCAGAGATTAGTTAGTACAGTTTGGATATAGTCAGGACTACAGCCAGGGGCAAAACCACCATTGCTCCGGGGGAGGGCCGCCATGTCCAGGGGCCGTTCCTGGCACCTCAGCCACACTGCTACAACACAGATGCGAAGGGGGTGTGGTTGGGTTTGCAAACAGGGCCACACACCCCATTTGCAAGTAAAGTAGAGCCAGTGCCGTGTTTGCAGCAGCAGGGAGCACCTTTCCCTGCTTGTAAAGGCAAGGAGATGCATTCTTGGCCAGGCTGGGAACCCATTGCTGGCTGAAACCTTTCAAAAACGGAGCCATGCAGGGAACCTGCGGACCACTGGCGGTTGCTGAGCATGGGCCGGCAGCAGCATCACTACACCCCTGACTACAGCTGATGATAATAAATGTCCCATTGCAACACCTTTCACCTTGCTCAAACTTGAAATAACTTTGCATTGTTTATTTTAATCATTTAAAATCTCCCCCCCCCCACACCGCACTAACACACAGAGAAGAGTTCTGACATTGGCTCGGCTGCACGTACTGCCCTCTGTGGTGCTGGAGGGTAGGCTCAAGAGAGTCAACTCTCTGGATAGACTGTATGTATCCCTGTGAGAATGGTCTATTGAAACAGTTGGCCAAGTGATCTTGTATTGTTCTTTTTACTGCGATTTAAGTTTTAGATGGATTACTCTCGTTTCTAGATACGCAAATAATTTTAAGGCGTTTTATATAAATTTACTTTTCTATGATAAACATACCGATGTCTCATATCAGGATGCCAGATTTTGTTTGGCTGCAATTATCCACCACATGGTGTGCTAGAAATGGTTAATTTAGGTTTTTTAGTTTGTTTCATTTCATTTCGTTTTATGTAATAAAATCTCTCTCTCTCTCTCTCTCTCTCACACACACACACACACACACACACACACACACACACACCCCTGTACCAATATTTACCCTTAAGGTTCTTTTTATTTGGGTTTGGATTGAATTGTATATATTTGATCAAAGATTGCAAGGAATTGAACTTTTCACCTTTTAAAAAAGTGTCTTCTTTTCCCCACTCCGTAATTACTGTTCCAAAAGAAAAATGACAACCAAGAAACAGAATTCTTCACTTGTTTTCTTCACATGCCGAAAAATAAATAAATTATATACTTTCTGCCTATTGACAGTTCCTTACCATTGAATAGACAAAAACCAAATTATCTCAGCTTTAGTTTGATAAGTTATTAGACTCCTAACCACCAACAAAGTGTTATAAACTCCGATGCATACCAATCACTTTCTACAATTCAAACTAAATAAAATCTAAAAATAAGAAAACCTAGAAGCAAAAGTATCATGTGGTTATGCGCTTTTAATGCAAGAATATTTACTGATACTGGATGACATCCAGACTAATGCTGCACTTGTGCAACACAGTTGTGCACACGCACAAAAATCACATAGCTGCGCAAAATCCTGCACCCTTGCAGAAACAATCTCTCTAATGTACACAGACTAAGGAAGAGGTTTCCCAGCAGGAGCTGCACCTCAGGTTTGGCACCTTGTTGCACAAGGACAACACTAGTCTGGAACACAAGCTTCCAACATGGCAGATTCAGCTAGCAAGACATCATTGCACTTGTGCAACACATGTGGGGAGGAAAGCTGGTCTTGTGGTAGTGAGCATGAATTGTCCCCTTTGCAAAGCAGGATTCACCTTGGTTTGCATCTGGATTGGTGACTACATGTGAGTGCTATGAGGTATTCTCTTTAGGGAATGGGGCCATAGCTCAGTGGAAGAGTATCTGCATGCAGAAGGTCCCAGGTTCACTCCCTAGAATCTCTAGGTAGGGCTGGGAGAGACTCCTGCCTGAAACCTTGGAGAAACAGCTGTCAGTCAGTGTAGACAATACTGAGATGGACCCAGGGTCTGACTCAGTATAAGGCAGTTTCCTATGTTTCATTAATCTCGATATTGACCACTAACCAGAGAACAGGGATGTGCATGCAACCAGCGACTGCCAATTCGAAGGTGGGAGGAACAGCTATAAGTACTGGGGAGGGTGCTCTTACCTGCCCACCCCGACACGTTTCCCCACCGGCACTGTGTGCAAAATCTGTCCAATGGGGTGGAAGCGTACCTTCTTGCCTCCTCAGTGGCAACCTCATGACATGCGCAAATGCACTGGTAACTTCCAGCAGGCGATGCACCGGGGCAGCAAGGAGGTATGCTGCTGCCCTGCAGGACCAATTTTGCACAGCGCCAGCGGGGAAAATGCAACAGGGACAGGGGTGTAAGAGTACCCTCCATAGTCCTTAAAATTATTCCACTCACCTTCAAACCGGAGGAACCACCGGACTTTCGAACTGGTTCGGAGGTCCATAAAAGGGCCTCCAAACCAGTTCCATGCACATCCCTACTAGAGAAATCCTCTTGGATTTCTCTGCAGCTTTCGATACCATCACCCATGGTATCCTACTTTTGCCTGGGGGAAATAGGATTGGTTGGCATTGTTTTATGGTGGCTTTGTTCTTACCTCTCTGGTAGATTCCAAATGGTGTCACTTGGAGACTTGCTCTGCAAAGCAAGAGTTACTGTATAGATTCTCACAAGGTTCCATCCTGTTGATGCTCTTTAACATCTACATGAAACCGCTGGGAGAGATCATCAGGAGATTTGGTGCAGGGTGTTATCAATATGCCGATTATTTATTTATTTATTTATTTATTTAACATATTTGTATACTGCCCCAAACCTAAGTAAGGTGGTTTATAACGATGACAACCAAATCTATTTCTCCATATCAACTTCATCAGGAAATTGCATAACTTCCTGAAATGGCTACCGGGAGGCAGTAAAGGGCTGGATGAGAGATAGCAAACTGAAGCTGAATCCAAATAAGACAGAGGTACTGATTACAGGGGGTCAAGACCCGAGAGATTGTTTAGATTTTCCTGTTCTGGATGGGGTCACTGTCACCCAAAAAGAACAAGTACGTAGCTTAGGAGTGCTCCTGGATCCAAAAATCTCTCTGGTTTCTCAGGTTGAGGCAGTAACCAGGAGCGCTTTTTATCCACTTCAGTTGATAAGTCACCTATACGCATTTCTGGAGGTAAATGACCTTGAAACAGTGGTGCATATGCTGGTAACCTCTAGGCTTGTCTATTATAATGCACTCTTCATGGGGCTGCCTTTGTATGTAGTCTGGAAACTCCAACTGATACAGAATGCAGCAGCTGAAGGGTTGGTTGGTTTGGTGGCTGTAGGTCACCTCCAGCCTCAGAGGCAAGATGCCTCTGAATACCAGTTGTAGGGGAGCTACAGCAGGAGAGAGGCCTCACCTCTTGCCTGTGGGCTTCTCAGAGGCCACTGTGGGAAACAGGATGCTGGACTGAATGGGTCTTGGACCTGATCCAGCAGGGATGTTTTTATGTTCTTATGTTTCCGAGTGAAATACAATGTTCTGGTCATAACCTATAAAGCCCTTAAGAGCTTGTGTCCAGGCTACTTAAAAAGAGCACCTCCTCTGTCATGATCCCTGCTACCTATTAAGATCATCTGGGGAGGTCTGGTTACAGTTTCCATCAGCTCGTCTGGTGGCGACTCAGGACCAGGCCTTCTCTGTGGCTGCCTCAGAACTTTGGAAAGCACTCCCTGTTATAATAAGAACTTAAGAACATAAGAATAGCCCCGCTGGATCAGGCCCAAGGCCCATCTAGTCAAGCATCCTGTTTCACACAGTGACACACCAGATGCTGCTGGAAGCCTACAGGCAGGAGTTGAGGGTATGCCCTTTCTCCTGCTGTTACTCCCTTGCAACTGGTTCTAAGAGGCATCCTGCCTTTGAGGCTGGAGGTGGCCTGCCCTATAGCCCTCCAACTAGTAGCCATTTATAGACCTCTCCTCCATGAAGTTATCCAAACCCCTCTTAAAGCCATCCAGGTTGTTGGCTGTCACCACATCATGTGGCAGAGAATTCCACAAGTTGATTATGTGTTGTGTGAAAAAGTACCTCCGTTTGTTGGTCCTAAATGTCCTGACAATCAATTTTATGGGATGACCTCTGATTCTCCATCTCTGATTGCTTTCAAAAAGATCCTTAAGACACCTGTTTTCTCAGTTTTATACTGTTTTATTCTGTGAAATGGTTTTAATTGTTTTTATTCTGTGAAGGTGTTTCAGTTTCTGGTTTTATATTGTATTTTGAGTTATACTTAGAGATACATATATCAGGCGGTACATAATCATGATAAATAAAAAAAATAAAATAAAATAAAATAATCAATCCTATGGGCTGCTTCCCCAAGAGAAGAAGCAAGGATTATTGTGGTAGCACAACCTTACAACCTGTAGCTGACTTGGGATGTAGATGGCAAGTCCAACCAGGCAGATTAACATTACATATTCAGATGGGAATTGCTATATTACCTGATGTGCAACAAGAGTATTGGGCAAGGCACAGAAATAGCAAGCGAAAGAGCATGGTGATGGTGGGGCAGCTGAAATGGCTTATACGTAATTCTGAATGCATTTGAATTGCATACTGTATACGGTAATAGCCTGTTTCAAAAGAATTGCAACTTATTGGCAGCATGGTAGGATGGAGTTGGTTTAAATGCAGCCCGCATAACGAGCTTCGAGATAAAAAAGAGGGTACACTGTGACTCTCCCCTCCTTGCCCCCCACTCTCTGCAGCCGCAGCTTAAAAAAAAAAAAAAAGTAAAGGGGGAACTTTCCCCTCACAGTAAGGTAAAAGGGGGAAACTTTCCCCTCTCCTCCACAGCTACTGCCACGGCGGCAACTTTTTAAAAAATCAAAGGGGAAACTTTCCCCTTGGCTCCACTCCCCAGAGCTACTGCCACCGCTCCTCAAATTTTGCCACTGTAGGAGATGCCTCTTCTGCCTCTGCGTTAATGTGTGCCTATTTAACAAAGCCAGCGTGGTGTGGTGGTTAGAGTGCTGGACTAGGACTGAGGAGACCCGGGTTCAAATCCCCATTCAGCCATGATAATTGCTGGGTGACTCTGGGCCAGTCACTTCTCTCTCAGCCTAACCTACTTCACAGGGTTGTTGTGAAAGAGAAATTCAAGTATGTAGTACACCGCTCTGGGCTCCTTGGAGGAAGAGCGGGATATAATGTAACAACAACAACAACAACACCATAGGAACATAGGAAGCTGCCATATACTGAGTCATTCCAATAGTGCCTAAAATTGAGTCAAATCATTGACCAGGTTAAACAAGATTATAGAAGTAAAAGATGTCAGATGTCATGAAAATATTGACATTAGGGCAAGAGCAGAGTGATATCACTGGATCAAATTTGTGTGAAGTGGCCCTAACAGTTCTTTCAAAAGAGAGCAAAATAGAACATCAGGGCTGCAACATTATCAATTAATAAACAAGTTGTTCTAGTAAAAACTGATCTGCCTACTTTCCTTTAACTATCCCTACTATCCCTGGACCAAATTTGGTCCAAATCAGTTAGGCAGTTCATGTTAGCACAGACGCCTTGAATGTTCATGTGTCTGCCATCTTGAATTGGGATGGATGACATCATCACAAACTATGCATTTGAGGTGTCCCTATGTGTCCCTACAACTGTACCAAATTTGGTCCAGATTGGTTCCCATGTGAACCTCAAATGTTCACATGTCCTGCATCTTGAATCAGGGTGGATGACATCATTACAAAATTGAGCCATCCCTATGTGTCCCTACACCTGTAGCAAGTTTGGTTCAAACTGGTTAGGCGGTTCACAAGTTAGCCCAATTGCACCTCAAATGTTCATGCATCCACTATTTTGAATTGGGGTCAGTGACATCAACACAAACCACGCTGTTGAGGTGTCCCTGCGTGTCACTAACTATAACTATACCAAATTTGGTTCAAATCAGTTAGGCAGTCCACAAGTTAGCCCACTTGCACCTCAAACATTAATGTATCTTCCATCTTGATTTGGAGTGGATGACATCATCACAACTACGCCATTGAGGTGTCCCTATGTGTCCCTATAGCGGCAGCAAATTTGGTTCAAATCAGTTAGGTGATTTGATTTGATTTCACAAGTTAGCCCACTTGCACCTCAAACATTCACACGTCCACCATCTTGAATTGGGGTGGATGGCATCACCACAAACTATGCCCTTGAGGTGTCCTTATGTGTCCCTACAACTGTACCCAAATTAGTTTGTATTGGTCTAGACCAGCCCTGCACAACATAAGGCCCGGGGGCCAGATTCGGCCCACGGGGACATTTTTGATGGCCCAGGTAGCCAGCAGGAGCCCCAAAATTTGGCAATTGCGTGGGGCTGGAAAGGTGCCCACTGACTGAGCAAGGACAGGACTTATTTTCTGTCCACTATTCTTGGTTAAATGCAGCCCATGGGGAGAGAGAAGGACACAACTAACTAGTAATTGCTTTAATATTTATCTTTATAATTAATTTTACTGCAATAATCAGTGCGCTGAAAATTGACTTCGGCCCCCCATTCATCCTCATGGTTGTTTCTGGTCCCCTGGAACATTTGAGTTGTGCACCCCTGGTCTAGACATAGTGAAGTTGATGGAAAGGACCCCATACACCACACAGAATGCCAAGTGATCTCATAAGCCTACTGGAAATTAAGCTAAAAACATTTTGACTGACCTAAAAATGTGCCCCAATTAAAGGGTAGTAGTTTAAATAAATGTACATACAAAAACTGCAGTTAGCAGGCACCACCTAAAGAGGTATCATCCTTTTTCACCTAGGAGAGAATGCCTCTTCTAAATTATGCCTACTACATACATTACATCATCAGGGGTGGGGGCAGGGGGACGATATTTTTTGGTTCCAAACGATTTCTTTTATTCAACTTTATCTATAAAGCTGCTTTGGTCTCACTGACTGACATGAAGTTCCCAGACCAAACCACAAAAGCTAGAAAGATGCCATTTTTGCAGGTAGGTTCCAGACCTCGCCCAGACTACCAAAAATTAAAAAATTAAAAAAGGAAAACCCTGGAAAAAAATATTAACTTCCCAGAAAACACAGGAAAACACTTCCCATTGGAAAACATGGGAAGTGATATTTTTAAAGGTTACAAAACATCTAGAGTCACAGAGAGATGAAGCAGCCATTTGAATGCTGTGCTGATCACTCAAATGGCTGCCACACGTGTCCAGAGACCAGCTAGCAGTAGGGATGGAGCTGCCTTCCCATGACATGTTGCGTAGGCCTCCCGGGCTCAGGAAAATGCTTAAAACCACAAGCATGTTTTACAAGTATGCTAATAAAATTGGCCAATTCGTCACCGAATTAATCAATAAAACTCAATTACTTGACTCAGGTTGAGTTCCCTGGTGGAAGGAAAGCAGGATGACAAATGCTAAATAAATAAATAAATGAATGAATATAAGTTGTGTTTAATTGGGAAACAGCCGTAATGATTATTATTAGGCTCATTCTGAAGTGGTTGCTTCTGCAAGACAAGCAGAAAGCCCCTTCCACTCATGCAAGGCAACCTCTTGATTTCCACAAATTCTTGCCTGCATCCTTTCAGGACTCAACCTTGATGAGACTTTTCCAGAAACGAGGGGAAGCAGGGTCTGGCTAAAGCTCCTCGAGCACAAACAGGGAACCCCAGGGAGTCTGGAGCTCCTGAGAAATAGGTGGAGTTTGCGCCCCTAATGACACCTCATTGTCTGAGGAGGCGGAAGAGTCAGGACCTAGCACATCTGTCTGGACCCCTGACCCAGTCTGGAAACCCTCCTCCAAATACCTTGGGACCCCAGGAGCAGCAGCAATGACAGGCCAGGTTAGAAGTCCAGAACCAACAACAAAGCACATATTTGGCTATCTGAGGCATTCACACTTGCAATCTTATGTGCGAGGAGGCAGCAAGTACAAGCACTTGTACTTGGACCCAACTTAGGATAAATGAGAACCAGGAAGAGGCAAAACTGCCAGTTTCCACCATCATCCTTCAGTGTCTGCCTGCCAACCAATAGTGCAATAGCTTTGTGTAGGCAGGTCCTCTCTAAATTATCTGGCTCTAGGCCCAGGAACAAGCCCCATACTCCAGCCTCGTGTAACCTCCTCCAACTCTCAGAGGCAGGAGAAACAGACACAATCGCATACTCTTCCAGAGGGTCACCTGATCTTCAAGAGCAGCAGGGGGCTACAGTGGGTGGGGGAAGTGGGTGGGGAAGCCTCGCTGCATGAACACAGCTCCACAGTTCTCTGGATCCAGCCCACAGTTGTTATTGCTGTGATTTCCTTAGCACCCTTGGTGTACAGAGAGGTCACTTCTGCAAGAAGCTTGCCATAGTGTGTAGGGAGAGATCACAGATGGAGCTGAGAAGTGGGGGGAGAAGCAAGCATAAAGTTACGTTGTGCTGTCAAATCGATGTCGACTCCTGGTGCCCACAGAACCCTGTGGTTTTCTTTGGTAGAATACAGGAGGGGCTTACCATTGCCATCTCCCGCGCAGTGTGAGATGATGCCTTTCAGCATCTTCCAAATCGCTGCTGCCCAATACAGATAGCAAAATTAAGAAGAGAGAGGAGAAAGGAGAAGTTGGGACTGAATTAAATGAATGTCAGGAAAAGTGTATGTCCTATTTAAGTTGATGATGAGGGCTTGGGAATTCAGGAGCAAATGAAGTAGCTGTAGTATGTAAGTAGATTAATCAGAAGCAATTCATCCTCAAACCCAGAAAATCTAAGTATTTTTTCCCCATTCTCACGTCACATTTCACAAATATTGGACTCCGTCTCCCTCCCTCCCAAACACTGTTGTTTATTGCAGAGGTGGTCAATCTGAGGCTCTCCAACCATCGTTGAACTACCATCATCCCCAGCCACAATTAATAGCAGCTGAAGAGCCTCAGGTGCCAGCCCTGCTTTACTGGAAATATGTTGGCTACCATCTACCCAACAGTAGTAACAGTGAGGCTTGTGACAGGCAGCTCCTGGTTCTCTGACCAAATGCATATTCATTTTCAAATTATGTTGTATGACAATAGAGGCTTCTTAACATGCAGAGTGACTTCTTGGGAGGCATTTCATTATTTATTCAGTGGGCTGTTTTCAGTCTAAGCAGCATATCACAGAGACAGGTGACTGCATTCCTCTTTTTCCACCTGAATTAAAGAAACTGCACCATCCCTCCCTCATGGGAATTCATTTGCATTAATACCCACATGTTGACTTCCTGAGTAGCTGGAAATTGAAAGACACAATATATTATTTCTGGATATGCAGTTACTCTGCAGAGAGAATGAAAAATGCTATCTTGGAATAAACCTCTATCCGTCTGTGTACTTAGCCTAAATTATAAATGAAGTGAGCCCCTTTTTCTCTTTTAAACTCTGGCTTATATTCTCTTCCATCCTGTGCTTAAGATACTCATCCTTTCTTTCCCCCTGCTTTCTCTGAAATACTCTCTCTGACTCTGCAAACTTATTCCCATTTGATACTGCTTTTTGACTGCCTCCCAAAGAATCTTGGGAATTGTAAGTTGGGCAAAATATTGACTGAGATTTCTTGGTTAGAGATCCCAAGCCACCCTGTCAGAGAACTGCATTCCCAGGGTTCCCCGAGAAGAGGGAATGATTTCAAGCCTGTAGTGTGGATAAATTCCCCACCCTCAACCCTCCACACATACATTCCTGGCAGATTATTCTGAGCAGCACTCTCCCAATTTCCGGTTTCTAAAACTGTCTAATAAAACATGTTGCAAGCCTTGTCAGCAGCATTCCAAGCAGTCCTGAAAGGTTACAAGACGAGCAGAGTAAGAATGAGGATTGTGGCCCCCTCAGACCTCTCTTAGGAAGTTGTCCGCCCAAGCATTCAACACTAGCCACAATGCTGATTTGAGAATCTTGATCATTCTTCTCACCCCCCCCTCTTTTTTTTTTAGCTGGGCAATTTACTTCCACTTACTAAGAATACTTCATCTCTTGACCTTTAACAAATTCCACTGGTGAGCTGGGCTCGTGACTTCCTTTGAATGAAATCATGCTCAAGTCTGTAAGTCCAAAGCCCTGACAGAAGGAAGTCAGCCCGGGGCCAGGGAGAAGGGGAATCAACATTCTTATTCTTGTTCAGCTACCTACCTCCAAGTAGAAACAACAATCATCCCCAAAACACTACCTGGGTGTTTCCTTACTCTGTGTGTGTGTGTGTGTGTGTGTGTGTGTGTGTAGATACACATACACACCCTCTAGATCTTAATTACATGGAACAAACTAACTATCTGGCTACAGTGTGTTTATAGTCTACCTTTCTTTCATCATCATCTTCACCTCTAACTGCAAATTTATGCATGGTGTGGAGAGAGAGATTGATTTTTCTTCTTCTCTCACAACACTAGAGGTCATCCAGTGAAACTGATTGCCAAGAAATTTAGGACTGACCAAAGAAAGTACTTTTTCACAGAGCACATAATTAATCTATGGAATTCTCTGCCATGGGATGTGGTGATGGCCACCAGCTTGGATAGATTTAAGCAGGGCTTAGATACCCACTTCTCCTCTGCTTTCATTTCAGGCTCTCAATAGATGCCGGGACAAAATATTTGGTGTCTTAACAGCTCAGTACTCTTTAAGTGTGTTTTAGTTACAGGTGTGCAAACTGCAACTTTCCCATTGCTACAGATTCACATCATACTCTATCTATGTGTGGCAAAGTGGGGCCGAATCATTTAGTTGATCAACACACTAGCTGTATCGATGGAATAGCTCATAAGAGTGGGATGAATGCTTTCTGCATTGCCCATGTTATGCCGTGCAACATGTGGACCACTGTCATTTGTTCATAAAAGGAGGAGAAATAAAATAAATAAATAAATTTCACACTAGCAGTTCGTCTGGTGGCCACACCCCGGGACTATGGAATGTGCTCCCTATTGAGATACGATCCTCCCCATCTCTGACAATTTTTAAAAAATACTTAAAACCCATCTTTTTACTCAGGCTTTTCCAGCTTTTTAATAGGTTTTTAATTCTGTGATTGACTTTTAAATTGTAAATTTTTAATTGTTTTTATGTGTTTGTGTGTGTGTTTTTGACTGTTCTGTCACTGTGAACCGCCCAGGGACACGAGTTTGGGGTGGTATAAAACTGTAAAAATAAGTACACTGAGGGAAATAAGTATTTGATCACCTGCTGATTTTGTCCGTTTGCCCTCTGACACAGAAATGACCAGGCTATAATTGGAATGGTAGGTTTATTGTAGCTGTGAGAGACAGAATAACAACAAACAAACCCTCAAAAGCCCAGTGCCCAAAAGTCAGCGATGGATTTGCATTGTAGTGAGGGAAATAAGTATTCAATCCCCT
Source organism: Hemicordylus capensis (assembly GCF_027244095.1). NCBI lineage: Eukaryota > Metazoa > Chordata > Lepidosauria > Squamata > Cordylidae > Hemicordylus > Hemicordylus capensis. The sequence continues at coordinate 57,412,763 of NC_069661.1, forward strand.
ATCAACCAGCAAGATTTCAGGCTCCCAGGTGTCTTTTCACTATATGCAGGTAACGAGCTGAGATGAGGAACACCCTCTGTAAGGGAGTGCTCCTAATCCCAGCTTGTTACCTGTATAAAAGACACCTGTCCATAGAAGCAAGCAATCACTCAGCTTCCAAACTCACCACCATGCCCAAGACCAAAGAGCTGTCGAAGGATGTCAGGGACAAGGTTGTAGACCTGCACAAGGCTGGACTGGGCTACAAGACTATCGCCAAGGAGCTTGGTGAGAAGGTGACTACAGTTGGCACAATAACTCACAAATGGAAGAAACACAAAATAACTGCCAATCTCCCTCGGTCTGGGGCTCCATGCAAGATCTCACCTCGTGGAGTTGCAATGATCATGAGAACAGTGACAAAGCAGCCCAGAACTACATGGGGGGAACTTGTCAATGATCTCAGGGCAGCTGGGACCATAGTCACCAAGAAAACAATTGGTAACACACTAGGCCGTGAAGGACTGAAATCTTGCAGTGCCCGCAAGGTCCCCCTGCTCAAGGCAGCACATGTACAGGCCTGTCTGCAGTTTGCCAATGCACAATGATCCAGAGGAGAACTGGGTGAAAGTGTTGTGGTCAGATGAGACCAAAATTGAGCTCTTTGGCATCAACTTAACTCGCCGTGTGTGGAGGAGGAGGAATGCTGCCTATGAGCCCAAGAACACCATCCCCACCGTCAAACATGGAGGTGGACACATTATGCTTTGGGGGTGTTTTTCTGCTAAGGGGACAGGACACCTTCACCGCATCGAAGGGACGATGGATGGGACCATGTACCGTCAGATCTTGGGTGAGCACCTCCTTCCCTCAGCCAGGGCATTGAGAATGGGTCGTGGATGGGTATTCCAGCATGACAATGACCCAAGACACACAGCCAAGGCAACAAAGGAGTGGCTCAAGAAGAAGCACATGAAGGTCCTGGAGTGGCCCAGCCACTCTCCAGACCTTAATCCCATAGAAAATCTGTGGAGGATGCTGAAGGTTCGGGTTGCCAAACATCAGCCTCGAAACCTTTCTGACTTGGAGAGGATCTGCAAAGAGGAGTGGGACAACATCCCTCCTGGGTTGTGTGCAAACCTGGTGGCCAACTACAAGAAACGTCTGACCTCTGTGATTGCCAACAAGGGTTTTGCCACCAAGTACTAAGACATCTTTTGTGAAGGGATCAAATACTTATTTCCCTTACTACAATGCAAATCCATCGCTGACTTTTGGGCACTGGGCTTTTGAGGGTTTGTTTGTTGTTATTCTGTCTCTCACAGCTACAATAAACCTACCATTCCAATTATAGCCTGGTCATTTCTGTGTCAGAGGGCAAACGGACAAAATCAGCAGGGGATCAAATACTTATTTCCCTCACTGTATATGTGTGTGTGTGTGTGTGTGTGTGTATGTATATATATAAAAATAACAAATAAATAGGCCTTGCACCCACAACAGTAGCTGGACTAGGTTCTTCTCTGCTTTGCCTTTGGCCTAAATGAAATGGTCCAGGTCCATCGAACATCAGGCATCTGAACCCTAGACATCAGGTACAGATTCCAACTATGTTAATCCCAACACATGTCCTCTGGCCCTCTTTTTCAACCACTATTTTAAAAGTCAGCATAATACTCCCTTTTCATCACCGTGTCACTACTTTATTTTAGCAGATTTTCTTTTCTGATCGCTGCAACACCTTCTCAAACTTCCTTCCCTACTTGCTGCGGCAGAGAAACAAAGAGGAGCAATATTTCGTAAGTACTACGGAGGAAAATGGTGAAGGTGAAGAAGTCTGGGGAAGTGCTAAGCAACTGCTATAACCTGTAAGTATGAAAAAAATCGGGGTGAGGGTGGGGTGGGAAGTCTATTTAAAATTTCCATCCTTTAAGAATGGCTCACAAGTTGCACCAAATGAACTGAGCTTTAACCTTTTGTTAGGGAAGCTTAAGCATTTAGAATCAGGCAATACAAAGATGATGCCTGGGATACTACCACTGCAGCCCCTGCAGATGCAGAAGCACCTTCCAGCACCTGTGAGCATAAGGAAGAAATGACAACTTGGAGTGAGGAGATGCTGTGCAGAACCTACATGACCCTTCAAATAAATCTCTGGATTCCTATTTGATCCAATCAATTCTGCTCTCCAAGTGTCAGCTAGGAACAGACATATCTGTCGATACCACAAGCACGGCAGCCATGGAGGCAGGTTGCATTCACAGTTGGAAACGGAGCTCAGCAACTGCTTACAGTTAAGTAAAGGATAACCCTGGATTATGCATTTCATACAGTTAGGGTTAAACTAAGGTCAAGAGCTGGATTAATACCACTACAGTTTTCTGGAAGAGGCTCAAAGAACAATCATGTCGCCATGACCAGTCTTTCTTAATGCCATTTTTCTTCAACCTGCTACTGAGACGAGAGATGCCTCTTAGTTAAAACTAGCTGGGCCGGGCATCTGCGCCTCTAGTTGCCACAGCCATTTTCTGTTCCCTGCTCCTGCTTATTTTCCTGGCCGCCCACCCTGCTGCTGGCTGCCTCGGCCCGCCAACCCGCCACCTCCAGCGGCCGGCAGGCCCAGCACCACCCGCCCACTCCCGCCAGTGGCCGCGTCTCCCTGCCTGCCCAACCATACTTCTTCTCGCCCGCTGGTTGGCGGGCTTGCCACTTCCTCCTGCCAGCTGCCGTACTCCCTCCAGCTGGCCAGGGGCCACTTCCTCCTGCCAGCTGGCAGCGCTTTGTCTCACCGGCCGGATGGTGGGCCCACCGCCTCCTCTGGCCCGCCATCAGCCATCATCACTGTTTTCTCCCCTGTCGCCATTGCTAGCCCCCCGGCAGCTGTTCGCAAACTCTCATGAGAGAAGAGAATGATATATAAAGTTGTTGTTTTGTTCTGCTTTCCCAGGTAACTCATTTGAGTATAATTCACATTTGAAAATGTGATAAAGTGGCATGAGAACAATTCTTTTGTTAGCCAATACAACAGGGACAGAATTATCACCATACTGAATCAAGTCTATCACTGACTGTTCCTCTGTCAGGAAACAGAGGGGCTATTCAAATGACCACGCAGGCAGGCGGGGGGAAGGCTGGGCAGACTCACCTTCCCTCCAGATGAGCAACCAAATATTGCTGGGAGGGCAGTCCACATGCTCCGGGATGATCCACACTGCACAACGAAGCATAGAGCTCCAGAGGCCGAGACCATGCGGTCCATCGTGTGATGTGCACGGTGCGTTGGGGATTACCCCAGGAGATAGATGCTCTAGGCGCCCGTTTCTGTGCTGAATGCAGCCTGAGTGAACACATCATCCCGGAGCTGGGGTCAAAGGTGCACTCTAGAGAGGAGAGCTGGTCTTGTGCTAGCAAGCATAACTTGTCCCCTTAGCTAAGCAGGGTCTACCCTGGCTGCATATGAATGGGAGACTAGAAGTGTAAGCACTGTAAGAAATTCCTCTCAAGTGTTGGAGCCGCTCTGGGAAGAGCAGGAGGTTTCAAGTTCCCTCCCTGGCACCTCCAAGATAGGGCTGAGAGAGATTCTCGCCTGCAACCTTGGAGAAGCCGCTGCCAGTCTGTGAAGACAATACAGAACTAGATAGACCAATGGTCTGACTCAGTATGGCAGCTGTAGCTACATAATTGTAGCTACATAATTATAGCTTTCTATGTTCCTATGAGTTTTAAAAAGCTGAGTTAAACAATGCTGGCCTGCTGCGATTGGGCCCGATCCCACTGATTCTCACATGCAAGCCTAACCTAGTTTGGGCTTTCCTAAACTAGGTTAGCCTGTGCATAAGAACAACCTTAGAGTCTGAGGAAAGTAGAAACAGGGGATCTGACAGGGTTCTTAGAGAAGACAGCCTCTCTATTTTTCCAGCTGATACTTATACCTCTTTCCATTTATTAGTTTTTGTTTTGTTACAGTTTTGTTTTCTTTGGATACTGCATATCATTAATACTTAGTACAATTATATTTGGGACTGTGTGTGCTCAGAGTCAACAATTTAAGAAAAGCTGTGTGGACCAAAGTTGAATTCTGTGATCTCTAGAAATTATTCAGAGTAAACAAATTTGCATTTATTTGCTCATTCTGCATCATTTCCTCTGTTTCAGCTACTCAAGTGGAGCAGGCACTTAAGCTCTACCTCCTGACTGCAAGACTTCAAATAAGAAACAGAGCTATTAAAATACAAAATATTTTAAAAATACAACTAGAAATCAACCCAACAGCAGATTGAGGAAAGAGAATACAAAAATGGCTCCATAACTCTGGAAGATGTTATCCTACTCCTATGTTTTCTCCAAGTGCAAAGCAGTCATTCGAGTTGGTTGAGGGGTAACATTTCCAATCCTCTAAACCAAAGTTTGGAAGAGTGAGAATGAACCCTATGATTTGCAATCCTGACTTGGAGGATACAAATCCTGACTTGGCCACAAATCACAGCTTGTCAGTCTGGATGTAATGGCAAACTACAGTTTGATCAAATCAGGAAGTTACTCATCAAGCCAAGCATATGACCGGTAGGAACAAAAGGACGGGAGAGGAGAGAGATGTATGCAGGGCTCCAAACTATTCTCTGGTAGGTCAGAAACTTCAGGCTTGTTCACATGATGACTGGCAGGGAGGAGAAGCACCCAGCCTGGACAGGAGAGTGGGGCACACTCCCATGTTTTGATTGTGTGCTTGAAAATGTTAAGGTAGGAGGTGGAAAGAATGACTGTGTGCGACGTGGCAGATGGATAGGACAAATGTGCCCTGTCCAGATTCCATTCACAACATTTTACTAAGGTAAGGGGGAGATTTGTTCCACCCAGCTGCTACCTTGCACACTATCAGAGAGCCAGCGCGGTGTAGTGGTTAGAGTGCTGGACTAGGACCGGGGAGGCCCAAGTTCAAATCCCCATTCAGCCATAAAACTAGCTGGGTGACTCTGGGCCAGTCACTTCTCTCTCAGCCTAACCTACTTCACAGGGTTGTTGTGAAAGAGAAACTCAAGTATGTAGTACACCGCTCTGGGCTCCTTGGAGGAAAATTGGGATATAAATGTAATAATAATAATAATAATAATTCTCCCCGCCTCCTACTTTAATGTTTGCAAGCGAGCACGCCCAGCAATGAAACCCAGGCAGGGCGCTTCTCCTATCCTGCCAGTGGTCATATGAACAAGCCAGATATTATATCTGAACCATTGCCTCATCTGAGAAAACCCTTAGGAAGAGTTATACTTTAAAAAAAGGAAGAAATACACAAAATTATCTATAACTAGTTGCAGACACCCATTTCCACACAATAAGCAGCAACAGTGAACATCAGTAACAATCCTAAATGTATATATTCGAGGGGGGAAAGACAACTTGAAACTCCTGGAATGTTCAGTCTTCTCTCTTTTTTCTCTGCTCCCGAATTCCTAATTCCATCACCTCTTCTACATCTTCATTTCTAAAAGTGACCCACTGGATTGCTGCTACTCCCAACCTAGAAGAACAAATATTACTGAGGGATTGTACTGACAAGGGGGACAAGGAACCACCAGAGCTCTCTGCAGTGTCAATCTCGATTCAAAACAAAGGGGCTCTCTTGTCACTTCCTTGAGCAACCATTAGAGTGTGAAGAACAGTCAACCTCCTCTTCTTCCACATGGGAACTGTGAACTTCACCTCAATTGTTCTACTAGTATTTCAACTCTATACACAGAGGTAGAAGTACAGGCTTTGATTCCATTCTAAAGTTTAAAACAACTTTATTTAAAAGTCCTGGGGCTTAGGGCAAAACTGGATGTGACATTCAGAGCAAGGAGTACCAGTGCAGCAAAAAGAAGCGACTCACAGCACTTTCAAACTAACTGCACCAGTACACCAGGGAAGGGGCAATTTTTGACAACCTTCCCTTCATCAAGAAGTCTTTTGTACCACCCAAAAATATGTCCCTGAGGGTTGTAGTGATGATGGGAGGCAATTTTCAGTAATAAAATGCTGCTAACTCCTGCTAACTTGACAGAGAGGCACCTTTTAACGTGGTGATTCTCTTTATTTAGCAGGGGGAGAGTAACTGGTCCTATCCACCCCCGGCACAGTACCTCCAGTGACTGTTGCTGGTGTCTATCTTTTGTTTCTTTTTAGATTGGGGACAGGGATCCATCTTATTTATTTGTTATTTCTCTGTGTAAACTGCCTTGAGCCCAAGGGTGGTATAGAAATCGAATAAATAATAATAATTTAAAAAATGGTATGGAAGTAAAGAGTTAAACACCCTTTATTAGGCCACCACACGGCAGCCATTTTAAAGCAAAAATAAGCACTTAACTAGATGATGACATATTTTATAACATCATGTGTATTATTGCTCTCAGATGTGAACAGTGACCAAAAAAAAAAAAAAAAAAAAACAACCACCCCATGTGAACAGTTGTTTAAAGAATACCAGAAACTTCATGGATATTACTAATGACTGTATGTAGCTTTCTTCTGAAGTACAGAAAACATGAATTAGGAACAGAAATGAGTCAGGGTACATCTAGATGGGTAGTTTTGCAAGTTATCTGACGTGAGGGGTGAGGACTGAGGAGCTTGTGCAGGAACTGATGTGTGGTCACATGAAATTGATGATGGTATTGGTGTTGGTCCACTTTCTATATGTTTTCCATGCAATAGTTTGTTTCTCATTTGACTAGGTAAGAGCTTCTCCATGATTTTTCCAAAATCTTTCAGTGTCCCTGTTTTGACTTGTGTATGAAACTGGAGGTGAGCAAAGTAGGATTTATTTATTTATTTATTAGAAATATTTAATATACTGCCCACTCCGAAGACTCTGGGCAGTGTACAAGAACATGCAAAGCAAGACAACATTAAATCTATATTCTAAATTAAAAACTAAAGTAACTAACAAAAAAGAAAAAAAAACCAAATAGGTAAACTACAGGGCAAAAGCCTGGTGAAAAAGAAAAGTCTTCAATAGAGATTTGAAGATCAGTAAGGAAGGGGCTAAATTAATATGAAGAGGAAGGGAGTTCCAGAGAAGTGGGGCAGCAACTGAAAAGGCCCTTTCACAGGTCCTAGCGCCCTGAGCCTCTCGGAAATCAGGGACCGACAAAAGGGCCATCTGAGATTATCTGTCCGTACGGGATGTAACTGGACGGGAGAGGCGGGTCGGTAGGTAGACAGGCACCAAACCCTGCAAGGCTTTGAAGGTCAAAACCAGGACCTTAAGTTGAACTCGGAAGCGAATAGGCAACCAGAGCAATGACTGCAGGAAAGGCGTTACCCTGTCATATTTTCTGGTACCCATGAGCAGGCGAGCCGCTGCATTCTGGTCCCACTGTAGCTTCCCGATTGTCCTCAAAGGTAACCCTAGATAGAGAGCATTACAATAATCTAAGCGGGAGATAACAAGGGCATGGGTCACTGTCATTAATGACTGCCCATCAAGGTAAGGGAGTAATTGGCGAACCAGATGAAGCTGGGCAAAAGCATTTCTGGCCACAGCCTGCACCTGCTGTTCAAGCAGGAGGCATGAGTCCAAAAGGACCCCCAAATCACAAATAAGCTCCTTTGGGGGCAGCACCACCCCATCTAAAACAAGGTTCACATCCAGCTGTTGGCTGGTACAAGAGCTGAGTAAAAGTAGTTCAGTCTTAGTGGGATTCAGTCAGAGTTTATTTTGATTCATCCAGACCTTAACAGCTTCCAGGCATCGAGTAAGCACAGAAACAGCACCTCCAGAATGGTCTGGGATGGCAATATACAGCTGAGTATCATCAGTGTATTGATGAAATCTCACCCCAAACTGGGAAATGACCTGACCCAATGGCTTCATATAGATGTTAAAGAGGACAGGGGAAAGAACTGAAACCTGGGAACTCCAGTGGCCATGGGTCAGAGCATCTGTCCTCAATGCATACCGACCGGACACACCTGCTAAGAATGGAACCACTGTAAGACAGTGTCACCAATACCCAACCCATGCAGGCGGTCGAGAAGGATAGCATGATTGATAGTGTCAAAAGCTGCTGAGAGATCTAAAAGGACCAAGAGAGGGACACTACCCTCGTCAAGGTCCTGAAGAATGTGATCTACCAGAGCAACCAGTGCGGTCTCTGTGCTATGCTAAGGCCTGAAACCCAACTGATAAAAATTAAGATAACTAGTTTCTTCCAAGACCCTCTCAAGCTGGGCACATACAACCCTCTCTAACACCTTCGCTAAAAAGGGAGGTTGGAGATTGGTCTATAGTTGTCAAGGACCTCAGGGTTCAGGGAGGGTTTCTTCAAGTGAGGGTGAACTATTGCCACTTTAAAGGCTGCTGGCATGAAACCCTCACGTAGCAAGGAGTTAACCAACTCCCATAGCCAAGAATTAACATTCCCACTGGCTGTTCTAACCAGCCAGGAGGGACAACGGTCCAAGCAACATGTTGCTGCACCCATAACCGAGAGCATTGTTTCCATATCCTCGACCAACTCAAAGGTGTCCCATGTAACGTCACAAGGTGGAATCTCCTCTATCTGAGCAGATCCTATAGAAGTAGAGTACAACTCTAGCCGAAGGTCGGTGACTTTATCAGCAAAGAATCGAGAAAATTGTTCACAGTGGCCAGATTGAACATCTACTGACTGGATTCACTCTCCTAAGAAGAGAGCGGGTAATCCGGAATAAGGCCGCTGGATGAGAGTCAGCTAATGCGATAAGAGTGGAGAAATAATGAGATTTCACCACTATTATCATCCTAGAATATTCCCGAATATGAGCAAGTAATCGCATTCGGTCATCTTCGGCACCAGTTTTCCTCCAACAACATTCCAAGAGTCTTTTGGTTTGCTTCATCTGCCTAAGCTCCGCAGAGAACCAAGGGAGCTGGGATCTACGAACCTTAAGAGGACGCTTGGGAGCAATTTCATCTAACGCCTTCATGGCCTCGATGTTCCAAGATTCTACAAGCTGCGTTGGAGAAACGCCTAACAGATTGCAAGAAATGTCCCCAAGAGCCTCCTGAAATCAAACAGGATCCATAAGGCGCCTGGGGCAGACCATCCATGTTGTAATGCTGTCCCGGTGGAGACAGGGGGCCGCTACAATCTACATATTAACCAGAAAATCATCGGACCATGGCAGGGGAGAGATGACAATGTCTCCCATGACCAGATCTGCCTGCCATTGCCCCGAGAGAGAAACCAAGTCCACAGTATGTCCACCCACATGAGTCGTGCCCAAAATGATCTGAAATAAGCCCATGGTAGCCATAGAGCTCATGAACTCCCGGACGATCGAACCCCCATCAGGAGCCAGAAGATTGAAATCCCCCAGAACCATAAGTCTAGGGGTTGTAATCACCAGCCCTGACACGAAATCAAGGAGCTCAGAAAGGGCAACAGATGGACAACGAGGAGGTTGATAAACCAGGAAAAGCCCAAGTTTGTCACGTCGGCCCAGACCTACAGAAAGAAATTCGCACCCCGTCACCTGTGGGATCAACATAAGATCTTCTTAAAAAATCACCGCAACACCGCCCCCCCGACCATGACCCCGGAGATGATGAAACACAGAGAAGGCAGGTGGACACATTTCAATGAGGGGAACACCCCCACCCTGATCTAACCAGGTCTGATCTAACCAGGATTAAGCATGTATCTCAAAAAGTAGGCCTTTTAAAAATATATATGCAACTCCAGATGCACAGACACAGTGGCCCTAGATTTACTGCTATTCCATTATGCCAGGTAGGCAGATACGAGAGGGGAATCGGTAAATGAGGAATTCACAGATACGTATACACTGAGGAGGGTGGATGTCAGCTAGATGCATATCCATCTACTGTTGACACCACTGTCCATACCTGAAGGCTAGGGATGCAGAAGAATACGTATATGGATTATACAACTTTGTGTCCACCTGCTGTCTTTTAGAAATGTTTTATTGGCACGAATCTTAGATACTTAAATCTGCCCAAAGCAGATTTACAAAACAAGCTCAGATGCCTAGACTGATCTAAAGCAGCAGTGAGGTGTAATAGTAGCATACCCATGATTTAGAACACAAGTCACAACAAAAAAGACATAAAATAGGGGTGAGAGTGATTAGTTGAGAAGTGATAGGAGGGGGCTGCCTGAAATCTGAATCTGCCTGAAGTTTAACTTCAAACCCCTCATCTCCAGCTGCTTTCTCTTGACTGAGCTTTTTGCTGGTCTGTGACTGTATCAATAAAGATTTTGATTGACTGACTGGGCTTAGATAGATAACCCTGAAAAGAGAAAAGTGTGTCCCCTTCAACATTTCACCAGTAACAATAGGGATATGACTGTAGGGGGTGTGGCCAAGCAATCTAGGTGGCATAGCACACAATTCTAACTACAAGCTTATCACAAATGGAAAGTAAATAATAAAGTACATGTGGGACACTTCGTTTAAAATATTTATACCTTGCTCCTCCAGAGCAATACTGCATCAGGCCCAAGGCCCATCTAGTATAGCGTCTTTTATCACTCAGTGGCCCAACAACTGTCTCTAGGAAGCCCACAGGCAAGAGGTGAGGGCACACCCACTCTCCTGCTGTTGCTCCCCTACAACTGGTATTCAGAGGCATCCTGCCTCTGAGCCTGCAGGTAGCCTATAGCCATCCAGTCTAGTAGCCATTGATAGCCCTGTCCTCCATGAATTTGTCTATGCTCCTTTTAAGGCCATCCAATAATTCCATAGATTAATTATGCAATGTGTGAAAAAGTCCTTTCTTTTGTTGGTCCTAAATTTCGTCGCAATCTGTTTCATGACACCTGCTCAGGATGGCTCACAAAATTATCAAAGCAGATGAGCTAAGCAATTTGTTGGGAGGTTGTTTTTGTGGATGGGAAGCACAAATGAATGAGGTTCCCCTTCTTGTCCACTGCTTTTGACTTTAAACCACACCCACCATTCTGCCTTACACCTGCTCATCACAACTTGCATTCTAATGCTGCTGTTCCCTTTAGTCAGATGCTCACTCATGTAGCTTGCATAGAATTGTAGTCTTTTTTCCCTGAGGAAATAAATTAGGCAGTCCTGCCCAGATAGAAGTCCAATCTATGCTGACTTCCATTAAGAATTTTCCTCACCTAGTTGTGTCTATAGCCACCTAATGGCACAGTGGGAAATGACTTGCCTAGCAAGCATGAGGTTGCTGGTTCGAATCTCCACTGGTATGTTTCCCAGACTCGGGCAGCAGAGATATAGGAAGATGCTGAAAGGCATCATCTCATACTGCGCGGAAGATGGCAATGGCATACCCCTTCTACTAAATAAAAACCACAGGACTCTGTGGTCGCCAAGAACTGACACCGACTCGATGGCACACTTTATTTTACTTTAGTTGCATCTATGCTCACCTATACATAAAAGCATGAGCACTGAATCTATGTTCCCAACAAGCTTAGAAAGGGATGTTCTTGGAGCTGACATTTTATATATAACCCTATACTGGCCACTAGAAAAGGAAAGGAGAGAATGAAAGGTTTGGTTCTTACCGGCTTGTAGCTGGTGCTATAATGCTGCTTTGGCTGGAACCCTGTTATTTTATTATCACCATCTTTATGACTACCCAGGGAAAGTGCTATCACAGCTTTGCAGCTTTCACAAGCAGCTGTCCTACTGTGCCCCTGCAGCCGGCAAACCAACACCAGTCCTAAGTGCTAGGCTTTTACAGCAATTCCACATCTAACCTGAAAGATAAAGAGCATGTTGAGTCATGCAATGAGCTAAAGAGATATTAGCTAATTGAAATGGTGCCACCTGAGCTCTGAACGGCAGCCATTTCCAAGGCTCTCACTCCATCCTCTCTTCCTACATCTGTCTCTTTTCTCCTGCCCTCTCCCTGGGCTCCCCTGCAAACTATATTTGCTTCTTGTTTATTAAAAAAAAAAAAAAAAAGGCACTGCCTGGTTTCTAACCCCTCCAGAACGATTAAAGCCAGACCAACAACAAAGCAAAGGAAAACCTGTTCTTTATCCTCAGTGCTATGCTTTTCTTTCAGCTCAGAGGCCCACCTCTCTGCAGGTATGCCCCCTCCCCATCCTCACAGGAGAAGGGGGCTAATGACCGCCACCAGCTGAGCTACCTGAAGTGGTACCCAGTCAGAAAGGTTTATTTTTTTCCTGTGCCTATGAAGCAGTTTTTTTCTCACAGAGCAATTACCACGAATGATTTATGTGGCCAGTCAAGAGGGCCTGCCAGGGTTCTTATTTCATCTATGGAAGGAAAAAACAAAACAAAAAAAACCCCTCTGCTGGAATTTTATCAGGGAGCTCAGATTAAATTGACAGCTGCCTTTTGTTTTGTTCTTGGAAGACCTTCTCTTTTGGTGCTCTTGCATCCTGCTAGAAATGGGAAAAGAACAAGGAGCTAACTTTAAAAAAAAAAAAAACCCTCATAAGAGGGAAAATCATCTATCCTTCCCTTGCTTTTTCATACACACTTGAAGAGAAGCTGTGTTTAAGGAAGCTGAAATCTGAGACTGATCCTGGATTCCATCACTCGAAAGAACATTTTATTTCACTTGACTGCAGCCACCGAGGCAACAGTTTTTGCTCTCTGGTACCAGTGTCTGTTAGGCAGAGGGAGGAAAATGATGCAGCCTCTGTCTGGACAAGAGAACAATCCCTGAATTCAGTGTGAAAATGCAAGCCCAGACCACCACACACGGAGATACACAACCAGACTCCACCACAGAGACAAACAGACAGGAGCAGAAACGCAGGGAGGCAGAGTGGAGGCTGAATACACACAGCTTTGCTTTGAGACACTCAAAACCCTGCCTCCAGAGACACACAAAGGCAATAAGAGCTAAGCAGAGATACCGACACACACAGATGGAGAGAAGTTTAGACTGGACCAGCCTGAAACATGCCAGTAAGCTTCATGAGAATACACACAAAGAGAACCAACCCTTCTAATCTCTACACACAGGGGGTGGGGTGGGGTGGGGTGGGGACAATCCAAAGAACACAGGGTTGTAGCAAAGTTGGGACAAAAAATGAAGATGGGTTTCTGACAGTGTTCCCTCTAATTTTTTCCCTATCTGTGTGCAGAATGAGTTTTGTTCTGGGCACTAGTATCAAGGCAGCGTGTGCGCATGTGCATTCAGAGTGGGGCCTTCCTGATTCAACCCGAGTGGGATCTAAGGAGAGGGGGTGTGCCCTCACCTCTTGCCGGTGGGCTTCCTAGAGATGTACATATCAGGTGGTACAGAACGATGATGAATAAATACATTTAACTGAATGGACATAAAAAACTTTGTGTGCGTGTGCATATGCGTATGCCTTAGGGGGAACACTGGACCTTGCCCCCTGCAGGGACCCCTTTGCTCTTCCCCTCATGCCTTAATAGAGGCATGAGGGGAAGAGCAAAGAGGAAGCTGTCACCCAGTCAGTGGACCAGTGTTCCCTCTAAGGCAGGCCTGCTCAATTTGCCCCCCCCCCAGCTGTTTTTGGACTACAACTCTCATAATCCCCAGCCAGTGGCCAATAGCCAGGGGTTATGGGAGTTGTAGGCCAACATCTGCAGTAGGGCTGAAGTTGATCAGCCCTGCTCTAAGGCATGTGCATGTGTGCACGAACACAGGTTTTTTTTAATATCCACTCAGTTAATTGTAGATCCCGCTCAGGTTGAATCAGAAAGGCCCCATTCTGAATGCACGTGAGCACACACTGTCTTGATACTGCCACCCAGAACAAAACTCATTCTGTGCACAGATGGGGAAAAAATAGAGGGAATACTGATCTCCCTCCCTCAGGGGACTGGAAGATTTGTTCCCCCCTTATTCAACTGTAACTATGCTTCAGTGGAAAGCACTAGTTATGCCATCAAACACCACAGGCACGTTACCACCTCTGGTACTAACTCTTGCATGAAGGCATGCCTACACCCTCTCCTCTGAGGTTATCGCTTCCTTGGTTTACCCCACTAGAAATATATACATAACTACTGGGGGACAGGAATAACACCAGCGCTATTCTCTTGCCACCAGTAGTGGTTAGTCACATATGTGGCAGTGATTTAAACATTAATTTAAAACAGTCTTTTTCCTGCTCAGAATCCAGCTTATTTATTTTAGAGAATCAGTGGTGCTGTGTGGGAAAAGGGAATAAAGTAGAAAGTTTCTTATCTACTAGATAGCTCAGTCCTGATGTGTACTTTCTAATCCCGCTTACTGTATCTTCACAATAGATGGAGAAGGTCATTAGGGTGGTTTGGGAACTGATGTACAAGGGGACATTCATACAGTTAGTGTCTCATTCCATTCCCACCTCAAGTTAGGTTTAATCATTTGGGAAATGTTTTGATAATATGGGATATATATTGTTGAAGCCCAGGGTTGGTTCAGATGGAACCATGGTTAGATCTTGGTTCGGTGCAAAATCTTCATGGAGAGCCAGTGTAGTGTAGTGGTTAGAGTGCTAGACTAGGACCGGGGAGACCAGAGTTCAAATCCCCATTCAGCCATGATACTAGCTGGGTGACTCTGGGCCAGTCACTTCTTTCTCAGCCTAACCTACTTCACAGGGTTGTTGTGAGGAGAAACTAAAGTATGTAGTACACTGCTCTGGCTCCTTGGAGGAAGAGCAGGATATAAATGCAAGTAATTAAGTAAAAAAATAAATCTTCTAGCTTTGGGAGTGTGCACTCCCAACTCTCTGCTGCTCATGTGTGAGTTGGAAGAATTCTACTTCTGACTAAGGTTAGAAACAAACCAAGATTGGTTGTGATATCCAAATCAACCCATCTTGGTTTATTCTAACCAAATAGCTAGGAAAAAACCTGGAGAAATGAATCCAAGATTTGAATTGCGTTTCAGATCTTGATTTATTCAAGCAATTTGGTTAGAATGAACCAAGATCAGTTGGAAGTTGCAAATGATCATTAGTAATTGAATCAGAATCTTTGGTCATAATTTCGAATTCCGTTACTGAAGTATTTTACTTCTTTCATACACAATCTATAATATTTAAGGCCTTATAGTAGGAGATATTCTCTTGCTGGTGGGTATATATAATATCAACTTGACAATGCGCTTACAGCTACAGTAATTGAAAAACTGGTAACATGCCTGATTCTGTTACCCTTGGACTTGCCCAATAGTTGGCTTGATTTCAGAACTACTTATTCACCGTATCTATAACAATGGTCTTCTTTAAAATGCCTTACAAACCATTTCTCATTCACTCCTTACAATATTGCTTGAAAGAAGGCCATGCATTTGACCAGGTTTACAGACAGGGAATGGGGACGAAGGAACTGTGCTTTGCCTAAGGCCTTCACAGATGAGAAAGATTCATGTTCACTGCTCTGACTTGTGGGCCACACTGTTTGTCATCAAACCAGAAGGCTAATTATGCTCTGTCATAATCCCATTGCATCATAATTAAAAAGAACATCACAGTAAGCATGATCCTGCTAGAACTGCAGAAACTAAAACTGGTGCCAGTTCTTTGGTACCATTGTAAGTATCAGTTTCATGAGGTGCGTTCTGTGGGCCCATCAACAAGTCACAGAAGCTTGCTGTCAATATGAACACATTCAAATCCTGGGAAGTATTTCAACTTCCCACAGCCAGCATCCATATACAACAGCCAGTGCCACATTTTATGGCATTAGCTTTGCACAGGCAAAAAAAAAAAAAAAAGATTTCAAATTCATCAGTATTGTGGATAACCCAGGAGACTTGAGTATTTTTCAGCCCTGAAAATATTATGACAAATAGTTTATATATCATATTGATATTGATATATCATATATACAGGACTCAGGAAAACCCACTTGTCTACTCATCTGTGACGAGTGAAAATGATACCCGATAACTTTTAAAAAATCCTGATGAGTAATGTACCATAAGAACTTGAAGAACCATCTGATGTATAAAATATTTTATTTGACTGCTGAACTGAGTGACCATTTTTTGACCCCTGTGTGTGTGTGTGTGTGTGTGTGTATATATATATATATATATATATATATATATATATATATATATATATATATAAAAATTCATCTTTGTGAGAAGTTTAGTCCTATTTTATGTATGAGTAACTGAGGTTGAATGACAGTTACCTATTGAGTCCATGGCTCAGAACCCAAATAAAACATGACCCTAACCCAGATTTCAGCAAAGAGGGAACAACAAGAAACAAAATGTTAGAAACACTGGGCACTATTGAAATCAATGAGACAAGTTTGTCATCATAACTAACTTAAGTCCCATTAATTTTAATGGGACTTTGCCATGACTAATGCATTTTTAAAAAATATTTTTTCTCTTGCGGGTGGTGGGGGGCTTGGTTATATGTGTGACTTCTTTTTTTCCTTTCAAATCCTTAAAAGGGAGTGAGATCCGAGACCCAGAAAGAATGAGTCACCCAGCAGGAGAATCAATCTGGGGAGGAGGAGATCTTGATAAAAATAGAGAGACATGTTGATTGCATTGTTACTGCTTCAATTAAACTCAGACGCACCAGCTTGATGAGTCAACAGCAATGACAAGAGGGCTCTGAAAACAAGAGACTGCAACACATAACCAGTTACCAACCCCATTAAATCAAGATATGGAGGGGGAAACCAATATTAAAATCCTGGGTCAACAGCTTTCTCAGTCAAAGGAGAAAGAGCAGGAGACCCTCTGACATTCTTACTTAGTGTGAGCTTGAAAACAAAGGCAGAAAAGAAGCTGCAAAAGTGAATAAGGGTTGCTCTGGAAGAACTGCTGCTCTACCTTAGTGACAAACACTGAACATCAATGATAAAGCATTATAGCAACAAGGAAATATAATCATAACCCGTAAAGGGGTTTAAAAAAAGGTAATTACAGAAGTCAGTGGAGGATGTTTGTGCACAACACCTCTGTGACCCACAACAATTATACTTAAAGATGCAAAAATGTAATTGGCAAAAAGCGACTCCACTTGGAGAGCGAAGCTTGGAGGGCAACCGTAAAACTGTATTTTGATTATATACAATGTCTAGGCCCATGGGGTTTTCTCAAACAAGAAAGCAAACTAGCATGCAAGGAAGAGCAGTTGAACCAATCAGGCAAATATTTTCAAAAAGGCACCAACAAAACAGGGCCAGGTAAGTCTTGCCTATTGTGCAATTTACCAGGTCTCCCAAGTCACCAGAGAAAGCCCTGAGGAAGGCAGCATAATGCTCAACCAAAACAGCATATTGAGTCTGCGGTACAATTCACAAGGCGGGTTCTCTTGATATATGGAAGCTGCTTTGAAACAAGATTTATCATAACCCATTTCGTACGGCACTACTTCTCGAGTCTCATAGCCCCCTAGCCAGCCTGCAAAACAAGCAACACAAACCAAAGGATGCTTGGGGTTTCATCCAGGAGGAAAATCAGTAATATAAGTTATTGGGCACCCCAACTCACAAACAACAACCAATGCAACTGGTACAGAACTCTGGAGGAAATTCTCAAACAGACTATAGGATCAATTCAGTCAGTCAAAATCTTCTACCACTCAGTGTGTGCCAGCCTGGGAAGCATCAATGGGGTGTGGGGTGAGGGGGAGTATGTTTCAGGCCCTCCTCAGAATACACCTGCAGCTTTCCAGTGGTGACTTCCACATTTGTAGCAGCACATTTTAAAGTACTGTAATCACAGGAATCATTTCAGGCTTGGTGTGGTTGGAATTGCTTGTTTCTCAAGGACATTCAGACATGCAGTGTGAAGGAAGATTTTGATTGTGGATGTTAACAAATGCCTATGGGCTCACCTCTTATTGTTCAAATGTACAATCTGCCCTCCAGGATCGTGCTCAGAACAAATTTTTCACAGTTGCAGCAGAGGTTGGCTGCTCACAGTTCTGACTGAATGGAATCTGTGCAGTTACAAAAACACCTCTTCCCCTCCCTAAAGAAAAACTTCAACTATTTAAAAAGGTATTGGGTATTGTTGTTTTTAAAGAAATATAAGGGATGATTGCTTGTTTAATTGAATAAATAGACCTATAACATTTTAAACAATAAGAAAATGTGAACAGCTTGCCTGGGAGGGGAGGAGGACAAGATGGCTTGAACCAGTGATCTTAATCACTGGAAAGCACATCTGTCAGTTATACTGAATATTGGAGGAAGACAAACTAATTCCATGCAGGAAAACGTGCACTGCAACCCCTGTTTTGATAGTATGCCCAAACACAGCCTTTATTAACTGGCGCTCAGTCATTATAATGAAATGTGCAAATTCAGTTCCTGGCACCTTCATAAAGGGCTGGGAAAGACCCCTGCCTGAAATTTTGGAGAGCCACATCTAGTCAATGTAGACAATATTGAGCTAGATGGACCAATAGTCTGATTTGGTATAAGGCAGATTCCTATGCTCCTATGACACCATGGTTTAAACTAGGGCTGCACAACTTCGGCTCTCCAGCTGTTTTTGGACTACAACTCCCATAATCCACAACCACAGTGATCAGCAGTTAGGGATGATGGGAGCTGTAGTCTAACATATGCAGGAGGGACAAAGTTGCACAGTCCTGGTCTAAACAGAGGGGAGTTATAGAAAAAACCTGCACCACAGCATTGTGTGGCCTTGGTCTCTAGGACAACTACCCTGTCACAGGACATCTCCTCACCTCACATATTGTACCTTTTTAACAACTACTGTGTCTATTTGCTTGTAGTATGTTCAATTTTTTTAACGTATTCTGAGTAAAGGGCTACCTGCCATTATTACTTCTTTTGCGAGGCATGTTATACAGATAGGTCAGGTTCAGATGAAATAGTCAAACAATGGTTTGGCTACCAGGAGCAGGCTTCGGAATGCAGGCTCCATCCTTGCCGGAGCCTTCATGAACTCCCCCTGCCCAGCTTCACTTCCTAGCTTCCTTAAACCACACTTTCCTCCAAACTTTCTCCATTCTGGTTGGGAGTAAAAACAACAACACACCTTTCTCGAATTTGCTATAATTTCTCCAACTATAGTTTGTCTGATGCAGACATCACAGCAAACAATAAGGCTATTCAAATGTATGTGCAAAACCGGGAGCCCAGCCCAGTTTTGCACGTCTGTGTGAACCGCTGGGATTGGGCCGGATCTTGGCAGCACTGCGACCGCAAACCAGCTTGTGGAGCCTCCCTCCAAAACATGATTGGAAGAGCAAGTGCACTCCTAACCTTGTTTTTTGGATCGTTTGTCAGTTGCAAGCAGCTGCAGCTAGCATACTCAGGGAGGTACATAGGAACAGAGGTGTAACTATAGGGGGGCAGGGGGGGCACGTGCCCCGGGCGCCATCTTTTCTGGTTCCGTGGGGGGCGCCGCCATGACCAAATTTTTTTAATTTTTTTTTAATTTTTTGTTAATACAAATGTTTCCTGCTCAGTGCAGCAGCACTGCAGCAGTCAAGGGAGCGCGTCGGTGCCCCCTTCCCCACGAGCGGTCCCTTCCGCGCCCCCCCCCATTGCTTTGCTGGCGTCTGGCGGCCAGTCAGTGGCCTGGCTTGGCGGCGGCGGGTGCTTGTGAGGAAAAACCTAAGTATAATGTATTATGTTGGGGGGGGGAGCGGTGGGGGGGCATGATTTCAGTGCTTGCCCCGGGCGCCATTTCCCCTAGTTACGCCTCTGCATAGGAAGCTGCCATATACTGAGTCAGACCCTTGGTCCATCTAGCTCAGTATTGTCTACACAGACTGGCAGCGGCTTCTCCAAGGTTGCAGACAGGAATCTCTTTCAGCCCTATCTTGGAGAAGCCAGGGAGGGAACTTGAAACCTTCTGCTCTTCCCAGAGCGGCTCCATCCCTTGAGGGGAATATCTTGCAGTGCTCACACTTCTAGTCTCCCATTCATATGCAACCAGGGCAGACCCTGCTTAGCTAAGGGGACAAGTCATGCTTGCTACCACAAGATCAGCTCTCCTCTCTAAAGACCTTTCTAAAGACCTTTCTAAAGACAAATCATGCTTGCTACCACAAGGCCAGCTCTCCTCTCTAAGGACCTTTACCTGGTCTTTACAAGCCCAGGTAAAGTAGAGTAAAGTTGCATCAATGAGTTGAGTGTCGACTCCTGGCGCCCACAGAGCCCTGTGGTTGTCTTTGATAGAATACAGGAGGGGTTTACTATTGCCATCTCCTGCGCAGTATGAGATGATGCCTTTCAGCATCTTCCTATATCACTGCTGCCTGATATAGGTGCTTCCCATAGTCTGGGAAACATACCAGCGGGGATTCAAATTAGCAACCTCTTCTCACTAGGCAAGTTATTTCCCCACAAGTTATTTCCCACCCCATAATGGGATCCCCATTACACACTGCATACTCACATGTTGCATTATTGGAGCTCCTGGGGGCAGGGTGACACTTCCCAACCCCCAACCCCCAACCCTCAGAACATATCTACATTGCTGTAAGCACACACAGGGAAACTATTTGCCAACTTTGCTGCATGTGGGTTCCACTCTGAAATTTTGAACATGTTAGTATTTTGATAACAAGATATTGGATGACAAAATACATGTTCTGATTTACAATGTCTTGATGTGCTTTTCAAGGAGCAAGGAAACGTACTTTGATCGAATGTATGTCCAAAATGCTAAGGGATCCTATGGGTAGATCTTGTCACCATACCAATGAGGAAGAGGCTTTGCTGTTGCTCCTGTCTTACCATGCTATGTGATGAATCCATTGTCCACTTAACATAACAAGTGGATCACTTGGAAGGTACAGGAGTACTGGAAACTGAATGTGCAGTGAAAGCCCTGGCATGTAATCAGCCCTTCCCTTACAATCCTCTAATTTGCTCCTCTAATCAACAACATCACAATTAGTGAAGGTGGCCAGAGAGATTTCCCAGAGAAGCCTACACCTCCAACAGGTACTTCTTCAACATCATTAGCAATTCACTTTCTTAAACCTTCCGGCAGGCCCTGAGGCTTATCCCCTCATGCAAAGCATCTCAGCCTCCCCCTTTTGTGTCTGCACATCAAATTAATGAAGCACATCTAGAGTGAAAGGTCTTGGAGTAGAAGAGAGCAGCTTAACAGCAATTCTACACAATCCCCCCTTCCTACCTCCTTCTCCCCCTCCTCCCTTTGTTATAATGGAAAGAAAGTACAACTTCCTCTTCTTAAATGAAAAGGGGGGAAGGTAATGAGAGGAAGCCTAGTAATTCTTCACTGAAGATGTCTGTTTACTTTCTCTGACTGAGCATTTGCATATTAAAAATGGCCATCTCCTTTGTGGCCAAGGATTTACCAGTGCAACAAGCTCTACTCAGCTTCAGGTAGTTATGACCTTCCTCCTTTAATATTCTTTCAAGTCAATGGAACACGCTTGCAACAACCACAACAATAATGCGGGGGAATAATCAAATGGTCTTTGGTGTGTGTGTGTGTGTGTGTGTGTGTGTGTGTGTGTGTGAGAGAGAGAGAGAGAGAGAGAGAGAGAGAGAGAGAGAGAGAGAGAGAGAGAGTGAGTTAGTTGCATGGGGCTATGGCAATGTGTGCTGAAAGGGATGGTAGTTCTAATGCAGACCTGCCTTGACAAAAGCATAGAAAGGACACTGAGGCTCCATTAAGGGTTTTCCACTCACTGATACCCAGAGAGACAATTTCTGCTTTTCAGTGAAAACACATAAACATCTCCCTCTCCCTTCACATCACTGACCTAAATATAGACTATTACTTCAGGCCAAGGGGAGACAGGAAAAAGTATACTTCTCTATCTTCAAATGCTGTGGAGCTGCCCAAGCAGACTGTGGCAAAGAGAAGCAATAGATAACCAGTCATGTGAATGAAGTGAAATTCATGTTCTAGAATGATTGTTCTCATGGGCCATTACTCTGTTCTTCTCCCCCCCAAAAAATCTATTCTCGTTTACAGTATGAGTGAGTCTCTTCCCTAGGTAGAATTAAAATGTTGGATCTGACATAGTATATCCTTCGTTCCTACCTGCCACTTCTGTTACAGATTCAATAGTTTTCTAACAAAGTTTCATCACCCTTCAGAAAAGTAGTGTGTTCTAAAAGTACTGGCCCCAATGTCCCTTCAAGCTTTCATTTCCACAGGACCCATGGATAATCAGACAAATTTTGTGCATTTTTTTAACTCACAGTTGTTAGTATTTTGTGCATTTGATGAAATAATTAAAATCTAATTTGTTTAACATCTACTTTTGAGCATCATGATGCTAGTTAGTACTGATGTGCTTGTGAAGATCTGTAGTCCTGATAGTAAGTCCTGTATACAATAAAAGCAAATAATGATCTCAGTCCACAGTAACATATTCCTGAGCCACATCTGGACAGCAACTATTAAAAATATGGGAATGGTTGTATCCATTGCTCCAGGTAACCCCAAGCATTTTGTGTGTAAACTCTTGCTGCCCTCTCACAGCAAATGCTGGCTGACATCCTAACACTGCACTTGTGCAAGGACGCCACACTAGCACAAGACTGTTAAGTCAGCTTAGAGCATGTGTCCAGACTAGTGTTGCACTACTGCAAACACGTTTTGTGGTAGTGCAAAACATGTTTTGCGCAGAAAGGTAGGTCGCAAGCTGTGGGATGCCTCAGTGTTTTGTTAGGAATTTTTGCACAAAAGTGCAATTCAGAACATCCCCATGAATTTAGTGACTCTATAGCCCGTTTCAGACATTATGTTGTACAAGTGTACAGATGTCTGTACCCTTGTACTGTACATGTGTTTGTGTGAATGACTGTACCAGTGTTCATTTTTAAAAGTGAACCAGGATACAGGCCTTTCAAATGCATGGTACAGATAGAAAGTGTACTTCTGTACCGGTACCTGTGTTCATCATAAGATGTGAAGGACTGTATCTGTGTGCAGATGTGTATCTGTGTACACTGTACACTCATTGTACGAGTGCTGAACATAACGTGTCAACGAGCCTTTTATCTTATTGTACTAGTGTGACTGTTTGTTGGCTGTCCGAGCACAGTGTCAGGAAGTCAGCCACTATCTCCTAGTCTGCCTGAATGTTTCTTTCCTCTGCTCCCAGGAGTCTATAGAGGAAGATACTGGAAGTGGGTGGTGGCCTCACAAACTATCTATCCCCCCACTCCCAATCACCATTGGGAGATATGGGGAAACCAAACTTCGAGATCCTATGGTTACTTGAACACAGGATTTCCACTGAGCCCAGAAGATTAAACTGTCAGGAATAGGCCTGCCAAAAGATTTTTGCCCTATAGATTTGGGAATTTAAAATATTATGGCATCCCCCCAATCGAGCTGCTTAGTGCATGAAAGGATGAAAAATGGGCTGCACTAAGCAGCTAGATTGGGGGGATGCCATAATATTTTAAATTAAAAAGATATGGTAGGTACACAATGTGGCCAAGGAGAGACCTGTCTTTTCTGTAACTTGTGAAGTGGCCCATGCTGCTTGTTTTCAGCACACAGTGGACAGGCTCTCCTTAAACAAAGCTGTGTGGATAGACTTGGTATGTCAAAAAAATTGTCAGTTGTAGTGTCTTCCAGAATGCCATGTAATTGCCTGCTGTTAAGGGAACAACAAACCACTTCTGACTTAATGTGCCAGAGAACACTTACTAAAATACAAATTCCCTTGTTTCCTAACACAAGGACTAATCCTGCCCCCCACCACAGCATTGTTTTCTTGGATGCTCTGAGAAAAACCAAAGCAACTTGTATCAAAGTAGAGGTGATCTGTTTCATTAACACCTGCCTGCATATTCTAATCCCTCCAGACAGTATTTGGTTAACAAAACTCACACTTTCAATAGTAAGGAATGCATCAACACAGGAGGAATGCTGAAGTGCAAGTCAAAAAACAGAAAGAAGAGCTACAATACTTCTCTCCAGACCTTTTTTTATTGCGTAAATTAAAACATAGAAAGAAGGAATTGCAACAAAGAACAGACGTTCTTTGAAGAGTGAAGAGCATTTAAATATGTGTGTTTATTTAAAAATGCCAACAGAGACCTAAACATGGAACCATGATCAAATCTTGGTTGCAGTGTAATCTGAAATGCCCACAGATCTGTTGTATACTCAGGTTGGAACTCTATAAGCCCCACTGAACATAGTGGCACTTACTTCTGAGTGTATGTGATCACACTGTTGTTTACTTCATTTACATCCTGCATTTCTTCATAAAAAAGATCCAAGCTGGGTTCCAACTTCAAATAACAAGTTGTTCTGGTAAGAACTAATCTGCCTACTTTCTTTCTACCATCCCTACTATCCTTGGACTAAATTTGGTCCAGATCAGTTAGGCGGTTCACAAGTTAGCCCACTTGTACCTCAAACATTCACACATTCACCATCTTGAACAGGGATGGATGACATCATCACAAACTATGCCTTTGAGGTGTCCCTGTGCATCCCAACCACTGTACCGAATTTGGTCCAAATCGGTTCCCAATTGCATCTCAAATGTTCACGGTACCAGCATCTTGAACTGGGGTGGACAACATTACCACAAACTATGCTGTTGTGGTGTCCCTAAGCGTCCCTACAGCTGTAGCAAATTTGGTTCAAACTGGTTAGGCGGTTCACAAGTTAGCCCACTTGCCCCTCAATCACTCATGTGTTCGCCATCTGTTGAGGTGTCCCTGTGCGTACCCAGCTGTACCCAATTTGGTTCATATTGGCCCAGGCATTGCAAAGTTGATAGTGCCAGGTGATCTTATAACCTTACTTTCCTGTTTAACTTTAAACAAATAACAAATATATAATATTAAACTGTGCATGTGTGATGCATTAGTGGTTGAAATTACTACTTGTTGCTCAGTAGTATAGCCACCACTGGACAAGGGAGGTCAAATGTCCCTAGACCCCTGGACTTGTGTGTATGGGTGAGGGGTGCTGTGGCATCCTTCGCCCTCCCCCGAGGGCACTCCCTTGTCCCCCACACAGCCTGTGAATGAAGCACACGCTGGCTAGAAGTGCAAAGTGCTGCCCCTCACTCAGCACTGACTGCTCAGTTCATTTTAAATCCCGCTCCGGCTGAATCAAGAAGGCCCCATTCCGAATGCACATACACACACACCGCCTTGATACTGCCGCCCAGAACAGAACTCATTCTGCACACCAATGAAAAACATTAGCGAGAACACTGGTCATCACCCAGAAGGGGGGGACACACAGCTCTTCTTCCACTCCTCCCCGGCTGGCACTTGGTTCACCAACTGGGTGCTTCCTTTCTCCCCCTTGCTCCGAGCACTCAGCTGGTAAATGAAGCACCAGCTTGGAAGGAGCAGGAGAGGGGGCACATGTCCTCTGTTCCAGGTGCTGACCATGCCGCCTGCATCCATATGCATCTGACATCGACACAAGGGGTATGGCTGGAGCACACACACGCAGCAGTGGGGAGTGCCGGTGCCAGCCTATCCCTGGCAGGAGCGGCCAGTGTGGGCACCAGGGGGGTGGGGGGGGGGCGGTGGCAAGAGGCTCCTTTAAGCAAAATGACTACATGTTTACCTCCACTCCAGCTGCAGCTGCAAACTACTATGAGCAGCAACTTGCTGCCCAGCACTCTCTGCAGTGGTGGATCGGCTCTGCCACTCACCTGGCCACCAGTGGGGGAGACGCTTCGCAGAAGCCAGGTGAGTGGCGGAGCCGATCTGCCGCTGCAAGGAGTGCCGGGCAGCACGGAGCTGCTTGGAGTAGTTTGCAGGTGCAGCCGGAGCGGAGGTGAGCACCTATTCATTTGTGCTTAAAGGTGCCTCTCCCTCCCTCCGCCCCAGCAGCGCCTGCACCAGCTGCTCCTGGTCCCTGGGCTGTCAGCAAGCCCCCACACCCCTGTTGTTGCTATTCAAATGCCTTTGAATGGGGGGCGGGGAAGGGAAGGTTTACACTCAGACAGTTCATGGAATGAGACAGGATGGGAAGACGCTTCAACCCTGATGCCAATCACTCCTTTAACACAGGGATCCCCCCTTGCCAAGAGAACTAGGGTAACCAGAGCCAGCACCCCCACCACCCAAGGACATGATCATCCTCTGACTCTGAGGAGTTCTTGAAGGACCTGCCAGCCTAAGCACAGGACCACTAGCACTGCCGGAGCCAGAGTTTAGAAAATGAGGCAAGGCCCCTTTAAACTAAAGGGCCTTCCCCAGAAAGAGGTAGGCCCAAATCACTTCACCTGGACAGCAATGGGGGAAAACAGTTGCTTCAAGCATCCACTGGAGTAACATCCATCTTACGTGATTGTACCCAGCTCTCTTGCCTGCTTGCCTGTCATGACCCAAGGCCTCCTGACCCCTTTTCTTGCAGTGCCTCCCTTGAAGCTGCCTGAGGTCCGTGTCCCAGCGACCATGCCATGTTCAAACTTCTATTCAAGCTTCCATTTTTTCTTTAAAGAAAAATAAACCATAAGCCAAAGTCACAGAAAATAGACAAAAACCCATGCAGTCCAGGAATATGAGAGATATATGCACACCACAAAATGCACAAGGCTCTAGAGACTGATGTTCAGCTTCAGGTTGGGCCACAAGGGAGAATGAAGCAAACAATGTTCGGTTTTCATTTGGGACTCTCCAAATGCTAAAAACCAGTACCTGAATTTCTCACATAGATAAGAGTTGTGGTGAAGCTCCTGGTATGAAAAACCTGAAAGGCTAAAGCCCTCTTCTAATGTATATGTCAAAATATGACCAGCACTGGCAGTTGATTACAAAATGTACACTTAAAAACAGACACAGACTTTTTAAAAATTAGGACCTTGTATTCTCTCTTCTCAAATTTGGAGAGATATGAAGATTCCTGACACCGAAGTCCCTTTCTCCAACTTCTTTCCCTTCTCATTTTCCATTTGTTTTAATTGGTTTGTTCTAAATTAGGTTTATCTCAGGAGGTTCAGTCCCTGAGGATTGGGATGAGTGGAGGAGCATGTTTACACTTGGTTTTGTTCAGTCTACTAAATGATCACTCTGTAAAACCCATTCAAAGTTTATTGTAATGTTTAGTGTAAATGCAGTAGCATTCTTAATAGTTAAAAAGGCTAAGGTGAGCTTCTGCCTCCTGAATTTCATGAACAAGAAGTTTGAAATGACACTTAAATAGTATAGCAAAATACATGTCTGCTTTCTATATGAGAGTTGTAATGCAAAGGGGATAATGCATTGGTTCTGAGTATTGAAAGCAATCATGTGTGGCCACTACCATTGTTATTGTTGTCAGAATATTTATAGACTACTTTTCAATGGGAAAGTTCTGAAAGCAATTTTCAAAGCTGCAGGAAGGAGAAGATGGTTCCCTGTCCTAAAGGAGCTCACAATCTTAAAAAAAACCTCAAGGGAGACTCTAGCAACAGTCACTACAAGGGAAATTATATGGGGCTGAATAGGGACAGCCACCATTTTAAGTGCCTCTTTGCCCAGTTAGCAGGGATTATGTCTCCTTTGGTCCTCAAAGGCATCCTTTGTAACCCTTGTGAAAGCACTTTCTGTCTCAATCGCAAGAGCCAGCATGTGGTTTGTAACAAAAGAAGACCTGATGGAGTCAGGCGTTTGATGCATTGGTCTCTGACAAAGATGCATAAAATTGGTAAGGGGGTATCTTTAATTGGTCTGATCTGTTTGTGGAAGAGTACTGGCTGGGGTGTTTGAGTTTAGCATAACACTCAACTGTGCAGAAAGCAAGATCGTGTGAGGCTAAGCTTTGGAACCATCAAAACATTCTGAAAATGGTTGCCTATGTAAGTGGTGACAGATTTCAACTACAAAACGTTATTAAGCATAGGCCTTGGGTTGTGCTCTGCTTTGGAGTCAGCATCCAGGTCAGGTCTTGCCCCTATATTTTGACTTATTGTTGGGCCTTTTCTTCCACTTTGCCATTGTGCTGGTCTTAATTCTGATCCTCTAGCCAGGGGCATAGCTAGCCTGCTGGCGGCCCGTGTGCGGCCATGGCGGGCGCCCCGACAGCCCCGCCCCCTGGTTTGACGTCAGACGCAGGGGATAGCCACGCCCTCTGTGTCTGATGCCACGTCTGGGGGGCGTGGTCTGTTTGGGAGAAGCAGCTTAACTGCTGAAGGGGCCACGCGGCCCCTTCGGCAGTTAGACAAAGGCTGGTGCTGCGTTCGCAGCGCAGCCCAGGAACGGCTCTTCCCTGCAGGGAAGAGCCGCTTCTGGGCTGCGTTGCGAACGCAGCACCAGTATTAGCTCCTGAAGGGGCTGCACGGCAACTGCTCAGGGGCTAAACTACCGCCCCCACGTTTGACGTCAGACGCAGGGGCGCATGACAGGGCCGTGAATGGCGGCTCCTGATTGGGCACGGCAATCTTTGAACCCGTTCGGCCAGTTATAGCTACGCCCCTGCCTCTAGTGTCAAGTTCCATTGGTTTCCTGCAGTCCTGCTCTACAACAGAAGGAGAGAGGGCAAGCCCTCTCCTCTTGCCCGTGGGCTTCTCAGAGGTAACCGATGGGCCACTGTGGGAAACAGGATGCTGGCCTAGATGGGCCTTGAGCATGATCCAGCAGGGCATATTCACTTGTTCTTCACCACAGATCAGTACCAGATTTGCTTTTTGCTTTTGCACCTGAGCCCACAGCTATTTCTTCCATGGCCTGACTCCAATTTGGCTTGCTTTTGACCATGACTTTGGCTCTGTTCTTTTTTGGCTTTATATTGCTGAGGACAGCTAACAAGCACTGCACTCCTCATTCCAGTGAAATTTAAGGGGAAAGCACACGGAGTTCGTTACTGTGGTTTGTGAGCATTGATTCCAGTCACCAAAGTCAGTGGTTTTCAAAGTTCTCACCCTCAGGGAATGCTTTCCACATCAACTTGTTTCTCAAGGAACCCCAGCAGAAGATTCTGGGAACTGTTCTAGGTCACATACACCAGGGATTCTCAACGTTGGGTCCCCAGATGTTACTGGACTTCAACTCCCATAATCCCCAACTAAAGGCCACTATAGCTGGGGATGATGGGAGTTGAAGTCCAACAGCTGGAGACCCAATGTTGAGAATCTCTGACATACACAGTGCTGGTCACACTCCTTGGGCTTCATCTTTACACTGTGCAAATGGGGAATGTACTGCAGACACACATAATAGAACAAGGCTGATGATGGTGGGCAAGCTCTGTCTTCAAGGGGACCTTGTCTTGTCACTACCATTCTTGGCCCTGAGAAACCTCAGTCACCATTAGTTTCTCACCTTTGTGTTTCTATATTCAGGTCGTAGAGTTGGGATCTCATATGCAGGTGGCCCTTGTTATTTGCAGGAGTTCCATTCGCACCTATAGGTGTGAATACGGAAACTACAAATAACAAAACATTGAGTCAATGGGAATTGGGGGGTTAGGTTCCTAACAAAAAAGGGCAGCTAAAAAAGCAGGGGAAAGGTAAAAATAAGAGAAATAAAGTATTGTATCTTGCTCTCCAGGTCTCCACAATGCCCCTCAAACCCCATTTTTTAAAAAAGGGCCACAAAATGGCTCTGCACTGTAAAATGGTGGCCAGAAATGACATCAGAAGTCATTTCCGTGTCATTTCCGGCCACTCAAAACTGCAAACAGGTGAATTTTAGCTTAATTTTAAATCGCAGATAAAGGAACTGGATTTCTAAAAACTGTCCGTGGATACGCAAAACCACGGTTGAAACCGCAGGTAACGAGGGCCACATGTACTACCATTGTTCCTGGCTGTCATTCAAATTAACAAAACACTGATGCAGCAAACACTGAGTACATGCTTTGGGGTTGGGGAATATTTGTCGATCTTCCCTTCCCTCCAAGGCTGACTGTTAACTCCTAAAAATATGTCCTTGAGTGGTGCATTTTCTGGTAAATGTCCCTATTTTTTGCCTTTTAAAAAGAGTAAGTTGCTAGAAAAGCTATTCTTCAATTTTAAGCACCCTTCCTAAGTCAATAGAAATTACATCTTTTGGAGACTAAGAGTGGATGTGCTGGGGATTAAACCCACCGCAGAGTGGGAGCGGATGCATCTTGCTTCTAGTGCACATACAGGTATGTGTGGATGCATCGGTGTGAGGTTGCCCAGCCTACTATTTCACACACACTGACCAGAGACATTTTGGAATGCTGACAACTAGCTACATAGCTAGGAAGCTGTTTTATATGGAATCAGACCATTGGTCCATTTAGCTCAGTACTGTCCACACGGACTAGAAGTGACTCTCCAGGGTTTTCAGATAGCTCTTTCTCAGCCCTTCCTAGAGATGTCAAGGATTTAACCTTCTGCATGCAAAACAGATGCTTTTTTCCTGAGCTACAGTCTGACTACAGTCTGATGCTGAGCTATAGTCTAACCTGAGCTACAGGTTGAAACCCCTCCCTACTGTAGGACAATCATATTTTCCTAGTATACCTTGGACCTAGAGAATGAAGAGCTTGTTTTAAGCCATGCAGGCCAGGCTATTGCAGTGTAAATGATACAGCACTCAGAGCACAGCCTTCAGCGATGAGTAATAGGGTTGGGTGTGTGGCCTCAGGCTGTGATCCTTGATTCAAGTACAGGGGTCTAACAAGAGTGTCCTTATTTTTATCTGTGAAATGTTGGAGGGTATCCTGATGCTCTATAATGAGCAATCTCCTCCTCACCCGCAACATACTAAAGCGTTGCTCCTCTTTTAATCTCATAATTATTAAGCAATGCTGCTGTCCCTACCTGAAACTTACCATTTTAATTTATTTTCACAGAAAGGCCTAAGGACATGCTGGTACAACAGGTGGCGTTTGAGTCCTGATAACAAAGCAATCTTCATGCTATTGCCTCTGGAGAGAACTAGGCCCTCAGCCACAAGTCTGTTCAGTATTTATACAAGAAATCTTCCCCTTGAAACTCTTCAGAGCTGTCATACCTTGCTTCCTTCATTGTTTGATGACACCAAAGAGTCTCTCTCTCTCTCTTTGCTTCCCTCTTCTGCCTTAACACAGACATACAGGGCAGCACGTTAGTGGGGCTGGATGCAAGTGTGGGTTACATGACATGTGTGTCCGGCTGGAAACATGGGATGAGAAAAGAAAAATGCTACCCAAGAAAGAGAGGCCACTCTGGTCACTTGCAGCGACAATGAGTGGGGTGCCAAAGACAAAGAGGATTAGCCCATTTCTGTTCTAGTGTGCTCAGGTGTCCAGCAGTGGGTCTAGGAGGCCAGAACTACATGTTATTGTAAGACTGTCATTAACTGAGACACAGGGAGTGTCTCATTCACTAACACATGAAATAGACTGGAAGAATCTTTGTTTAGTCCAACAAAACAGAACAAAGCCTAGCTGTAGGGCCCAATCTGACCAGGGTGGATAAAAATAGCTGATTTCAAAATGAATGAATGAATGAATGAATGAATGAATGAAATCAGTTTTTAAAATTTTAAATCTTTTTAAAATTTAAATTGGATTTTAATTTTTTAAAAACAATTCATAAAAAATGAACCTAGGTCAAAGATATCGTTATGAATGTTAATCATAGCTTCGAATTATATTCTATGGACATGTTAACAGCAGTATATGGGGATAAGAGACCAGACAAGTTAAATCCTATTTTGCAGCTGTTATACACGGAGCGCACACACTTGTGCCAAGTGTCAAGCCCTTGCCCTTCTCTATCTCTAAAAGCACAAAGACATTACACATCATTCACAGTCTGGGCCAGTTCACAAGTACACTTCAGCCACAGTTAAAGCTGTCAGAGGTTGTAACTAATATGCCTGCGGTTAAGGGTCTAAAGTTAACTCCAGTTTGCCCCGCCAAACAGAAGTTTTCTCTGAGCTTGGCCGCCAACTGCGGTTTTGCTGCCCAAAAGGTACACCTGAATAACCTGCTATAACCACGGTTAAGCGCCCATTTCCAAACCTCAATCATAGACGCAGCGGCGCAGACCTACCTGAGGACGTGGCCGCTCCACGCTTTCGGCACTTCTCTCTGGCAGCCACTCGGAGAACCAGCCACACCCTCCTGTCAGCTGACACACCCCATCCTGAACTGGCCAGCCTGTCAAGCCACACAGCTGCTTGGGGTCAACAGTCATGGATGTCCACAAACACTCCAAGTGCCAGCCCAAGCAGGGCAGCCCATCACGGCCCTGGGAGGGGAAAAGCAAGAGGCAGACCCAAGCAGGGAAGCTGGAGCGGTCAAGTCCTATTTTTCACAGAGAAAAGGGGGGGGGGAAGCCCCTTCACCATGTGGGAATATTTGCTCCCTCATGAGTACTTGCTTCCTCATGAGGAGAACCATCCGTGAGGACTAATTTCAAAGGTACATGATGGTTTACTAGCATACTACGCGGTGGTGCTCATGTTGTAAGCTGCAAAGTGCCCCATCATCCCACAGATCGCTCTCTCACAAGAGTAGCACACTAAGGGGAGTGAGGGAGGATGCAGGAAAGCTGTGGGAACGGGCACTTGGGCAACTGCTGTCCTGCTCTCCGTCTGCCGCCAAGCCACTGTCAAAACCTGCACCCTGCCAACCAGTGGTCCCTCTAATAGTTTCCATCTCTGTGCAGAATGAGTTTTGTTCTGGGCGGCAGTTTCAAGGCAGTGTGTGCACACATGCATTCAGAGTGGGGCCTTCCTGATTCAACCTGGGCGGGATCTAAACTGAACTGAGCAGACACCCCAAAACTTGTGAGCGGGAGCACGTGCGCACGCCTTAGAGGGAACAGTGCTGCCAACCCACCCACCAGTGTGCAGATGTACACCCCAACCCATGGCCCCCATGGGCGACGCAGCCATCCTGAGGGAGCTGGAAAACTAGGGCTCTCCACTCTACTCCTGGTATTATTATTATTATTATTATTATTATTATTTTATTTTTTACATTTATATCCCGCTCTTCCTCCAAGGAGCCCAGGGTGGTATACTACATACATGAGTTTCTCTTTCACAACAACCCTGTGAAGTAGGTTAGGCTGAGAGAGAAGTGACTGGCCCAGAGTCACCCAGCTAGTTTCATGGTTGAATGGGGATTTGAACTCGGGTCTCCCCAGTCCTAGTCCAGCACTCTAACTACTATACCATGCTGGCTCTCACTGCGCCTGGAGATCACTGCGCCTGGAGATCAACATCTGCCACAACGCTGGACCTGGCCCGGGAATTGCAAATGGCTGGAAGGGTCCTCTCTACAGCCCATTGCCCATGCCATCCATGCAAATGGTTTGTGTGGGGGTGCTATGGGCAGGGTTTGAAAGGCTGCCCCCCAGAAGGGATTCTCAAGCAGCCAAGTTCTATTCTTTTCACAGAAAGGCTGGGGAAGGGGGGCCCAGCCCCTTCCCTTTTGTGGGGTCCGTGCGCCCAGAGCCTTGCTCATGATCAGGGCTGGCACTGAGGACAGTCTTGAGTCTACTGAGATCCTTCTTCAGGAATCCAGCCACTCGAACCAGGGCTCAGTGGCCAGGCATGAGATTGACAAGCCACGGGGACACCCCCAGACAGCTCATGAGATGGACCATCAGTGTGGAGAGGAGAGGAGAGTATTGTCTGGAAATAGCAGAACTTATTCAAGAGGAAAATCCATCCCCTTCTCTACCTACCACCTCCTTCACAAGAGTGTCAGGCCATGGGTGCTCTGAATAGAGCAAGGATGGATTCTGGCTCACAGCCATGGGGAGTGCTATCCCAGGGAACACATTCCTGGTCTTGGGGACTGCAGACAAGCTGCTGCAATACCGTGCCTGCCCGCATGTTCATATTTATATATGTACCCTTGCCAGTGCCCCAGAACGGCCACCCCGCTCTCCAGCGGTGTCTGCAGAATGGAGGTTTCCCTCTCCTGTCCATTCCCGCACCTGCAGATCTGCCCACAGCGGTAGGACCAGGAGTTTTGAATGTGTGGAAAGGTACGTGCCCACCCCTATACCAATACAGTGCACGTGCCAGGGAAAGGGAAATGGGGGTGTCTAGATGCCCTCTGGGTGATTACAAGTCCACACAGGGGAAGAATGTGGGGAGGTTTCAGGGGGATCTCTATTTTTTTTTTTTACAAAAAAGGGTGGGGCCACACTACTTCTGGGGGGAGGAGGGTTTACAAACAGTGTTCCCTCTAACAGGGATTCCCAGATGTTGCTGACTACAACTCCCAGAATTCCCAGCCAAAGGCCACTACAGCAGGGGATGCTGGGAGTTGTAGTGAACAACATCTGGGAATCCCTGTTAGAGGGAACACTGGTTACAACCCTGGCGTACTCATAAGCAAGGCCAGCGGGATAAGCAAAGTTCCAGTTCTTGGAGTGATATTTCCTATGTGACAAGGATGGCTACCAATGCCCACGCGGACTACTCCCACTCACAAGAGTGTCAGGCCATGGGTGCTCTAAGTAGAGCTGTGTTGGGAAGCAGTGGGCAGGGGTGTCCCAGAGACTGCGTTCTTGCTCCCAGGGATGGCAGCCGATGTTCCAGGGAAACCAGCCCCCTGCCTGGCTATTCACACCATGCACAGGTGCACTGTCACCAGCGGCCCCTGCAGTTGACCCAGCTGCCCTGGGCTCAGGCGAGCAGAGGAAAGTGCCCTCTCCCACAATTCTCTGTGCCCATTTATCTGCATGCAGTGCACAGATGGACTGGACCCGGGATTTTAAAAACTTGATTTCCGATGGTCCACCCTATGGCCCTCCATGTGGCCTGGCTATGGCGCATGGGGTGTGGGATGGGGATGTCCTCTGGGGTATGTGTAAGGCTGCAGAGGGTTTGGGGAGAGGGAAGTTGGGGTTATTTTTTTTTCTATTTTTCAACAAAGGTAGTCAGGGGGCCCACTAGAGTGGGGCCCCTTGGATTCCTGGCGGGTTAAGTGGACAGCTTGGATTGTGAGCTTGAAGTCTGTGGGTGGGGACAGTGCTTAGCGAGCACAGCCATATCTTCAATAGACTGGCCCTCTCATGAGAATCTGAGCCTACTAGGCAGCAAGCTGCTTGCAGCGTCTTTACATAGGAACATAGGAAGCTGCCATATACAGAGTCAGAACATTGGTCTATCTAGCTCAGTATTGTCTTCACAGACTGGCAGCGGCTTCTCCAAGGTTGCAGGCAGGAATCTCTCTCAGCCCTATCTGGGAGAAGCCAGGGAGGGAACTTGGAACCTTCTGCTCTTCCCAGAGTGGCACCATACCCTAAGGGGAATATCTTCCAGTGCTTACACTTCTGGTCTCCCATTCATATGTAACTGGGGCAGACCCTGCTTAGCTAAGGGGACAAGTCATGCTTGCTACCACAAGACCAACTTTCCTAGCTTTTGTGGGGGCTTTGTGGGGGGTCTGGCTGGAGTGCTCTGCCGCCATCTCCGCTTGCGACATCTTCCCTGGTCGTGATGCGGCAGAACCCCCAGTATCCTTTGCCACCCCCCATCTGCATAGCCCATATGGGTTTCCTCCTCCCCTCCAGCACTGGAAGTGGGATCCCCCTGGGAAATGGAGTTTGTGTGTGTGGTGCTTCCGGGATGCGGGGCCACTTGGGGGGGGCAGTGGTTGGCAGAAGCAGCATTGGCATTGCTGGGCATTTAAAGGGCTTTCAATGCACTTCCCCTGCCAAGGGTGGGCAAAGCGCACCAAAATTAACCTATGTGCTTGGCATGCCCCACTGGAGATCGTAGCCAATCGCAGCCGAGCAGCTGATGCAGTGACACTTTGCCCACAGTCTGAGCGCAGAGCTGGCTGGGATCAGGGTGGGAGGCCAAGCAGCAGGGAGGGGCTCCACTCTCAATCAACTGCAGTGAGGCAAAGGGTGGTGTGTCTGCAGCGCGAATTGGAGCTAGGAATTTTAACTACGGTCAGGGTTAACTGCAGTTATAGAGTACATGTGAATGTGGCCATTATATTCAAAACTCATATGAATGTCCAATGTCCACAGGTACAGATCTGTACACAGACCCAGTCAT
The DNA here is from genome assembly GCF_027244095.1 of Hemicordylus capensis. Lineage (NCBI taxonomy): Eukaryota > Metazoa > Chordata > Lepidosauria > Squamata > Cordylidae > Hemicordylus > Hemicordylus capensis. The sequence goes on from NC_069661.1 coordinate 57,448,553, forward strand.
TTGCATGTTATGTTGAATGCAGGTACAGAAGGATACTTCCTTTTTGTATCATGCATTTGAACCTGGCCTGTATCCAAGTTCACTTTTAAAAGGAACACAGGTCCAGTTGTTCACATAAACATGTGTACAAGTGTACAGACTGAATCAGGCTAAAGGTGGCCAATTACAATAATGAATAAAAATTTGGAGGGATGGGGTAGATCTGAGCAAGGAGGAAAAGTATGTTTGGATACAGATACAAGGAATAGGGAAGGGGAATAGCAAGTGGTACCAAACGTGAGCAGGACATATTCATGCAGTCCTGAGGAAACCTCTTCTGAGTGTATCCTCCATTGTAGAAGGGAAACACCTATCATGGCAGCAGGCCACAAAAGAGACTCCATTTGGGAAGATTTTAATGAAGTTCTTGCACCTCTGAATAAGACAGGCATGAGCATGAAATGCAAGCCGCGCAACAAAGAAATGCAAAGCCTGGTTGCCCGAATGAAACAGCATGATGAGATGTGTGCACCTATTATAGTGTGTACTTACCTTCCAAAAATTAAACCTAAATCTATCCGTGAATATGGATTAAGGTATATTAGACAACAAGAATGTACTTTTACTAGGAAATGATGATCTTCCCGATTATTGATTCAAATCACGATTTAAATCATTACAATTTAGCCTTCTGGCAAGCAATTCAAATCATGATTTAAATCAAATCAACCCTGAATCTGGCTCAGGACAATGAAGCATGGGGGGTGGGTAGGAGGTAACATCTCCCTCGGTGCCATTTTCCTCCTGAACCCCCTGCCCCACAATTGCTATTTGTATAAAATAGCAGGGGGGCGGATTCTAGAGGGAAAACAGCACAATAGGAAAGTGTTAAAACCCCTCCCTGCACAATCTGTTTGCAAGCTGGATCACTCACCCCAAAGCTACTTTTAACTAGGAAGGGCCATTTCTGATCCACTTCCTGAATTAAGCCCCTTAATTAATAATGGGCTTAACACAATGTCTACTTTGGCGCTAAACCGAGATGGATGTTGGATCAGCTAGATCATCCTCTGGGTCACCATGTCTCAAAAAGGATGTTGTAGAACTGGAAAAGGTGTGGAAGAGAGATGCTCAGGGGACTAGAGCACTTTCTTTACAAGGTAAAGCTACCACTTCTGTGGCTTTTTAGTTTAGGAAAAAAGTGACTAAGGGGAGACATCATAAAGGTGTATACAACTGTGCATGGCTTGGAGAAGTTCTTCTTCCTCTCTCCCAACACTAGAACCAAGGGTTATCCCATGAAAATTATTGGGAGGGAATTTAGGACTGACAAAAGGAAGAACCTTGTCACACAGTGCATAATTAATTTACAGACCTTTTTGCCACGGGGTGTGGTGATGGCTACAACCTTGGATGACTTTGAAGCAGGTCTTATGGAGGACATGTCTATCAATAGCTACTAAGGCTACAGGCTACCTCAGAAGCAGGATGAGTCCGAATATCAGGCAGAACAGGAGGAGGAGGAGGAGGAGGAGGAGGAGGAGAGAGTGCATGTCTTCAGACCCCTGCTAACTGAGCAAAGAGGTACCTTTTTAGCGTTGATTCTCTTTATAGAGTAGTGGGAGAGCAACTGGTCCTTTCCATTCCCAGCACAGCATCCCTCCAGTGCCTGTTGCTGGGATCTATCTTATCTTTCCTTTTTAGATTGTGAGCCCTTTGGGGACAGGGAGCCATTTTAGCCATCTTATTTATTTATTTATATTTATTTCTATATAAACCACTTTAGGAAACTTTTGTTGAAAAGCGGTATATAAATATTTGTTGTGTCCATATCCATCTCCTGGTTGTGTGGCTTTCCAAGGCATCTAGTGATGAGCCCCTGGTGGCACAGTGGTAAAACTGCTGCCCTGTAACCAGAAGGTTACAAGTTCGAGCCTGACCAGGGGCTCAAGGTTGACTCAGCCTTCCATCCTTCCGAGGTTGGTAAAATGAGTACCCAGAATGTTGGGGGCAATATGCTAAATCACTGTAAAACCGCTTAGAGAGCTTCGGCTATAGAGCGGTATATAAATGTAAGTGCTATTGCTATTGCTATTGCTAGTGGGTACTGTGGGAAACAGGGTGCTGGACTAGATAGGCTTTAGGCCTGATCCAGCAAGGCTCTTCTTATGTTCTTGTCTGTGAGACTCCCACTAGCTTTCCTGGCCCACTGCTGTCTCACCGACAAAGTGAGAAAAACCATCATGCTCCAGCCAGCGTGCAGATAGGTTTCTGCTTGACACCCCACCCCACCCCACCCCGCCACTATTTGTCTGCCTGCCGTTGCTTTGCAATCAGCCCTCACTCCAGCTCAAGCTCAAACTGTAAATACTAATTGGATGGTGGAAGAGCAATATCACTATTTCAGTTTTCAGTTTCAAAATATTAGTCCAGACATCATAACAGTCATTTATGATTTTACTCTCATATTATCAAGCACCAAGTGCTACTTGAAACTGCAAATTATCTTATAAAGGGTAGGTGTCGTCTTCTCCTCCTTTGAATTGCTCCATTGATAAATGCAGGTTCTGCTGAAGGCTAGCACACTCATACCACCAGTAGCCTTGCAGCAGGAGAGCAGACTGAAATAAGGAGGGAGGGAAGCAGAACAGCAAACACTTCGTGCTAGTGCTAAGCCCTTGGCTGAGAAACAGAGAGAAGAAGAGGCAGCATGAGGGGGGTTGGGAGGAATAGCTTCAAGCAGTCGGCAGGTCACACACACAGAGTGTGCAACAGCAAACTCAGTTTACAAAGAGACATCTGTTCCATTACTTCGATGCATTGTGGCTAATTACATCCTGGCCCGTCTGTGAAATGACAGCCACTTATTCTCCAGTGAACCGTAAAATCTGTACATGTTCAATTTGGGGAGCGGGGAGCCAGAAGAGCATAGGGTAACAGGGGGACTGGGGAGAGGAGAAAGGGAAGGAAAAGGCAAAGAGACGCTCCAAGAAAACATCTGATGCTTCTCCTACCAGTTCGGTGCCAAAGAATCAGCAGCTGGTAAAAGAAAGAGAGCCACCTCTATGCAGAAAAGCCCTGACAAAGGACTGCCATTTTGAAACAAGTCTCTGGTGTCAGCTCTTCTAGCCTGAGACTTTTTGTTCTTTGCTTCTAGAAACAGACCCCAGCAGAACCTAAGCCAAACATGCATTAATCTTCACCAAGAGAACTTCTGCTGCTATTGCTCTGGCTTAACCCCTCAATTACTTCTGTTAAAAGGTAGACATTTTGCTCTATGGACCTCAATTGGGGGAGAAAAACACAGGTCAGGAAGCTCACGTGTATCTATGATGGGGTTTTCTTTCACAACAAAGTTAAAGTCATGTTTTTCAGCAACGAGTACTCAAGAATCCATATGGACTAGAGGCATGTCTAGTCAAGGCTGTGTTATCCAGGCTGATATAAGATACATCTTATCCTCACAGGTCTTGTGGTTACTGTGCTGACTGCTTTATTGATCTCCAACACTCCTTAGAAAATACTGGGGAATGGTAGGTGATGTCAGGGTCTGACATCTTGATCAAATTTATAAGTTGGGCCTAACTTGTCTTTTTAATTTCAATGGGACGTCCTCAAATAAATTTAGTCAAGCTGTCAGCTAGTAGGTATACCATAATCCACATAAAAGAAGGGTTTCCAAACTGGTGCCTGGTGCCTTTTTTTAATTAGTCACCATGGGTGTCCGGAGGTGGGGGGGAGGGGAAGAGGGGGCATTTACCTCCCTGACTGAGGTAGGTGGGTATATCCTAGGTAGGTGGGTATAAGGTTGTAGCCTTTGTACCACCTCCCCGGAAAATGTCCTGCAGACACCCATGATGGCAACACTTCCTGTATTACCAAGACAGCAATAAATACTGGACAAGCACTAAAGTTTGATATTATTTTATTATCACTTAAAATGCACTAAGTGCTGCACAGATGTTAAAAATAACTATCCTTTTCTAAAGGCTCAAAAGATCACAAAAAAACAGGAAGGAAGCAGGGGCGGGGGGAAGGGGAATCTGAAAAGCTTGGATACGCCTGGGTAAGATGTCCTCTATTTTTAACTGAATTCTATAGAATGTAACAACTGTTCCTCATTTTGGAAATTTTGACCTGGCAACCCTAATAACACAATGCAATTGTAATTAGGGTTGCATTCACTCTAAGAAAAATGAAAACTCTGTGCCAAGGTAATGCAAATTCTGCACCCTGGGTATAAATATGCAAATAGAGCACATTTTCATAAGTCCCCCCCCCTTTTTTGCATAGTTTATTCTACCTCTGCTAGCCATGCCAAAGGGCAAGCAGCTATTCAATCCAACTCAGCTCCCTCCTGTTTCCGTTTTCGGGATGTGGAGTTCTGTACCTCCAACCAAATCCACTGTTTTCACAGTGCTTGCTTGGAATTACATCATTTTATTTATTTATTTATTTGAAAATGTGCTTATCCCACCTGTCTCATCAAGATGATTCATGATAAGAAATAAAAATACATAATCATTAAACATATATAATCGTTAAAACGATTTTAAAAATCATAGAAACATCTTGAAAACAAAACCAAAAACATTGGGTTTGTGTATGGGGATTTTTTTGGCCAGATATCAGGCAATGCAGTCACAAAACAAACAAAAACCATCCACCAGCTTAAAACTAGGCAGTCAAACGGAACCTGAACCCCAAAACCTGTTCGGAGAGGGTTTTTTTCAGGGAATCAAAACTGAATCCCCGCCTAAAGTCTCTTGTTTGCCTTGAAACATAACTAAATCCTTTAACACAAAAAATGGTAGCTGGTTCAAGGTAAGTGATTCAATAATCAGCCACTCCACTTGCAATTCCAGTTTTTAAAATACATATCCCTGTGTATTTTATGTAGTTTATGTATTTTAAAATACATAAAATACATAAAATACATAAAATATATGTATTTTAAAATACATATCCCTGTCAAGTGAAATAGTAATTAACGGCCGACATCCAAACGCTGTCCCGTGTGAGCATCCAGGCAGCTTTACTCTGGAATGCAGCAGCTGCATATGCGCTTCCTTTGCTGTGCAGCGTTAGTCAGGATGTCGGCCATTAATGACTATTCCACTTGAGGGGGGAAATGTACAGCCATCCCTCGCGAACTGTGGGTTTCCCAATGGTGGTTTTGAGTATCCACAACTGGGAAATAGTGACAGGTCTCGCCAACTGCGACCCGAGTATCTATGGTTTGGTGAGGTTTTTTGTAACTTTGGGGTGTGTGTGTTGTGGTTTGGGGGTTTGGGGTAATATTTAGGGGTCCCCCCTCATTCCTCTTGCAGGCCAAAGGGATTCGGGGTGATTTTTTTGGCAATTGTAATTTTTTCTGTATTTTTCGGCAACAGCGATTCCCCTAACTCCCTGAAACCAATGCTTTTCTGTTGCCAGCCAACTATGAATTCGCCAGCCGTGAGGTTTGTCAGGTTTGAATCTTAGTCCTAGTGAGCTGTCTGAAGAAGTGCAAAACTTTCAGCAAGTCTGATACAAGAGAAAGCTTACAGTTTAAAGGCCATTGTATAATCACAGAACTTAATTGCTGGGAGAACATGGCTGGCAGGTTTGCAGTCAGCTAGTGGCACAGATATTTCATAACAGCAGCACTGGCAATGTTTGCATAGCCTCTGTGCCCTCACGTACACCCAAATGCAGCCGTTGTGAGTTGCTGGAAAGAGGGAGCTTGCCAAGTTTTAAGACACTGCTGAAAAGAAAACTCTAAGATGGCAGGGTGTGCGGCTGTACGCTTCTGCCTATGCTGGAACTTGATCAATTGTAATCTTCTTCTTCTTCTTTTTAACAAAGAGGCAGACACTAAGGGTGAGTGAACGGGCAAATAGTTCATGGGAAGGGAAACCCCTGGGTGAGGCAGCTCTGCTAGTATTTGCTGTGAGTTAATATATGGGACTTATATGTTACCTCACTGAGGTAACATATTCAGTTCCCTATTTTCTTATAATTACACTAATAAATATACAGCCATCCCTTGCCAACCACGGTTTTACCAACCGCGGTTTTGAGTATATGCGAATGGGAAATTGTGACAGGTTTTGCCAACTGCGACCCGAGTATCCACGGTTGGCGAGGGTTTTTTAGTGATTTTGGGGGGAAGGTTCAGCGATTTTGTGGGGGTTCAGAGGTTCGATCTGCTCATTCCTCTTGGTGGCCCTTGCCGATTTAAAATGCCTTTGAGTGGGTTGGGGGGGGGAATTCCCAGAGGTTTGGTCTGCTCATTTCTCTTGATGACTCTTGGCGATATTACAGGATTTTTTTTTATTTTTAAGCATTTTTTTTATTTTTTCCTTTATTTTTAGGTCTTTTTGCAGTCGTGGTTCCCCTAACCCCGTTTCCCATAGACTTTAATGCCTCACCAATGGCAAGGCTTTGCCAGAACAGAACCTGAGTGGATGGCAAGGGATGATTGTATAACAATCATAATAAGCAGAGTACTTATTGAGTCTTCAAGGCACTTTACGTGCATTATTTATTTATTTATCATATTTCTATACTGCCTGATATAGACATTTCTAGGCAGTGGTATTATCTTGATATAATCCTTACAGCAACCCGATAACGTATTTCAGAAGGATTATCCCCATATTGCAGCTGAGGCAAAGGTTGTGTAACTCGTGCAAGGCCAGTAAGTGACTTCATGGCAGAGGTGACCTTTGAACTGGGAATTCACAGCTTAGCTACTACACCAGGAGTCCCCAACCTTGGGTTCCCAGGTGTGGTTAGACTATAGCTCCCATCATTCCCATCCACAAAGATTTGGCTGGGGATGATGGGAATTGTGATCTAACAGCATCTGGGAACCCATGGTTCAGAATCCCTGCACTACAGTACACCAACTGAAGATAGATGAAAATCACAGTGAGCAAAATGCAACAAAACTCTAAGGCATAACTTAGACCTGACACACGCAAAAAATTCCGACAGCCCCATTCACTCTGCTGCTGGACAGAGGAGGGCAGAGTCATTCACTGGAGAGTCTCAGTGGTTGATTTTTAATAACAGATTAAATGATTCAGTGAAGTTTTACAGTAATCATAGCCCTATTTGTACTGAACTATCCTCTGTGCTCAGTATGCTTTGGCAGAAAAAGGTTATTCTTCTTCATAAGTAAGTAGTAAGCCACTAGTTTTCCTGGGGGTCCACTTTGAGAAATTAGTGAAGCCGGGCTGCTACCTTAATGCTCACCTCAGACAGGTGCTTGCTGTCAAATCTTGCTGCTACAGATACTGCTTTGTTACTACAACTCTTGCCTCTAAGGTGGCAACTGAGGAGAGCAGACAGCATTCCTCCAGGAGCCTAGATTTGTCCCTGGGGTCTCCAATTGCTGATTTCTCACACGGAGTTCAGTTGCAATCCAGATAAATGCGGGCTAATGCAACAACCAAAGTACAGTCATTCCTCACCAACCGCAAAGGTTCCCTTCTGGCAAAACCTCGCCATTGGCACATTTGTGGTTGGCAGGCAATTGAAATCAATGGGAATCAGGGGGAAGGGGATCTACGATCGCAAAAAGACCAAAAAGAAAAAGAAAAAGAAAAAATTCCAAAAAATGCCAAAAATCACCCAGAATCCCTTAAAATCACCAAGAATAAGCCAGCGGGGTGAGCAAATTGAACCTCTGGACCCTCCCCCAAAATCACTCAAAGCCAACCCACTCAAAATCACTTTGAATCACGAGGAGTTGGAAGGGTCAGCAAGAGGAAAGAGTCAATTGAAACACTGAACCCCCCAAATTGCAGGGACCCCCCCCTCCCCAATCACTAAAAAATCTCACCAAATCATGGATACTTGGGTCATGGTTGGCAGGACCAGTCACAATTTCGCAGTTGTGGATACTCAAAACTGCGACTGGGAAAATCATCATTGGCGAGGGATGACCATAGTGTATTGAAGCCCTGCTGGGTAATATCAGTGGTGTTCAGTAGTAGTCATGATTCACCATCATGCAATTATTTACATCCTATGTGCAGCTTGCAATTCATTGCTGGGACATTTCTTATGCTACTTACCACAACCACCACCCCTGTGCAGAAATTAATGTGTTCACTGGCTGCTCAGTCAACATACCAATGGTGGAAGACACACTCACATCACCCTCTTCATGGTATAATGGTGTATTTAATCCTCCAGATTCATTCAACATTTCCATTTGGGAAAGAGTCACATACAGAGTATCCATCACTCATCTCAGCAACTGAAATGCTTCTGTGAAGGAAGCTGATGCCTACATACAAGGCTAAATCACTATTTCTTGGAAGCAACACACATTAGCAGCAGTCGGTTTTGCCGCAGCGACTGGGCTGTATTTGCGAAGACCTTTGGAAAACGCACCCAACAGTCCCTTCACATCAGCCCTCCCAACTGGCTGCAATTAGCAGAGCTTGCTCTGGAGAAGCCAAAGTCATTAGCTGGCACAGAGAGTTAATCGCCTGTCCACCCATGCAAAAGAGATGATCCCTGCAGGAGGAAGGGTCGGTGGCAGAGATCACTCTGGAGACCATCTCTGCACTCTAAGAGCTAGCCTATGAATAAATCTATCATCAAATCCAGGGTTTGTAAGCCTTAGGAAACATAAATACTCCAAGCATTTCTATCTATCTATCTATCTATCTATCTATCTATCTATCTATCTATCTATCTATCTATCTAGATATTCCCTTCCAAACATCAGGTCTGAAATGGATTGCTCTCTGTGATTGTTCCTGTTAACCCCTCTGTGGCCAAAGAGTAACCTTGCTCTGCTGCAGAGCACATTTTGTTGTTCCCACAGTACATTATTTGTTGAAATAAATATGGAAATAAGGCTGAGCAAGACAGCCAAACTGAAATAAATTCATCACTCATGGGCTCTCAAGGGAAGAAAACCATGCATTCCCCCCACAAATGATTATTTCTGAAGCACTGAAGGAATGGCTATATCACTAATGAGGCCAGTGCTCCATGACTGCTGATTACAAATGACCTAAAAAGAGACAGGGAAGGGAAGGGGGTAGGGAAGGTCTGTGTGTGTGTGTGTGTGTGTGTGTGTGTGTGTGTGTGTGTGTAACAAGGGAAGCGGGGGGGGGGTGGAGAGAAGAACCTATTGCTCATCCTGATAAGCCCTAAAGATTCTGCCTGGTTCCTCAGCAGTGGTGGTTGAGTTCACCGCAGTGAACCAGTGTCTGGTTCACCGCAGACACCGAGCAAATCCTGAGGTTGGACTTTGAACAATTACTCTTCATTGTCATAAAAAAAAGGTAAGGAAAGAAACACCACCCAGAGGTGCACTTAGGTAATTTTGAAGCCTTGACTTAAAGGGCCTTTGGAGCCCACCCCTCTCCCACAAGTTAAGCATCACCCCACTACAAACACACAGACACCATGACAGACACAGTATTTTTTAACATGGGGCTTCTTGAGGGCACAAACAGTAACTGGAATCACAAGAATGTAAGAATATAAAACAGGTATATTTATACAAATATGCATTAGCAGAAACATTTCAACACGCAACTTAACATATTCCCATCCCGCATATGTCTTTCCCCACTCTGTCTCTAAAGTACCCAGCACAATAAAACTCAACTAATCGGTGCAGTGCAGGCCAGCAATGCAGCACAGCAACCATGCTGCCCAGGACAAACTAAAGAGGATTTGGAGCACCCCAGGGTGTGGAGGACCTGGACTTCGGCCCTGAAGCCCAGAGGTAAGACATCTTTGACACCACCACACAATTTCACAATACCTCTCTTTTCCAGAAGAGACATAATGTAGGTGTTGCTTTGAAGTACAGATGGGGAAATTCCTTCTCCTGTATGGGCATAAAAAGCTGCCCAAGATACAACTGAAATCCACTTATGAGGGGGAAGAGGGTTGGGGCAGAGAGGAGGTCTCCATTATGGAGAAGACCCCTCATGTATCTTCCTTCACTCACAAATTCCCATGAAAATCTTTGTTCTGTAACGTGTTCTGTAACGCTCAGGATTCTGCAGACAAGCACTGAACATGGAGAGAACAGGAGGCGTGGCTACAGAGTGCATCAGCATGGAGGGGTGTGGCTAGATGGCATGCTCCCATTCCCCCTCTACGTACCCTGTACTTGGAATTGCAGCACCTAAATAGGACTCCAGTGTGAATGCACTCAGACTAAAAGGCCATTCACACAATCAAAACTGGCAGGACAAGTGTCCTACCCATATTTAGGAGCTGTGTGAGCATCCCAACAACTAGGTAGAAGGAGCAGGGAGTGACTGTATGTGAGGCAGGAGCTGGGTAGGGCATTTGACCAAAAAACACCCAACATTTTACCAAGGTAAGAGGAAAAGCTGTTCTACCCAGCTTCTGCCTCTTCTGGGAATGGGAGCATACAATCTATCCACACCCCTCCGTGCTGATGCACTCACACACAACTACTCCCCGCTTTTCCTACCAAGTTGTCGCTTACAGAATCACCAGTGAAGGTGCCCCTACCTTCAGACAAATGGCACTGTAAGCATGTGAACCTGGCAGGAGGATGTGCATTACGGTGGCAGGGCTGGACTTCCTTCCTACTTTCACAGTTGTAAGCGTGAGCGCCCATGGTGCTCATAACATCTGAAGAGGGCAATTGTCATGAAAGGATTGTTGTTCTTTAGAGTTGCTGCTCAATTTTTCAATTAAATATTGATTTTTATTTTGTACCTCAGAATTATGTGAATTATTGTGTGCTTTAAAGAGGGGAGCATCAAAGAAGGCATGCACAGAAGCAGACAAAGACTTTGTGACATCTTTTAGATGGATTACAGTCATGCATCAGTGCAAGTGGTTCCCTAATGCTCACTGAAGACTATCCCCTCTCTCTGCCCTATTGAATCCAGAAATGTCCTCTCTAAACAACCTCCTGGGACGCCAAAAAGGCCTTTTCTTGTCTGTCAAAACTGCTCTGCTTGTCATCTGATTTATTGTTACAGCATGATATAGAAAAAAGACCTAAGGCTCCATGTCAGGGTTCTTAATTCAGAGCATGTTCTATTTCAGCGAATATGCTCAATTTCAGTTTATAAGGCTGGCTGCTGTGCCTGCTAACAAAATGGTTATTGTAATCTCAGTTATGAGTTCTTGATGATTTTCACCCATCACTAGAGCAGCAATTGCTGGTGAGTTAGTTAGATTCTTCCATAATCTCTTACCAGTGCATTTTAATAACTGCAATGTCAAACAGATAGCGATAACAACTACCCAACTATAGTATTTAAAAGTAATTGCTAAAGGAGAATGAAAATGTCTTTTTTCAAAAGTAAAAATTACTTTTTTCATTTTTCCTAAAAATTTCAAATTACAGAACTTTAGTCCAGCATACCAGAAATATAGTAGAAATATAAATCTTGGCAAAAGATGCAAATATTTTATTTCTATGGAATACTCAGGCCGATTAATAGGATTTTGGACAAGCTAAGACTTTTGAGGAGAAAATGATAAAAAATATTTTGTCATGATTGAACGGAAAGCACAGCCAAGGCCTATTGATTTCAACTGGAAAGTTAAGCATTGACTTAACAGTCACAGAACTTAAATGTGGTTAACTTTGGCTAGATCATGCCCTGTGTATTTTAGTGATTTAATTCTAAGATTGTCTTGTCATTAAGCTCATTTTTGATATGCCCAAAGGTAAAGGCTGAATGCTATGCATTTATTGATATGTGGAGGAGGGGCAGGGCGAAGGTTACATCTTGAAGGAAAGATCTGTGATAGGCTATTTATGACTCATCACAAAATGTTCAGTTTATGTATAAGAAAAATATGCTTTGTTGTCATATAAGTTGCATGAGATTTATAACAGAAACATTGGGTGTTGTTGGAATTGTGGTGGACCAAAGGACTTTTAAACATCTATTTGGGCTCGTTATGTCCCGGAAAAGAAAGGTTTGTGCCATGAAGTCTCCAGACCTTTAAGTGTTAGGTATAATGCAGGCAACTATGTAATGTTTGCCTGCAATTATGATAAAGAAAGTTTATTTCTGAACAATAATTGAATCAGTGTTGAAGATTACTTTCTTAGCGGGGTGGTTTTTGGAATAAAGTGGTGCCCCAAATCAGCAAGCATGCTCAGAATGTGGAAGCAAGCACATGATTTCCTTGTAGGATTGGAAATCACATATACCAATCAGGTGCGGAATCACATCTGGATTCTCATCCACATAGCAATGAGCATCTGAACAGGAGACATCTGATGTCATCCTTGTTTATAATGCAGGATGTGGAACAGGATGTACTGTACCATGCAGATGGGGATGTGCATCATCATCATCATCATCACCCACTCTCTTGGGCCCACAGTAATGCATTACTGACTACAGCTGGAGTGGGGCCTGCTTGCAAATTTACATCCATTCCATCTAAGGAAGAATAAGAAAGGCACAAAAATGTCTTGTTGTGGCCACATTATTGGCATACAATTACATTAGAAAAGAAAAGGGATTCAGGAAAAGTTGGTTACCTCTTGTTATTCATTTAAAGAGTTCTAATAATATACCTGGGTGGGATTTTACTTTTTATTTACTTATTGTCATTCATATAATCTTTACTTATTGCCACATTGTATAACAGCATGGAAATATTACAGCAATTGAACCAGGTACCTTCCTGATTCATTCTGTTTCAACAGGTTTTCAGGGGACCGCAAAATAAAAGCCATGGGATGGGGGCTGTGCAGAAACAAGAGGTTGAAATCGGTGCACTGAGCTATGTCAATTCCCCTCCCACTTGCTTAGAGCAGTGAGTATAAAGACCAGATGCTCTATCGATATCATTTCTGAAGTACTCTAATGAATCTGACCCCAGGCAGCAGCTTTAAAAGAGTGCAGTGGCGTGTCAATGTAAACAGCTAAAACTAGTGTCATGTCAAGTGGTAACAAGGCCACTGCCATTTTTACAAGCATTGTGCACTTAGCAGATAAAAATGAGCAACCTATCGCTGCTCTCCACAAGCCTCCACTTATCAACAAGAAAAGACAATGTCTTGTATGATCACTGTTACTCAGGCCCAGCAACACAAACTCATATTTCTTACAGCCTGCCTATTAGTATAATGAAGAGATTAATAACCGCCAGGCATGGGATTACAATTTTTTCCCCTGTTGTTCTCTAGCAACTGCTAAGAGCTTTCTGGTTTTCTTTTAAATAAAACTAATTATCTCGCTGCGGTGCTGAATGGCTAAAGAAACACTGGGGACTGTCCTCCACACACATTTATTAGCAGGTTGCTAAGTCCAATGCCAGACAGAACTGCTCTTTCCTTCTATTAGGCACCTGCATAGCAGTGTAAACATACCAGCAGAGGAGACTTGAATTGCGGAGTCTGAGCACACTGTATGAAGGACAAACCGCACATCCCAGGAGTCTGAGGGAGAGACTGGATTGGATCCCAAGTTTTCCTTCCTTCTGATAAAAGGAGTCTTCCTCCAATGGAGAGCCTTTTTTCAGAGGATGGGAATCTTTGGACCCAGCCCCACTATATGCAGAATTTCTCTTGTAGCATATTTTCATTTTGATTCAAAAACACACCCTCACACACATTATGGTGACTTACTATGAGCCTGTTCTCAGGATTATTAGCTGGGTAAGACAAGCATCCTACCCAGCTTTGGGAGCAGTATGTGCTCCTGATTTTTTGTCAGCAAAATACTAGGTAGGAGGAAGGAGATCATATGGGAGGTGGGCTCTGGCTCCAGTGGCGCTGCCAGGTGGAGGAAATGCCGCCTAAATCTACACCTGCCTCCCACACGATCACTCCCCCCTCTTCCTACCTAGATTCTTGCTGACAGGCAACCCAAAATCAGGAATCTGCACAGCTCCTGAAGTGGGTAGGATACACTTCCTACCCAGTTTACGATCATGAGAATCAGCCTTATTACTATATTGCTCTTGGTATATCTATTAAACAGCAACACTGCCATATGTATTTCTTATTTTTTAAAAAAGCAAACTGTCTTCTTTCCTTCAATATTGTTGATCATGTAATGTCACTTCCACATGACGAAATGAGACCCCTATTGAGATGCTGGGCTGGTATGGATGATATATAGTCTGGAACATCTGATTCAGCAGTACACCCCCCCTCCAAGGAATGTCGTGGAGGGAGGATGTGCAGGGATGGAGCACCAGTACTTCTCAGCTTCTCTGGCTGTTGGGGTGGGCATGGCCATGGGGGTTGTCAGGGAGAATGCCTGCACTTCTGAATTTGCAATGACATCACTGTCCCCAAATGATAAAAAGATAAGTCAGGAGGGGATCAGGACATTCCACTGATGTCATGATGCCTAAACAGCTCTGCACTGCAGCATAATATTTCCAGACCATTCACTAGTCTGATGATCACATGTTATAAATTTTGGGGCGGTATACAAATTTGATAAATAATAAATAAATAAATAAATAAAATATATTTCATTCTCTTCTCCAGATATAATCAAAATGGCCAGCAAAAAGATGAAACAGGTTGAATGAAACCTATAACTTTCATATCTTTTTGATGTTATATATCTCATTCCACCTCTCTTTAGTCCCTTAGCCAACCATTTTGATTGTATCTGGAGAAGAAGATGAAATGTATTTATCAGGAATGCAGGAGAGGGAACTGTACACAATGGTGTACGGGTGGCCTTTGCGAGTCCCTCACAGTCCCTCACAAAATTAGTTGGCAAGACCCCATTTGGGACCACTCAGGAATCAACAAACAAATCCTATCAGGCTACTAAAGTACAAATTGGATAATTCCCACTCAGCTTCTACTTCCACACAGCACTTTTGGGTGGATGATATAGAACACAAACAGGAAAAGCTCAATTGGCCTGGAAAATAGTAGAATAAGAATAATAGAATGCTATCTTATCAGTGTTCCCTGTAAGAGGGATTCCCAGATGTTGTTGACTACAACTTCCAGCAATCCCAGCCGCAATGGCCTTTGGTTGAGGATTCTGGGAGTTGTAGTCAACAATATCTGGGAACCCCTCTTACAGGGAACAGTGTACCTTATACCAAGTCTTAGTATTGTCTACGCTCCAGAGCTCTCCAAGGTTTTTGACCGAAGCCTTTCCCAGCCCCGCCTGGAGATACCAAGGATTGAACCTGAGATCATCTGCAGGCAAAGCAGATGCTCTTCCACTGAGCTATGGTCCTTCCCCAGGCATTTCTGAAGCTGAAAACAGGAAGCCAGCAGTGCACTGGCCCACATCAATTTCACAATCATCCCTACCAGATTGACAAGTGGGAGCCAAATATTCTGCCCCTGCTTCCTGAAACTACACCTTCTGTCCCCTAAAAACAATGTAGACCTATACTCGAGTGTGTTGCCTTTAGCCAAAAAGCCTGAAATTTAAAAATCTTGGTCTCTGGCATATAATTCCCCATAGTCGAAGGAATCTTATTTTGAAAACTGTTATGAAACCACAGGAAAATACACTTTAAGACACTTTTAGGAATAGAAGCTAAGAACCCATTTTATAATGTGCAACAAAAGAAAAATGCATGAAGTTTTTGAAGTCAATGAAAGGAAATAACTTTCAAGACTCCTGCACATTTATATTAATATTTCCTTGTATTCCTAAGCACTTGTACATGGAGCAAGTTTGGATATTCAATAAGTGAGGAAATTTGATAATGCAAGTGATCTTGCATTTCCTGTTTTTGTATTTCTCCTTTACATCCAAAGTGGGAGTCTGCATATCTCCCCATGGGAGATACACATGCTTTCACTGCATCTGGATCTCACTTATTTCCCTGTAGAGAAGATGCCCACATTTTGGGTGCCAACTAGGATCATGAAAATAGAAGTGCTTTTCATGTTTCCTGTTTGTGCTTCTTGTTGAACACCCAAAGCCATTTATGAAGTTCCATTACTATTATTACAGCCATAGATCTTCAAAGCATAATGTTAGACAGATGTCCATTTAATACAATAAACCTCTGCTTTATTAAAAATACACAAGTTTCAATATTTTTAAAGAAGCTACACAATAGGAGTAAACTCCCCCACATACCTGCTTAGTATGGACACTCTGGGGCATGTTCACCTCATCAAGTAACTCCCATTAGCATTAATAACAATTACATGCATGCATAAAGAGCCGCATAGAACCTGTTAAGCATCTCTGAGTGACACTTCCACTGATATAAAAGAACAGGTTATCCTATTTGGAGCCATTATTGGCCAATTTGGTTAAAAATTCATGTGCAAAAGGTGTGTCCAATTAGGCGCACAGATGACACCTTCTGTCTTATTATCATAACAGCAATAATCCAAATATGGCATTATACAATACATGAAGGAACTACTAGGTTAACGGCTTGCTTTTTAAAATATTCCGAATTACAATGTTGTAATTATCACTGCATTTGGAAATATTTCATCTTTCATAACCCTACACATAACATAATGCTACACAATACTTTTTATAACACTACAGCACACAAACATACGCACCCTCCATCTCTTTCTCTTGAACCTCCTCCTGACTACTTGCTGTTACAATGGTAGCATACATACAGTGGCGATACCCACCTGCTAACTAGTTTTCCATGGATACCATTTTGAGGAGGGAATAGAATATAGTAGAGGTCCATAAAGGAGACAGTGGAGGAGAGGCCCATGGGAGCAGTAGAAGAAGGGAGAGGAATCTTACCATTAGGAGAAACCTTTTAACTGTAAGAACATTTTGAGAATGGAGCCAGTTACCCTAGGAAGAAGAGCTGGTCTTGTAGGAGCAAGCTGAAATGTCCCCTTTGCTAGGAAGGGTCCACCCTGGTTTGAATTTAGATCTGTGGCTACATGTGAGCAGTGTCTGCTGTAAGATATTCCCTTTTAGAGAATGGGGTCGTCACTCAGTGACAGAGCATCTGCCTGCATGAAGGTCCCAGGTTTACTTTCTGGCATCTCCAGGTAGGGCTGGAAGAGACTCCTGCCTGAAACCTTGGAGAGCTGCTGCCAGTCAGTGTGTAGACAATACTGAGCTAGGTGGAATAATGTTGTGACTGAGTAGAAGGCAGCTTCCTATATTCCTATGGCAGTTGTGCACGCTCCATCACTGATAGTCTTCAAAGAAAGGCCAGACAATGGAGCATCAAGCAATGGAGTGGACTAGGCCTAAAAGTCCCCTCCAGCTCCACAACTCTATGATTCAGATCAAAGCTACTCCCCCAATAAAAGTGTTGTTCCAGCAGGCTCCATTGATACAGTCCCTGCTTTCTCTCTCTTCACTAGGATTGCTACATTCATTGGAGAGAATTCCTGGATGCAACTGCCAAAAGGAGCAGGTACAAATTTTAAAACCCTGCCTTTTTTTCAATTAGGATTGGAAAGAGCACTCAAGGTCTTCATGGATGTTTTGCACATTTTTTCCTATAGCATTCTTTGCACAGGAGAGAGTTAGGAGCATTTCACTTCAACAAATGCAATCAAATATGCAAAATAAATATACTGACAGTAACACACACACACACACACACACACACACACACACACACACACACACACACACACACACACCCCAAGTCATGCTATGCTGCCTCATTGTGATGGTGGGGGTTGTTCCTGGGAGGGATGAGCGAAGTACATCGAGAGGTATACTCCCAGTGGGGTCACTCAAAGCACAAACTAAAATCATCTCAACTAAAGCAAGCAGACACCTACAGGTGAAACTCGGAAAATTAGAATATCGTGCAAAAGTCCATTAATTTCAGTAATGCAAATTAAAAGGTGAAACTGATATATGAGACAGACGCATTACATGCAAAGCGAGATAAGTCAAGCCTTAATTTGTTATAATTGTGATGATCATGGCGTACAGCTCATGAAAACCCCAAATCCACAATCTCAGAAAATTAGAATATTACATGGAACCAAGAAGACAAGGATTGAAGAATAGAACAATATCGGACCTCTGAAAAGTATAAGCATGCATATGTATTCAGTACTTGGTTTGGGCCCCTTTTGCAGCAATTACTGCCTCAATGCGGCGTGGCATGGATGCTATCAGCCTGTGGCACTGATGAAGTATTATGGAAGACCAGGATGCTTCATTAGCGGCCTTCAGCAATTCTGCATTGTTTGGTCTCATGTCTCTCATCCTTCTCTTGGCAATGCCCCATAGATTCTCTATGGGGTCAGGTCAGGCGAGTGTGCTGGCCAATCAAGCACAGTACACTGTATACTTTTCAGCAAAAGCGATCTAGGAAGGTGCTGGAGGCAGATGGTCACTGCAGTGACAATTTATTTATATTTATTTATTGTTGCATTTATATACCGCCTTTCGTTAAAAGACAACCCCAAGGCGGTTTACAAAAGTTAAAACATACAATAAAAGACAATAAAAATATTAAGCTAAAAATATATATAAAAACAGACCAAATTTAAAATCTATAAAATACTAGCATAAAAACAATACAACAGGTAAAAACACACAGAAGCAGCAGTAAAAACGATTATGTAAAAGCCTGGATAAAAAGCCAAGTTTTAACAAGCTTTCTAAAAGCCGTGATGGAGTCCGAGGAGCGAATTGCCACTGGGAGAGCATTCCAAAGTCTGGGGGCAGCAACAGAGAAGGCCCTGTCCCGAGTGCACGACAGCCGGGCCTCTCTCATTGTCGGCACCTGGAGCAGGGCCCCCTCAGATGTCCTCGTCAAGCGGGCAGCAACCCTTGACAAAGACATCATTTCATACTGCGCAGGAGAAGGCAATGGTAAACCACTCCTGTGTTTTACCAGAAAAACCACATGGATAGACAAAACAGAATGATTGCCAATGTAGTGCTGGATGATGGGCCTCTCAGGTCGGATGGTACTCAACATGACACTGAGGAAGAGCTGAGGATCTCTCAGAGTACCAATGGTGTTTATGACACGGTTAGATTAAAGCCTTTTGGACAACTAGCAGCTGATGTTGCCGTGCGGAAAAAGAAAATCTGAAGCTGCAAAGACAGAATTACAATGGGAATGTGGAACACAAGAAGCATGAATATGGGAAAGCGCAACATAGTGAAAGATGAAATGAATCAACTCCAGATTGATATCTTGGGCAGCAGTGAATTAAAATGGACTGGAATGAGACATTTTCAGTCCGAAAAACTATTACTATTACCTTTACTGTTCAGAACACGAAAACCAAAGAAGGGATGGTGTTGCTTTCATAGTCAGGAAGGATATAGCAATGACAGTACTTGGGTACAATGTGGTCATGACCGACTAATATCAATTAGATTTCATGGACAACCCTTTAACATGACAGTTTTTCAAGTCTATGCCCCAACGACTGATGCAGAAGAAGAGGAAGTTGATGCTCAAAAGGAAGTTCTATGCTCAAGTCCAGTCTGAAATTGACAGAACATGCAAGCAAGATGTGCTGTTGTGGTTGGAGACTGGATTTACAAAGTTGGAAATGGTAAGGAGGAAAACACAGTTGGTCTATATGGCCTAGGAAATAGAAAGGAAGCACGAAAATGACTTATCAGTTTCTGCCAAGCCAATGATCTCTTCATTGCTAACGCATTCTTCAAACAACCAAAGCGGCGCCTATACACATGGACATCACCAAATGGAGTACACAGGAATCAAATTGATTACATTATTGGTGCAAGGAGGTGGAAGAGCTCAGTTATAACACAAAGACGTGTCCGGGGGCCGATTGTGGAACAGATCACAAACTGCTCATGTGCAAGTCCCAAGTCAAGCTTAAGTGGAAAAACAAAGCTATTCAGCTTCCACAATATGATACTGAGAATGTACCCACCATTTTTCAAAAAGAACATCAGGACTGCTTTGAAGTTCTGAACCTCATTCATAGGGAACCAGAGGAACTGTGGAATGAAATCAAAGAAGTTGTTAAGGACGAATGTGAAAAGTGACTGCCAGAGACCAAGAAACAGAAGAAAGCAAAATGGATGTCAGAACAGATGGTGGAAATTGCCAAGAAGAGGAGAGAAGCCACAGTCAAGAAAGATAAAGACCTCAGGAAGGAACTTAACAGGGAAAAACAAGGCAAGTTTTCTAAAAGATCTCGGACTTCAGAACATGGTTCCAACCTTGAACTGGTATGTTAAGGGATGCCAAAGGACAGATAGTAACTGATTCACAGAAATTCAAACAGAGGTTGAAGGAGTATACTGAAAATCTGTACAGCGGGGACGTCAACATACAAGATACTCTAGAAGATATTCCCTACTTGCAAGAACCTCTAGTATAGGAAAGTGAAGTTAGATCAGCACTCTGGTCATTACTAAGTCGGAAGACTACAGGAATTGATGGAATAACTACAGAAATATTGCAGGCAACAGAAAAAGAATCAGTCAAGGCTCTAACCAAACTATGCCAGCATTGGAGAATGACACAATGGCCAGCAGATTGGGAAAAGTCAGTCTACATACCCACACCAAAGAAAGGAGACTTAAGAGGTTGTGCAAACCTTAATTTCACATGCTAGTAAATATCCTTAATTTCAAGATATCCATAATTTCACATGCTAGCAAAATAATGCTCAGCATCATCCAACACAGATTAGAGCCCTACATGGAAAGGGAAATGCCAGATGTTCAAGCTGGTTTCTGAAGAGGCCAAAGAACAAGAGACATCATTGCGGATGCACGCTAGATAATTGAAAAAGCCAAAGAATACCAAAAAGAAGTCAATATGTGCTTTATTGACTACAGAAAAGCCTTCAGTTACATTGATCATGTCAAGTTGTGGAATATCCTTAGGAAAATGGGTATCCCAGAACATCTCATTGTTCTCATGAGAAACCTATACACAGGACAGGAAGCCACAGTCCAGACAGAACACGGTGATCGGCAAAGGAGTAAGACAAGGCTGTCTACTTTCTCCTTCTTTATTCAGTTTATATGCTGAACATATACTGAGAGAAGCTGGATTGGAAGAAGATGAGCATGGTTTTAAAGTTGGAGGAAGAAACATCAATAACATCCTGCGCTATGCTGATGACACCACCCTGATAGCTGAGAACGCGGATGATCTGCAAGCTCTAGTAATGAAAGTCAAGAAATATGTTGCAGACTAGCACTTGGTAGGTTTGCAATGAAGGCCTTGGAAAGGATATTTAGATGCCATGACGTGTCTATACCTACAAAGATTATAATCATTCGGACAATGGTTTTTCCCATGACACTCTAAGGATGCAAAAGCTGGACTTTGAAGAAGCAATATCAAAAAAGCATTGACGCTTTTGAACTTTGGTGCTGGAGAAGACTCTTGAGAATACCTTAGACAGCCAGGAAAACAAACAAATGGATCATAGAACAAATCAATCCAGAATTTTCACTCGAGGCACAAATGACCAGGATCAAACTATCATACTTTGGACACATTATACAAAGACCCAGCTTCCTTGAGAAGTCCTCAATGCTGGGAAAACTTGAAGGAAAGAGTAGAGGATGACCAGCAGCAAGGTGGATGGACTCCATTACGACAGCAATGAATGCACCACTGAGAGACCTTAAAGGCCAAGTTGAAGACAGATCATCCTATAGAGCAGGGTTTCTCAATGTGTGGGTCCCCAGATGTAATTAGACTTCAACTCCCATAATTCCCAACCAAAGGCCACTGGGGCTGGGGAGTATGGGAGTTGAAGTCCAATAACATCTGGGGACCCACACGTTGAGAAACCCTGCTATAGAGAATCTATCTGTGTGGTCGCAGAGTCAACACCGACCTGACGGCACTTAATCAATTAAACAAACAATCAATCAACCAACAGAAGCACAGGTGAGAAATGAAATAAATCTGTATTAAGTGTTTATTTAATAGTTTATAAAATGACATCTGTTCAAATATAGTTAGGCTCGAAACCTTTTCTTCTTCTTTACCTGGTGTAAAGAATAAACAACTATAGGGGATGCCTATAGAATATAGGCAGCCCCTATAGCTGCCTTCAGCAGACCTTTTGATTTGTGGCCACCTAGGCCTGGAGAGAAGCACCAGAAAAATGGGTTAACATTTGTTAAAGCAATCTTTGTGCTCAAACTCCTGTGCATTTTGTATCCAGGATTATGCTTTTCCTAAATCCTGGACAGGCCCTCTGATTCCTGGACGGCCCATGCCAATCCTTGATATTTGACGATCCTAATTCCCACCTTTTGAGTTGGCTAGGAAGGCCATTTTGAGCCAGATTTAGTGGCTGATCCCTAACCTGTAGGACTGGCCTTTGGCTCTCCTTCTGGAGGTGATATTTTTTAAATTACAATATTTGCAGAAGAACACCAAAAGAGTTCTGCTGTGTCAGACCAAGGCTGTATCTGCTCCACCATTACGTTTCCTAGAGCAGTTTGTTGCCTGTAGGTAGTTTGCAAGGCAGACATTAAGACTTTCCCTTTTTGTCTCCAACTCCTGATATTCAGAGGTTATATTCTCTGCACATGATTACACATAAAATGAAACAAACCATTTGGAACTAGTTGTTTTTTTAAAAAAAATTCTGAATAGTGATCAAGAGAGACCTAGGATTTTAATTCTCTACATAATGGGAATTCTGCTTTTAAAACCCTTTTTTTACCCACCTCGCTGCATAGTCTGAAGATGTGCAGCTTTGTGGTTTTGACACAGGTTTGTCCTTAAATGAAATATACCAGGAAAGATGGAAATAACAGGAAGAGTCATGACATCTAATCTTATTTCCCCTTCAGCCATTAATCATGCACAATTTCAAACAGCCATTTAGGAGAGTGAAATTCCAAAATGATCTCTGCAGAGACAGAGGAATAGGAGCCTTTGTTGCTGTTGCTGTCAGACTTCTTGGGAAATGCTGAAATTATCAGCTTCCTGGTGCCTGTTATCAGGAGCAAAACACACACTTGACCGACTATTCTCACATTATATTTTACATGCATTTCCTTACGTAGGTAATGCCCATTTTGGAGAAAGTCTCATGTGAAGCTTCTTGAGAAAGCATGTTTACAAACTAGATAAACGGGGTGGAAGCCGAGACGCTTGCAGTAATACAAAGAAACTGTCATGCTTACTCATCAGTGTGACAAGACTATAGCCCTACTCAAATATTACAGTGTACATGCATACAAGTATATGTACGCATGTACATATTCATGTGTGATTGGCTATACTTGCATTCATTCATTAAAAAGTGAACCTGGATACAGGTCACTGAAAATACCAGATAAAAAGTGTACTGCTATATGTGCATTGAACGCAATGTGTGAATAACTGCATGTGTATACAGATCTGTACATGCATACATTGTACACAGATTGCCATGCATTGAATACAACATGTAAAAAGGACTTCTTAGGGAAAATTAAGGGTGTCTTCAAATAGGACACTGATGCTTTTTGCATTTTCCATGTCTAGAATATATATTCAATTACAAATTAGCTTTATGCCGACAGGGTGAGGTCCTGGTCCCATCTAATCCTTCCCAGAATTTTGAGGTCAGTACCTAGGGACCAGGTAAACTTCCTTCTGCTATTTTAATCAATGTGAATTGGTCGCAGCAGAAGCACTTGGTCTCTCCTCACTTTTTTTAATGCCAGGGCAAGGCATGTGTGCCTTAGGTCAATTCCTTTATGAGTTCCCTGACTCCACAATAGAGCAGGGACAGTCTTCTCTACTTGAGGTTTGACGGCAGGTCTTTCCACTTGCAGTGTGCATTGGTGGCTTTCCCCAGAAGCACCCATGATCTATAGTTTCCTTATATTCTTTTAGTGGGGGCTGCAGCAGTGGCCCCTCCCACCTTCCTTATCCTCATGTCAGGAGCTCTTTCTTCTCTGAGCCTTTTATTTGCGGGGGACAGGAGGAGGAAGAACTACCACTGCCATGTTGATGGAGGAAGGTGGGAGAGGGTGGAGCTGTTACTGAGGGATTCATCGTAGGCTCCTTCCCTTCCCAGCCTTTATATTGATGCAGTGGTGGCCATGCAATTTCTCATCTTCTCACCCTCAGACAGTCAGAGGAGGAGGAGCTGCTGTCGCTACATCAGTGGGAAAGGTGGAAGAGGGAGGAGTCATTAGTAAGTCCTCCTCCTTTCACTACTGGTGAATTGGATCTCCTCCTAGAGATCTCTATATCGTCACAGTAGCCACTGCGAGTCTCTTGTATCTCCCAGAGGCTCTGGGGACACCCCCATTTGCAGAAGTGGGAGAAGGCAGTGACAGCTTGAAAGAATCATGGTGGTGATGCTGGCTCCGCAGTGGACAGCTGTGGACCTGGATCATGCCTAATTTAGCCAAGCTTTAATGCTGCTTCTGGTTCTCTTAATCCTCCAGGAACTGCAGGCAGCACAAGGTAGGGTGAATTGCTGTGAATCCCTTGCTGTGAAGACAAGAGAGCCAGGCTTGAAGCAACCACAGTTTGCAGCCACATAGGGAGCTAGATTGTGCAGTGCTATAGCCCTCTTGACTTCAGCTGAGTTGCAGATCCTGCAGCCATGTGGCCTGTGAGGCGAGGACTGCTCTCCAGGTCTTCCCATGGATGAGAGCTACAAGTTTCCTTCCACTTCCTGCTCCATATTAAAACATCCATTTGGATAGCTTTTGTATCGTGTGTTTAAGAAATGTCACAGTGGTAGGGAGAGAGGAGGCAAGGAGAGATCTGAAAACTTGGGCGTGCGAAGGTCTTTGTGCAGAGGCAGTAAAAGCAAAGGGGCCCCTCGCCTCTTTCCCTAGCCAGTCACATTCCTCATCCTCATTCCTTTCAAAAGATGGACACATTCTTGAAAAGGTCAGAAGGACAACTCTGTTTGTTCTTTCTGTGTTTCCATGCAAAGCATATGCCTTGAGCTATGGGGAGGGGCCATGGTTCAGTAGCAGAGCACATGCTTTGCATGTAAAAGATCCTGGGTCCAGACTCTGGCGTCTCCCGTTAGGGTTCCAGGTAGCTAAAAGCCTGGGAAAAGCCTCTCCCGGAGCCCTTGGAGAGCTGCTGCAAATCAGAAGAGACAACAGCGTGCAAGCTGAATCTACAGCCCAATACAGTACAAGGCAGCTTCATGGATTTACCTGATCTTTCAGGTGTTTTTACATTCCAAATCCTGCTACACTGATATCCTGTCCATTCCAGGGGCGGAGCCACCATTGGTCAAATGGGTTCAAAGAACCTGGGCCGCTGCCAATCAGGGGCCGCAAGTGAGGCCCCAGAGACGCCCCCCGTATCTGACGTCAGGCCCTGTGCAGTCCCATTTGGGAGTTAAATGGCCAGTGCTGAGTTTGTGGTGTGGCTAGGAGCAGCTCTTCTCTGCCTTTAAGGCAAGAAAGAGCCGCTCCTGGCCATGCCACGAACGCAGTGCCGGCCCCAACCTAGCTCCCGAACGGGGCCGCGCAGACCCATTTGTGAGTTGGATGGCCAATGCTGCATTTGCAGCATGGCGAGAAGCGGCTCTCCCCTGCCTTTAAAGTAAGGAAGAGCCGTTTCTGGCCGCACTCTAAGAGCAGTGCTGGCCTGGCCCAAACTCTGGCCCTAACTAGCAGTGCCGGCCTGGCCCTAATGGAGCCACACAGCTCCGTTCGGGAGCCAGACCATGCCGCCGCATCTTACGTGGGGTGTGTGGCTAGCCCCCGTGTCTGACATCAGACACGAGGGGGCGGGGTGAGTGGGGTGGCCACGGCGGCCACACATGGGCCACTGGCGGTCTGACTCCACCACTGGTCCATTCCGTCCCATGCTCCTTTTAAAGAAAATCACGGTGGATCAAGCTCTATAGATGCCCCAGTAATCCTTCATAAATTTGATCAGATAATGTCTGTATTGTCTCAAAACTACAGAGGCTGACATACAAAGCAAGGAGACACCAGCACAATGAAGGCACAACCTAACAGAACTTCCCAGTTAACTGTGCCACTGTAATAGGGAAGTGGCAATTATTTATGCCCTCCAAATATGTCCCCATAGGCTACGCAACCCTCAGGGACATATTTTTGGATGGCACAGAGGACTTCTTGGAGAAAAGGAAGGCGTCAAAAATTACCACTGACTCGCTGCACCAGTAGAGTTAGTTGGAAAGTTCTGTTAGACTACTCTCTCACTCCACCAGTGCATCCTTGCGCTGAGGGTCAATCAGAGTCCCCATTAGGCAACACACGTTCAATGTAAAGATCATGTCACTATAGGGTTATGAGTAACCTGAAAAAGCCAGAGCAGGTGCTTCGTGAAGCTGGTTAGGCACACTGAGTAGCCTAGAGGTGATCTGTTGCTTCTTCACGCCTCCGCCTCACAGCTGTTTGGTGTAAGTGACTGTCAACTCCACTCCTGCTAAGGAGAGGTAATAGGCAGCTACCAGAGAGGCTGCAGAAAGTCTTGCTGCTGCAGCAGTACATATTTTCTGCCAAACAACAGAACTTCTCTCTCTTGTTTTCTCTCCATGATGCAGGCCCAGTGCCAAGGGATAGCACTGCTGGGCATCCGCTGAGGCCCACGCCTGTTGCCAGCCAAAACGTGCCTGAAATTGAGGTTGGAAGAGAGGAGTACTAGTGGCTTCCCTTCCTCTTCCTCCTGCTCAAGACCACAGCCCTCTCCTTTCTTTTCTCTCTCCCTTGTGTCTGGCCGCAGCAAGGAAAAGCAGCAGCCGCCACCGCCGCTGCTGTGCACTTGCTCACTGGAGGCTTGTCAGCATTCTCTCTCTGGACGCAGTGGAAAGAATTAAAGGGAGGAGAGCTGGTCTTGTGGTACCAAGCATGAATTGTCCCCTTTGGAACTGTCCACCCTGGTTTGTATTTGAATGGGAGACTACCACTGTTCACTCTAAGGCACGCACACATGCCTGCGCTCACAAGTTTTTGGATGTCCGCTCAGTTAATTTTAGATCCCGCTCAGGTTGAATCAGGAAGGCCCCATTCTGAATGCAGGTGGACACACACTGCCTTGATACTGCCACCCAGAATAAAACTCATGCTGCTCAGAGATGAAAAAAATTAGAGGGACCACTGGAGACTACATGTGTGAGCCATGTAAGATATTCCTCTTAGGGGATGAGGCCGCTCTGGGCTGTTCCCAGGCGGTGATTTTACTTTGCTTCACCATGGGAAGGGCAGGTGTGTGTTCATACATCGGGCACATTTATGTTGCAGTCTGTGCAAGATATTGGTTAACACTCCATACACAATTTGGGGTTTCCCCTGTGCTAGCCCACATTACCTCCGTGCTAAAAGGTTTCACTTTTTACAGTGGCTTTTGGGGAAACTTTGATATATCCAATATACACCAATGTTTCCTCTGAGATGTATGGAGGGGCCATGCTAATAGAGTGCCTTTTCTTAAAGCTTTGCTTTTTGCTTTTTAAATTTAACATTTGCTTGGTGATCTTGCTGAACATTGTTCTATGCACCTGCACTGTGTGGGTGCATAGAACGATGTTCCGCAAGATCACCAAGCAAATTTAAAAAATAAATAAATAGAAAAAAAGAGGCTTTAAGAAAAGCCTACTTATGTTCACCATAAAATACCACTGGGCATAGTATACTACACGGACTTGAATGGTGCACGGTATGAACAGTATGAATGGTGCATGGACATTTTTTTGAAAGGAACTGACAGGAACTCTATTAAAGTAGCCCTATGTGAAGAAACCCCAGGTTTCTTCAAATTATCTTTATTGTGCGTATATGCGGCTAATATATTACCTCATAACTTGCTCTGCTTTACCCCACTTAATCCTGTGGTTAAGCCTGTCATCTGAGAAAGGCCTGGGAAGAGCATCTGCATGCTTGCATGCAGAAGGTTCCAAGTTCCCTCCCTGGCATCTCCAAGATAGGGCTGAGAGAGATTCCTGCCTGTAACCTTGGAGAAGCCGCTGCCAGTCTGTGTAGACAATACTGAGCTAGATGGACCAATGGTCTGACTCAGTATATGGCAGCTTCCTATGTTCCTAGAATAGCCACCGCTGCTGCTGCTGCTCCTCCTTCTCACCACTGCCCACCACCATCCTAACAGAGCTAGAAATGAGTATGTCAGGAAGTTAGGAAATGACTGCTGCTCCTGCCCTCACCCCCCAGCCTTCCCCATTTCCATTTGGGCCCCAAGCAGAAGAAGTAGGCAAGGAAGAGAGAGCTGGGACAGCAATGAGGAAGAGGGAAAATAGCAGCTGGTGGGGAGAAGAATGATGCCTAGTTGGGCAGTCCCTAGTGTGCGAGTGTAGAATATAGATAATATGGGAAAGGGCTCTTGTCAGGTGTCTAGTTGGGGTCTTGCTATGAGGAATCTGGCACACTTCACCCACACAGATCACACACACTTTCCCCTAAAAAGTCCTCCACATACATTTGGCTTGGGAAATTTACAATGGAAAGGGCGTATGTCTCCCCACCTCCACCACCTCTCTCGTCTTTCTATTGTGCAGAGGAAACGTTTTCCCCCTAAGGGATGAGCGAAAGCCATGCACTTGCTGCCAAGTTTTGAACAGTTTACTTGTTATTTCAAAATCCACTTCTTAAAAGCTTGGTGATATGCATCACTGGGCTGGCATAGATGGAAAAGTGACAGATATTAATTTATGCAGGAGCTCAAACAGCTGCTGAAGCTGCACTTCGGTTTCTCAGAACTGAATGGCAGAAAGGTAGCAGCTATTTGTGAGAGCTTATTAGGGGTGGATCGATCTGTTCACTCTCTCATCATCAAAGTGGTTTCATGGGCTTGGTTCAAGCTGCTCTTCTTTTAGACAAACAGGGCCGTATTTTTACTGCTAGACTGTCAGCTGCTTCTCCTCTACTTCTAGGCTTAGGATTTCTGTAGGACTTAGTAAAAGCGATGAATAGTTCACTGCATAAGATTGATTGTGGATTATGCTGGCACACTCAGTGCTGATAGCTTTATCTAATAATAGGGTGATACTTGTGAAAGTTGGCCATCGGACAAGTAGAAGGAATCGTATCCCAATATTAAAGGAAAAGACAGATTTTTTTCCAGAAAATCTTCTTATGCAAGCTGGAAACCACACTGGACTTTGTGCAGGTCATCACTGTTTCATTTAGATCTCATTTCTCTGATGGGACACAGCACTTCTATCAATAGCTTTTATGCCACTGTAGAGGTTCAGATCAAATGCTCTATCTAGGCAAAGCTGTCTTGCTGGGTGGCTATCCAAGGGATAGACTTTTTCTACTTATTCTTCTGGCCCTTGCTCCCTTTTCTAGCTCCTGGTTCAGTTTCTCTGATGCTTTTTATCCTTTTGGAACTTCAAGACAAAGTTATGAAGAACAAGTCTATCAGTGGCTACTAGTCCTGTTGGTTATATGCTACCTTCAGGTTCAGAGGAAGTATGCCTCTGAATACCGGCTGCAGGAGAGCAACTGAGAAATGGGATATACCTTCATTTCTTGCTGATGGGCTTCCTAGAAGCATTTGGTTGGGCACTGTGGGAACAGGATACTGGGGTTGCTGATGGGCTTTTGGTCTGATCTAGAAGGACTCCTCCTCTTACATATATGGTATGACTGAGAAGAGCTACTGTTTGGTAAAACCGCTCTGCCTGAGGACTGAACAAAAGTGTGACTTTTGTCCTATAGCAGTGTTGTGTTCCAGCAAAAATCTTCCCTCCGGCTTCTATGAGCCACTATCTCAGTGCAGTGAAGCAGCGTATAGGATTGTACCACTGCAGTCCTAGCTGGCCTAAACAAAATTGTTCCATCTACCTTTCATCTCTATGATCATAGCACCTTTGTGAAGGCTGTAAGGACATTTTGACCTCTGCAAAACCTGACAGAATACAGCCGATCAGCAACATCAATGAGCATCAGATGTCCAACTCCCATATGGTTATAATAGAAATTCAAAATCTTTTGTCTATTTCTTTTGTAAACAATCCAGCCCAGAAAATGTGCACAGACACAGTGTATCAGCAGGTGGCAGGGGCTGGAGGAGTCCAGCTCAGATTTACTGTACTTGTCTTTGCTTAAGACATAATGGAGACAAATATATTGAAGGACTCAAAAGAGAATCCTGATAAAAGAAAAAAGCTAGAAGAGAAAAAGAATAAGCCTCCAGTAACACCAAAATGTAAGCTGCTATTCATCATGGCTGTAAATGAATTGTACACTAAACTGGAATATATTTCATAAGGCAAAAAAGCTCTGGTAGGAACAGCTTTCTGTGAATGTTTTGTTCATTTGCTTACTTTGAAAGAGGCTGCAGACAGCTCAGATCTTAGCTGTTTGATCTGTTTTTCTCCAAGCATGTGTGCTTAGTAAATTACATATTGTAAGCAACCCCAGGGTGCCCAAGCCCATCCTAGTTAATACGTTTTTTTGCATTTTGACAGGGAGCTCAACAGCATGGAATAATCCAAGAGAAGCCCCCAATTGCTAAGTTTTTAAGCCATTAGTTGCTGATTATTTTCAACAAATACACTGCTGCTGTCCTGCTTAATGATTGAATTTTAAATATTAATGATGGATGGATGGCTTTGTGTACAGAGATGACAACAGCTACCGCTGCTTCTCACTATGCTGTGCTAAAAATGCGAGAGGAATTGTGCAAATGGGCTATTTACAAGTTTGAAGTGTGTTAATCAAGTTTTAAAGGATCGTGGTCTTTGGGGAATTTTATCACCGTAATGTCCCTCAGATGGTAGGAAAGAAGCAAGTAGGAGCTGAAGATTTGCACATAAGGCACAAAGCAATTCCTGAATTGCTTTTGTCTCACTTGTAATGCACAAGTCTAACTCACAAGCAATATAACACGACCAATCCTGGGCAAAAGCCACTAGGAACTTCGGTGTAGCTCTCACTGACTGACGTAAACAAGCCACGCAAGAGAGCTGCTGTAGCACAGGCCAAGAAATGGAACAAGACATCAGAAAGTACCTGGCCTGAAACTCATCAAGAATTCTGCCATTAATTCTGAATCATAATTCTGCCCCTGTCTTAGCCCTCCATCCATCTCCAATATGGAGGTCTTCCAAATGGCGATTTATTCCTACTTTGCTACTCTTAGGGTTGGGGGGAGTTCATACGGTGAGGGGATTTACAGCGACTTCAACAGAATGCTGTTCACACAGCCAGTGGCATTATTCAGCATTTTTTCCCTAACGATTGACCCTTGATGCATAGTGTAAGCATCTTTTAAAAGCTGCTCTTTGGGGGAGTGTGGAAAATGTTTGCGTAGAATACTCCAGTGCTTATGCAGAGATGTATAGAGAGACCCACAGGATAAAGTGCCTGAGAAGCCACACCCCCCCACAGTCCTCCTCCCACATTATGGAGCTCCACTATGGAGTTGCAGGCGTTGCCTGCACATTTCCATTCTCAAATCTCTCCATGCCCCCAGCAGTGTGACTCTTCTCTCACCCTCCCCTCATCCTCCATGCAGCCACTCACCCACCCTCGCACTCTTGCAGTGCGGCTGCAAAAGCCATCAGCGGCCCCAAAAGTTGTGCCATTCAAGGTCCGGCAGGATTTGCCCATCCTCTAAAAGAATGGCCATTCTTCTCCTTTGCCTGCCTCTGGGTACACCAGCTCCAAGACAGGCAGTCTCCTGCTGTGGATCAACAGAAATGAAACTGAATCTCTCCTAATTACTGCATGATCCCTCTTGCACACGCACACACAGCAGATACAGCAGCAACACACACAGCACATACAAAGCAGCAATGTGAGCAGCCCCAATTTATTCTGATTTATGCTTACTTATGCTAATAGTGCTTGTACGTGCTTTATATACTCTCATCCTAACTTACACCACTTCCCCCTCCACACATACAGTAAAGCCCTCGGTCTGTGAAACCTCATGGTGATAATCTACCTTGCTGGACTGCTGTATGGATGACAACAAGTTGGTAATGTTAAGTGCTATAGAAATGTTGTTGTTAGCAGCAACATGTACACTCACAACAGAGGATTTATGGGCCATGGGGCAGGTGTGATGTTGTGGCCCATCTAAAAGGACTTGTGCATATGTGTACAAAGTTGGGAAGCCATATGTGAGAATACTTTTATAGATGGTCCACATGTGAAATTTATTTATTTACTTACTTACTCGTGCATATGTGTACAATGATGGGAAGCCATATGTGAGAATCCTTTCATAGATGGTCAGCTGGTCTTGTGGTAGCAAGCATGACTTGACCCCTTACATAATCAGGGTCTGCCCTGGTTGCATCTGAATGGGAGACTTGATGTGTGAGCACTGCAAGATATTCCCCTCAGGGGCTGAAGCCGCTCTGGGAAGAGCATAAGGTTTCAAGTTCCCTCCCTGGCTTCTCCACAGGGGCGTATCTAGGGTGGGGCAGGCAGGGCACTTGCCCTGGGCGCCACTTGAAGGGGAGGTGCCATTTCTTAAAATTAAAAAAAAAGGCCACCAAAAACAAAATGGCCACCATGCATGCTTAAATGGCTTCTAAGAGGCCCTAGGCCATGCCAGGCCTCGCAGAGGCCATTTGAGCATGCATGGTGGCCATTTTGTTTTCTGAGGCCATTTTTAAAAAAAATTAAATGGCCACTGCATGTGCTCAAATGGTCCCTGTGAGGCCCTAGGCCTTGCCAGGCCTCACAGAGGCCATTTGAGCATGCATTGAAGCTTCCAAAATGGCCACCAAGCCGATCTTTGAAGGCCCGAACAGGCCCAAAAATCAGCCTGGGACGGGCTGTGGCGGTGAATTAAAAGGCCAGTGGTGGGAGGGGGAATGGTGAGTTTGTCTTTGAATCAGTGTGAAATCCTTAGTATAAGGCCCACTGGGAGTTTCTTGCTCTCTTTCTCTCATTTTAACTGTGTTTCTGAAATACTAGAATATATTCCAAGTGGTGACACAGTTTACTCTGCATATCCTTTAATTATTTTCAGAGTATCTGGGAAAAGTCAAATTCTCCATTTATTTTTAAAACTTATGTAATAGTGATGCTACAATGCAGAGTAGAGAATTAGACAGGCACTTCTGTTTAGTTTTCCAAATATACTTCCACATAGTATTTGGGTATTTCATGAGCCCCAACATACTGAAATTTGTAGTTTCCCAGCATTTTTTGGTCTGGCTACGTCCACTGCTAAATAGTTTTTGAAATATTAAAAGAATAACAAGCTTGACTTGTATTTTTGAGCTGATATTATGGTAAAGTTATCTGAAAGATGGGTGTCAGATGTTTGGATGGGGGCGCAATTTCAGTGCTTGCCGTAGGCGCTATTTTATCTAGATACGCCTCTGCTTCTCCAAGATAGGGCTGAGAAAGATTCCTGCCTGCAAGCTTGGAGACGCCACTGCCAGTCTGTGAAGACAATACTGAGCTAGATAGACCAATGGTCTGACTCAGTATATGACAGTTTCCTATGTTCCTATGCTCTGGGAAGAGCAGAAGGTTCCAAGTTCCCTCCCTGGCTTCTCCCAGATAGGGCTGAGAGAGATTCCTGCCTGCAACCTTGGAGAAGCTGCTGCTAGTCTGTGTAGACAATACTGAGCTAGATAGACCAACGTTCTGACTCAGTATATGGCAGTTTCATATGTTCCTATGATCCACATGTGAAATTTATTTATTTATTTATTTATTTAAAATATTTTATACCGTGCAAAATGCAAGTTATCTGGGCGGTTTACAAGAAAATAAAAACAACCAATAAAAAGATTAAAACATTTCAACAATTAAATTTTAAAAAGTTACAACTATTAAAACACAATTTTAAAACAGTATCTAATTAAAAGCCTGGGTGAACAAATGCATCTTGACTGCCCTTTTAAAAGTTGTAAGTGTTGGGGAGGCTCTTATTTCAGCAGGAAGTGTGTTCCAAAGCCTCGGGGCAGCAACGGAGAAGGCCCGTCCCTGAGTAGCCACCAGACCAGCCGGTGGCAACTGCAGACGAACCTCTCCAGATGATTTCAATGGGCGGTATGGTTCATAGCAAAGAAGACCTTCTCTTAAATACCCAGGGCCCAAGCTGTTTAGGGCTTTATAGGTTATAACCAAAACCTTGTACTTTCGTGTGCAGCTCCTCCTTTCCTAGTTTATCATGGGCTGGGGTCTAATCTTGCAATTCAATGTCATCATACTCTGATAAATCATTCTTTTCTTTTCTTTTTTTAAAAGGAAACGTAAACAAAATAATTGCTCTGTTGAGCAATGTGGCAGGGCTGAGGAAGAGATTCCATGGGATGCATAAGGGGTCAGGCAGGGGAGGCTTGCTTTGTGGGAGGCCTGGGCTGATTGCCCCAGGTGTCCTCCTCTGGGCAGCCCTGCTCACAACAGGTGCATTTCAAATCTTATTTCTCCGTGTGCTGCCCAGTGCTTAGAAAATCAGTCTTCAACCGAGTCTGCACAAGAGCAGAATAAGGGGGGAATGAAGTGGTGAGTGGGCAGAACAGACTGTACCACTTCAGACAACACAGCAGACTCTTGAATACTGCCCCATGTAAGAAACTCCCTGCAGACAGAAATCTAGTATATCTGGGAGAAAACCTCTAGCCTAGCTCTCCTTCTATGGATGGTTTGCTATCTGCAGGGGAGCACCCTGAAATGTGTCTGTCCACCCATAATTTGGTATAATCCATTTTATCAACTCAGCATTCTGTCACTTTATTCAGCTGCATCTATAGACTAGGCCTTAAATGGAGCTGGAAGAGGTGTGCTCAAATTCCCACATGGCAAGTGGTTACAGCCAAAATCTGATACCAAATTAAGCAGCAGATGAAGCAATGAAAATCATTGGACTTAAGCACATCTAACTCTGTGCGGGATTGTGGCTTGAGAACTTAAGAACTGCTCTGCTGGCTTAAAGCAAAGGTCTAGATCCAGTCCAGCATTTCTAAGAGCAGCCAGCCAGATGCCCCTGGGCACTCCCTGGCAGGGCATGAAAGCAGCAGCCTTCCTGCATCCTTGGTGCCCAACATCTAGTATTTGGAGGTGCATCACCTTTAAATGGGGGCTCTATTTAGCTCTCATGCCTAAGTAGCTCTCATTTTGTCCATGAATTTGTCTAACTAATATTGTTAAAGCCTGCTTAGCCAGGGGTAATTACTAGCTTCACTGAATAACTTTAGTCTACTTGCTCTCGCTCTCATAGGAACATAAGGACCTGCCTTATTCTCAGTCGGACCCTAGGTCCATCTAGCTCAATATGGTCACTGAGTGGAAGCAGCTCCCCAAGGTTTCAGCTTTACCTGGAGATGCCAGGGAGTGAACCTGAGATTCTTCTGCATACAAGCAGTTGCTCTACTACTAAGCTATGGCCCCATCCCCTTCGGGGAATTCCTTAGGAACATAAGAAGCTGCCATATACCAGGGTTTCTTAACCTTGGGCCCACAGATGTTGTTGGACTACAACTCCCAGAATCCTCAGACACGGCCTTTGTGGCTGGAGATTCTGGGAGTTGTAGTCTAACATCATCTGGGGGCCCAAAGTTAAGAAACCCTGCCATATACCAGGTCAGACCATTGGTCCAGCTAGCTAAAAGGCCCAAACATTTTGGAGCTTTTAAATTTTGATTTTCAAATCTGATTTTAACTGATTTTAAGAGTTTTAAAATTGCTTTGTATTGCATTCCTCCCCTTGGTCTGTTATGATTTAAATGTGTTGTGTGTTTTAATTTAATATTTTAATGCTGTGTTGTGCACCACCCAGAGAACAATTTGTTATATGGCAACTAACAAGTTCACTTTTTTGTTATTATTAGCTCATTATTGTTTACACCAACTGGCAGCGGCTTCTCCCAGGTTACAGACAGGAGTCTCTCTCAGCCCTATCTTGGAGATGCCAGGGAGGGAACAGCACAGGTGCTCTTCCCAGAGCAGTCTATCCCCTGAAGGGAAAATCTTCCAGTGCTCACATGTAGTCATCCATTCAAAGGCAAACCAAGGCAAACCCTGTTTCAAGCTGTCCTCTCCCCATCTCTTTCAGTCTCAAGGGACCTTTGCGTAGGCATTTGGGACTTATTTTCTTCCTGTGATATGGGGAAAGTGTGAAAGAAAATACATGGAAATACATACTGCGCTAGTGAAGAGTAGCTGTACAGTTGCTTTGAGCTAGGGCTAAATGGGCAGTGCAGCTTTTAAAAGGCAGTGTGGTTCCCTCTCACATCTGTACCGCCCAGAGAGAAAAGAAGCCCCAAGTAGACATGCAGAGCTGTGACCTAACAGGTCTCTGTGAGGATGAAGAGAACAAACCCCTCCCATATGTTAAAAATGCTATGAAATGATTAACAATTGTGCTTGCACACAGAGTGACAAGGCAACTCTGGACAGAAGTGATCTCTACTTTGAAAAAGGTGAATATCATAATCTAGCCCATCTAAGAGCCAAGAAGACACTTAAAGATCTATTAGGAGTAGCTCTACATTTGAAAGGTGAAAGTACCTGAAGAAGGGCCAAGAGGAAAGCTAGAAAGTGACTGATGCAATTCCATGTCTGGATCTAAGGAGAACTGGGCTTAGCTAGTAATTGGATAGAAATTACTCTGAGGGAAAGGTGAGATAATATATTTTTAAAAACCCTTACATTAAAAGGACACATTAAAAAGTTATCAACTCAGTATGAGGGGGAAATGCCAGTCTTCAGCTGCTAAAGGAAAAGTTGTGCCGTTGAGTTGGTGTCTACTCCTGGAGACCACAGAGCCCTCTGGTTCTCTTTGGTAGAACACAGGAGGTGTTTACCATTGCCTCCTCCCACGCAGTGTGAGATGATGCCTTTCAGCATCTTCCTATATTGCTGCTGCCCGATATAGGTGTTTCCCATAGTCTGGGAAACATACTAGCGAGGATTTGAACCAGCAACTTCTTGCTCCGTAGGCAAGTTACTTCCCTGCTGCGCCATTAGGTGGCACCTATTAAATTCCCACTGTGGCTACAAGCTTGCCTCGGCATTCAGGAATAAAAACAACCATGGGCTGGTTAGGGCAATATTAGGTTTTTCTCGTGACCACAGATTCCTGGGTAGGAGGGGGTTAACCCAGGAATCTGTGGTTCTCTGCGTCAACGGGGGTTCTCCCGACCGACCCAGCAGTAGTGAACCTGGGAAGCCCAGATCTGCTACCCAAGTTAAAAGTGAGGTAGGATAAGGAAAGAGCTGCCCCATCTCTTTGTTTCGGTTGTCTGTGTAGCTGCTGTGATTTAAACGGTTCCTGGGCTACTGGCAGACATGCTTAACATAAAGTTTTGTGGAAAGTGGAACCAGGGAAATGAGAGCTGCCTCTCCACTGCTCCTGCAATGCATTGAGGAATATGTGGAGACCCCAGCTCCCGATTTCAGCAAAGAATGCCGCTGAGGCAGTAATGTGGGTGTGTGAGCTGCAGAGCCCAAAGGATCCATCCAAACTGCCCCAAATGTACGGATGAAATGCTACTTCAAGGTAATATTTCATGTGCACATTGTGCAATTAGGCAGCAGGGTTGGACTATGCACTAGGGAGTGCACACCCACATGCTTCTCGCTTGCAATTAGGATGGGCTGGCAAATGTATTGTCCGAACCAACCCTATACCAGTGTTATGGCAAGAAACTCAGTAATGTCCTAAATTAATGACAATGTATGTGCTGATGTGTGGGTAAAGAGGTAGCAGAGCTGCACAACTTTGGTCCTTCCAACTTTGTTGGATTACAACTCCCATCACTCCCGTCACAGTGGCCAATAGTCTGGGATGATAGGAGTTGTAGTCCAACACCTGCAGGCAGGTCGAAGCTGTGCAGTTTTACTCTACAGACTGAATTCAATGCAGCTGTGCACAGGTCGTAAAATGTGGAAATCAAAAAATTAATGGAACAATGGAGTGTCCAACATAGTGGCTGAAATGACAGGCAGCCCCATTAGGGCTGTTGTGCAACTTGAAAGCCAGCCATTGGAAACAACGGGAGTTGAGTTTATATTACTTTTACTGTTGTGAGTCACCCCAGACAGTACTGCACTGGAGGGGTGGGATGTAAATATTTTTAACAACAACAACTGTGTGACTACTCAGAAGTGCTTTTAAGCCATTCTGCAGCAGCCCTGTCACGCAACACCATTGGGGCTGCCTTTCTGTTGTAAGGAAGGGGTTTCAATTATTCCAATTATAACAGAACAAGCGTGTGCAAGAAGAACCAAGTCCATTAAGAGTATCTTGAGGCAGACATTTAAGGTCCAAAAGGTTTATTGAGGAAGTTACATACTTAGATAGAAAGTCTGTGCGCCTGAGCTTTCTATGGACTATGTCTTCATTGTGCAAGAAAAGGACGGAAGAAAGTAAAATGCAACAAGCAGGTTCAAAGAGAAGGAGGAGATCTGAGAGTATCAATCTACCAATCAGAAGCCAGAGCAGAGAGGGAAATACAACAAAGGAGGAGCAAAGAGGAAGACCCTTGCTTACTATCGCTATCCCCAATGTCTCAAGTGGACAGCAAGTATAAAGAGTCAGTGCTGCTGGAGCTGTATCTCCAACACAAATTATGCAGGGATCCCTGGTGGGTCCCTAACACCAGCAGAGGTCTGCCCATCATATCAACCAGTAGTGTTAGGAATGGGAAGATGGCAGGAATACAGAACACAGGATGTTATCTTGCTTTCAAAGCAGATGCTCTTCAACTGAGCTACCATTCTTTCCATTCTTTCAGCTTAATAACAAGCCTTAACATGCTTTACTGCCTGTATTGTTCTCGTCCAGGGACACTTCCAACTTGGTGTGTGTTCCTTCATATTTACCACGTGTCCACGATAGCACCTGTAGGGGAGATGCCTATCCACAAACACGTGAGAGAACATGCTGGAAAGCCACTGCCAGGATAACCATGGAAACAGGGGCATAGCGAGGTCCCTGATGGCTGGGGGACAAAGTTTAGCCAGGTAGCCTCCATCCATCGCACGCGCAAAGCGTGCACGCACACCCCAGAGCCCCAAGCCATGCACCCTACGTCTGACATCAGACGCAAGAGGCGGGGCAACCTCCCCCACCCAGCTTTCACCTCCCTGTCTCTTGAACTCATTGTTCGATGAGTCTTTCGGGAGGGTCGCCGCAGCAGTGAAGGCTCAATAGCACGGATCAAGGTCGGGCGCAGGACCGCCAAGGCCACCATCCTCTGGGGTGGTGGCAGATCAGGGCCGGGCAGCCCTCCTTTGGTGGCTCCTGCATGGAGGGCAGGCTGGGGGGTAGCAGCGGGAGGAGCTGGGAGAGGGAAGTGCGGGGGAAAGTGCTGCGTGCTCTACAGTGCCTGGTGCCAGACTTGTGGGCCCCCTGACCACTGTTCCCTCTAACAGGGATTCCCAGATGTTGTTGACTACAACTCCCAGCATCCCCAGCTGCAGTAGCCTCTTGCTGGGGAATCTGGGAGTTGCGGTCAACAATATCTGGGAATCCCTGTTAGAGGGAACACTGCCCCTTACCCTCATTGCCCATGGACATTTGTTCCCCCCACCCTTGCCCAATGGACGCTACTCCCATGCATGGAAAACCAGAAACAAAAAGGGCAAAACAGAGACAGCAACGGCTGCACAGACATTGTAATTACAGTGTATGTATAAAGGGGTAAGATTAAAATCCAAATGGAAGCAAACACAAAAAAGGAAAGGGAAAGGGTGTGTGAGCTGGGGAAAGGGGACTTGGCATGTCACTGGGAAAGGCAAAAGATGCCAAGGTAAACAGGTGATGCAAATACTTGTGATATTAAACACCTGCGATATTAAACTGAAGGACTGGAGACCTGCTTGCTTGTCTGTTGGGGAGAGGAATGGTTTAAACTCTATGCTAAGTGACATGTTTATGAATAATCAGCCCTAAGAGTCCTGTGAAGACATTTACTCTGTGTACAGGTGGATGCTTAGAGAAGGGGGATGCCTGGATTAACACCTGCTGGGCTCCCCCTGCCCTTTGCACACTGGAGATTCTCTCTGCCCGACAGCCTACAGAGCCATCGCCCCATGCTTATCACCTCTGACTGCACAATCTGCCAAAATGGAGGGTACGGATCGCGGATGCAGAGTTTTCAAACGCGCACAGAGGCCCCTGTGCAGCTGGGATCTTAAGCTTATGTTGTAGGGGACAGGGCCAGCAGGGGCAATCCTATCCCCCCGCCCCTCCACTCCACTGGTTCATCTGTACGCAAATGAAAAATCTGCACAGGGCTAGTGTCCACCGGCCAACAGGATTCTACCTCTCACTCCAATGCAGTAGGGAACATTCTGACTATAGCAGCCTGCACACGAATTCTCACAGAACAGGGGAAGAAAGGAAGGAGAGAGAGAGAGAGAGAGGTGGGGAGGGGGGGGATGAGGAGGAGGAGAGGCAGCATGTACTGGAGCTTTTGTTTCCAGAAGAAAAGAGCAGAGAGAGTCCTCCCTCCCTTTCCACAGGCTGCTTTCTCTTAGTAGTATATCTTGACAATCTAGCCCTGCTGACTGTGTTCCTTGCCTCCCTCTCTCTGCAGTCAGCGCTGGGGCTGTGTTGTGGCTCATCTTGAGCCTTTTCACTGCTTCATTAGCATTAAAATCATATGCTTACAATGCATCTGCCACACAGACCCTTTCTAGCCAAAACAACCTCACTCAAGCTGTGACTGCATCTGCAGGTGACACCTGTGTCCCTTTTGAAAGCAACCTTGGGGGGAATAAATCCAGCGCTTTATGTAATCATAGCAATCTTTTTAAGGTG
Source organism: Hemicordylus capensis (assembly GCF_027244095.1). Classification (NCBI taxonomy): domain Eukaryota; kingdom Metazoa; phylum Chordata; class Lepidosauria; order Squamata; family Cordylidae; genus Hemicordylus; species Hemicordylus capensis. The sequence continues at coordinate 57,489,074 of NC_069661.1, forward strand.
AAGGATTTAGAATTTATCTAAATACCAGGAAATGTAATCCCTATAGTCTCTGCAGACTGGGTTAGTAATTGAGCAGGCACAATGGATACCGCTGGATCACCATGACAGGAGTCTAGCTCAAAAGAGACTTTTAAAAAATCAATATAAAATCAGAAAAGCAGGAGCCACTGTTGCCCAAAGGAGAGAGAGGTGGACAGATTAGGGGGTTCTGCTTCCACTCCTTCCTCTGCCACTGACTCACTGTATGACTCATTGGTCATTATCTTACCCAAGGCTACACAGTGAGTCAGTGGCAGAGGAAGAACTGGAACTAGATGTCCCCAGCCATTTTCTTGCTGTCATGGTGAAAGAAAGAAAGAAAGAAAGAAAGAAAGAAAGAAAGAAAGAAAGAAAGAAAGAAAGAAAGAAAGAGAAAGAAAGAATTCAAAGTGTAGAAAAGCCCTGCTCTGTGCATTACACCACATTGGCTCTCAGATCAAATGAAATATTGTACAAAAGCAGGGATTGGTGGAATATAGGAAGCAATTGGTTGATTGTCAGAAATATAGGAATGAATGGTTTTCCTGACTGTCAGCGAAACATTTGATGGACAAATATTAATTTATCAGGAAAGCTATGCAAGCAAGTGGGCATGTACCCAGATAGAGATGAATTTGAAAGTTTCCCCTTATTTTTCTTCCTGCAGGGTATAGAGTCAGAGTGCTAAATAACGTAATTTGTATATAATTATGTCCAAAATCCCCCCCGCCAAGTCCCGCTATGCTGCCTCAACATGGCGGGGGATGTTCTGTTCCTGGGAGGGATGAGCGAAGTATGCTGGAAGGTATACTTCCAGTAGGGCCACCCAAAGTGCGAAGGTCATCCCAGCTGCCCAGCTAAAGCAAGCAGGCACCTATATTGGGCAGCAGCAATCTAGGAAGGTGCTGGAGGCAGATGATCACTTCAGTGACAACGACAAAGGCATCATTTCAGACCGTGCGGGAGAAGGCAATGGTAAACCACTCCTGTATTTTACCAGGAAAACCACATGGATAGACAAAATAGGTTGATTGTCAATGTAGTGCCGGATGATGGGCCTCTCAGGTCGGATGGTACTCAACATGATACTGAGGAAGAGCTGAGGATCTCTCAGAGTACCGATGGTGTTTGTGAAGTTGTTAGACTAAAGCCTTTTGGACAACTAGCAGCTGATATTGCCATGCAGGAAAAGAAAATCCAAAGCTGCAAAGACAGAATTACAATGGGAATGTGGAACGTAAGAAGCATGAATATGGGAAAGCACGACACAGTGAAAGATGAAATGAATCGACTACAGATTGACATCTTGGGCATCCGTGAATTAAAAGGGACTGGAATGGTACATTTTCAGTCAGAAAACCATACCATTTACTACTCAAGACACGAAAAACAAAGAAGGGACGGTGTTGCTTTCATAGGAAGGATATAGCAATGACAGTACTTGAATACAATGCAGTCAATGACCGACTAATATATCAATTAGATTTCATGGACAACCCTTTAACATGACAGTTCTTCAAGTCTATGCCCCGACGACTAATGCAGAAGAAGAGGAAGTTGATGAGTTTTATGCTCAAGTCCAGTCTGAAATTGACAGAACATGCAAGCAAGATGTGATGCTGGTGCTTGGAGACTGGAATGCCAATGTTGGAAAAGGTAAGGAGGAAAACACAGTCGGCCTATATGGCCTAGGAAATAGAAACGAAGCACGAAAATGACTTATCAGTTTCTGCCAAGCCAATGATCTCTTCATTGCTAACGCATTCTTCAAACAACCAAAGCGGCGCCTATACACATGGACATCACCAGATGGAGTACACAGGAATCAAATTGATTACATTATTGGTGCAAGGAGGTGGAAAAGCTCAGTTATAACAGCAAAGACATGGCCGGGGGCCAACTGTGGAACAGATCATAAACTGCTCGTGTGCAAGTTCCAAGTCATGCTAAAGTGGTAAAAGAAAGCTATCCAGCTCCCATGATATGATCTTGAGAATGTACCCACCATTTTCATGGAAAACATCAGGAACCGCTTTGAAGTTCTGAACCTCATTGATAGGGAACCAGAGGAAATGTGGAATGAAATCAAAGATGTTGTTAAGGACAAATGTGAAAAGAGACTGCCAAAGACCAAGAAACAGAAGAAAGCAAAATGGATGTCAGAATAGACGGTGGAAATTGCCAAGAAGAGGAGAGAAGCCACAGTCAAGAAAGATAAAGACCTCAGGAAGGAACTTAATAGGGAATTTCAGAAAGTTGTTCAAAGAGACAAGGAGCAGTACTACAATGACATCTGTAAAGACCTCGAGGATGGAAATAGACATGGAAAAACAAGGCAAGTTTTCCAAAAGATCTCTGAACTCAGAGGGAGGTTCCAACTTTGAATTGGTATGTTAATGGATGCCAAAGGATAGATAGTACCTGATTCAGAGAAGATCAAACAGAGATGGAAGGAGTATACTGAAAATCTGTACAGCAGGGACGTCAACATCCAAGATACTCTAGAAGATATTCCCTACTTGCAAGAACCTCTAGTATGTGGAGATGAATTTAGATCAGCACTCCGGTCATTACCAAATTGGAAGGCGACAGGAATTGATGGAATAGCTACAGAAATATGGCAGACAAAAGAAGAAGAATCAGTCAAGGCTCTAACCAAACTGTGCCAGCAAATTTGGAGAACAACATGGTGGCCAACAGTCTACATACCCATATCAAAGAAAGGAGACTTAACAGATTGCTCAAACCATCGCACAATATCCTTAATTTCACATGCTGGCAAAATAATTCTCAGATTCCTCCAACACAGATTAGAGCCCTATGTGGAAAGGGAAATGCCAGATGTTCAAGCTGGTTTCAGAAAGGACAGAGGAATAAGAGACATCATTGCTGATGCACACTGGATAATTGAGAAAGCCAAATAATACCAGAAAGAAGTCAAGATGTGCTTTATTGACTACATAAAAGCCTTCGATTGTGTTGACCATGTCAAGTTGTGGAAAATCCTTAGGAAAATGGGTATCCCAGAACACCTCATTGCATGAGAAACCTATACATAGGACAGGAAGCCACAGTCCAGACGGAATGTGGTGAAACAGACTGGTTCCAGATCAGCAAAGGAGTAAGACAAGGCTGCATACTTTCTCCTTTATTCAATTTATATGCTGAACATATACTGAGAGAAGCTGGATTGGAAGAAGATGAGTGTGGTTTTAAAGCTGGAGGAAGAAACATCAATAACCTGCGCTGTGTTGATGACACCACTCTGATAGCTGAGAATGCGGATGATCTGCAAGCTCTAGTAATGGAAGTCATGGAGCACAGTGAGAAAATGGGACTTTGACTAAATGTAAAAAGGACTAAACTAATGACAACGTGTACAGCAACCAGCCTCAGAATTGACAATGAAGACATTGAAGTGGTGGATAGCTTCTTCCTTTTAGGATTGACCATTAATAGTCAAGGATCCAGCAGTCAAGAAATATGCTGCAGACTAGCACTTGGTAGGGTTGCAATGAAGGCCTTGAAAAGGATATTTAGATGTTGTGACATGTCTACACCTACAAAGATTAGAATTGTTCGGCGAAAGCAGGACTTTGAAGAAGCAAGATAGAAAAAGCATTGACGCTTTTGAACTTTGGTGCTGGAGACTTTTGAGGATACCATGGACAGCCAGGAAAACAAACAAATGGATCATAGAACAAATCAATCCAGAATTTTCACTCGAGGCACAAATGACCAGGATCAAACTATCATACTTTGGACACATTATACAAAGAGCCAGCTTCCTTGAGAAGTCCACAATGCTGGGAAAAGTTGAAGGAAAGAGTAGAGGAGGACCAGCAGCAAGGTGGATGGACTCCATTATGACAGCAATGAATGCACCACTGAGAGACCTTAAAGGCCAAGTTGAAGACAGATCATCCTGGAGAGAATCTATCTATGTGGTAGCTAAGAGTCGACACCAACTTGACGGCACTTAATCAATCAATCATGTCCTAAATGCATACTGAATTTTGACTAAGACAGTGCTTGAACAGTCTGCAGAATGCTTCTACACCAAGAGACCTAGAGGCCAATTTGTTCTTCCTACTCACACAGAAATTCCTCACTAAACCCTCTTCTTGTCATGGAAGAACATCCTTGTGAATTTCATTGCATGGTGCTAGAGGAAGGAGTCCACAAAAGGGTATACAGTCGCTTCCTAGTGTTCTCTTACAGAGATGTGCACGAACTGGTTTGTGCACTCCTGGGAGGCGGGGGTTATTTAAGAGGCAGGGCGGGTGCCCTTTCCTGCCCTGCCACTTTCCCTGCCACCGGCGCTCTTCCCAAAAGCTGCAGCATACTTCCCTGCAGCCCTGGTCAGCGTCATATCAGAAATGGTTGATTCGCACGTGCACCATTTATTTGGAGCATGTACGCCAAAATAGTTTGTTTATTCTTACATGAATATCCTGATCCCGCCCCCACCAGGAGCTCAGAGCAGTATACATGGTGTGCATGTGTGCATAAGGACACTCCCCCCACCACCTCCAAACTGGCTCAAATGCTGGCATTCCGAACTGGTTCAGTGCTCCAGAAAAGCAGTGCCGGCCCGGTTCGTGCACATCCCTATTCCCTTACCACTTGCTTGTTTGCTTGCTTAAAGGGAGGAGCAGGATCAACCCCTTCTCCAAGGGAGAACAACCATTTGGCATCTTGTAATCTGGCAACAAGCCTGGGAGGTTGTTCACATGTCTATCTTCCTATCTTTCTTCCATGGAGCTCAGAGCAGCACATGTGGTTCTCCCCCAGCACTTTTATCCTCACAAGAACCCCATGAAGTAGATTATGCTGAGGAAGACTTGCTGGCCTGGGGCCACCTAGTGAATTTCATGGTTGAGTAGGGATTTGAACCTTGGTCTCCCCTGTCCTAAGCCAATATTCTAACCACTACATCACACTGGTTCTCTAGTTTATTTATTTATTTATTTATTCATTCATTCTTACATGTATATCCTGTGCCCCCCCCTTCACAAACACACACACACACACACACACACACACACACAAGGAGCTCAGGGGGTGTGCATGTTTATGTTTATCCCCGCAACAATCCTGTGAGGTAGATTAAGCTGAGAGAGAAGTAACTGGCCCAGAGTCCCCCCACCATGAGTTTCATGGCTGAATCTCCTTGGTCCTATTCCAACACTCTAACCACTATACCACTAAAGTTTCAGAACTAATCTATTACATATATAAAGACTAAATAACACATATACACATATAAAGAATCCCACAGGGGTTAATGGGGCCTTATTTTTGTGGGGAGGCAGCCATTAAATTTGTTTGCTGCGTTACATTTAAAACTGTAAAAGCTCCTAATCCTGGAATGAGCGCTAAACATATTCTAGGCAATCTAGAATCATTGTCTACAGATGGTTTTGTATGAGGCTTAATAGTCTGAAATTAAATCCAGATATAAGAGATCTGCTGACCTAGTTGTGAACTTCTCAGAGGCCTGTTCTAGGTGGGGTCTCACTCCTTCTGAAAAGGTAAGTTCCTCTCCCACCCTTGGGAATGCTCTTGGATACGTCTTTACTCCTTGGATGCACAGGTAGCAGCAACGGCCAGGAGTGCTTTTGCCCAGCTCTGGCTGGCTGGTGTGCCAGCTGCATCAGGCTGGGCCCGGCAGTCCTTGCCATTGTGATCCATGCCTTTGTCACCTCACTGACTACTGCAATAAACTCTTCATAGGGCGGCTCGTGAAGACCCTTTGGAAATTACAGCTGGATCAGAACTCAGCAGCAAGGATTGTGGCAGGCAGAAACAAATGCTTTGCCCATATCACTCCATTACTGCACCAGCTACTGGTAGCCAGTGTTTCCTGGGTGTGATTCAAGGACTGATTTTGACCTACGAAGCCCTTCATGGCCTATGATTGTATGATTTTATATGTTGTTGCTTTTTAATGTATTATATTGTATTTTTAAAAATTCTGGATGTAAGCCACTATGAATTCCTATGTGAAGAATGATGGCATACACAAGATTAAAGAAATACATAAATGGAACATGAGATAAACCCCTCCCACAGCCTCATACACCTTATTCACTTGGAAATCAGTGTGGACACCCAGCGTAATAAGAACCCCAAATTATGCTGGGCTGCCAAGACAGAAACTCTAGCTGGAGCACTCCTTTTGCCTTGCAATACTGCTGATGAGGGTTCTATAATGGGGATTTGAGCTTCATAAAGTAAAGTTGTGCTGTTGAGTCAGCTTTGACTCCTGGCAACCACAGAGCCATGTGGTTTTCTTTGGTAGAGTACAGGAGGGGTTTGCCATTGCTATCTCCCACAGAGTATGAGATGATGTCTTTCAGCTTCTTCGTATATCACTGCTGCCCGATATGCATACCAGCGGGGATTCGAACTAGCAACCTTTGGCTTGCTAGTCAAGTCATTTCCCGCTGCACCATTAGGTGGCTAGCACGGAATAAAAAGAAGACCAAACCGAAATCCATTTTTGTCTTCTTTGCAAAAACTGTAATATGCAGACAGCTCAAGAGTGAGTTGTTTATTGCAGAGCTAGGTTCAGCATTCATCCATTACTACATTAAATCGAATGAGCAGATACATTTTGGGACAGCAGAAAATGCATGTTTTGAGCAAACCAGAGGAGAAAGAAATAATTGGGGTATGGGGGGGAGAGAAGAATAGGGAAAGAGAGAATAAGAGAGAGAAACTGGGATGTAATAAATCAAATATGAACATATAGCTGTATAGTAGTAAAAAAGATATATCTCAAGGAAAAATGATAGGACATGACTATAATTTTCAGAAGAATATACAATTGTCTCATGAGCTATTTTCCCCCTCTGGTAAATCTATACATAAAAAATGAATTATGAAAGAAGATTCCTTCAAGGAAGTTTTCCCTCTTGCCTGTAGGAGTAACGTCACCACAAGGTGGTGGGTAGGGGTGGGGAGAGACCTTTTGGTTTCTCTTCTTTTAAAAGAAAATCAAATTCCAACCAATCTTTCCAAAACAAAACAAATTTCAAGTGGAATTCCTTTAAGTGTACTAAAAATGTAGTGTTTCCCTTAGGGCACTCCAGTCTTAGGCCCCAATCCAAAGAAAATTAGTTGCATTCAAGTTGCCATGAAGTCAACAGAAGTGTGACTAATGCAAGACCCATTCATTTCAACAGAACTTCAGTGCCACTTCCTATCTCTAGATTACAGCTGTACCATTTCCCCAGAAATGGTTCCTTTAAATCAGAGCACATTTCACCTGCAATCCACCCATTCAGGGTGCTCATTCTTGTGCCTATTACTGCTAGCTCACATGAACTAGCAAGATCAGCACAGCTACCATAGTGCCAAAATAGCTCTAAATCCTTGCCACAGGAAGTGCCTCTTTACTGAGAAAAGCAAGGGCTTACAAGGATCTAAGGCTTATAATATGTTCTTCATGTTTAACAAGACAACAGTTAAATTTTATTATGCTAAATGATATTCACAGGATGTGGGTGACTCCCAATGGCCTAAGAAAATTACACAAACCCAGGCCACTAGACAAGGCTCATTATTAATGGTAAATAAAGGCAGATGGCTTATATTTTGAAAGGACCCTTAGTAAATAAACATGAATATTAAAAGGGATAATACAATTACAGGAACGTTGGGGCAGCAGTGAAAATCACCCAGCCAAGTCCCATAACACACATCAAGACAGAACTCATCACTTCCATGTTACGATCAAGAGATTAACACAATCTGTTTGTGTCAGTAGTGACTTTTCTGCAGAAGTGCCCAGGTTTTCCTCCTACCTTGCTTCCACACAACTGAAAATTGGGAGCACACACAGCTCCCAAACCTAGGAAGAACACCGTTTTGGATGGTGTGGATGACCTTACAGAATGCTAAGCTTGTGAATGGTACTATGAACAACTAACCAATGAACAAGATCCTACAGTCTGTTAACATGGTATATTACATTCTTCAGGAAGATCACTCAGATTCTTCTGGGTTACGTTTGTGCAGGAAGGTTCACAATAGCCATTTAATCATCTCTAAATTCAAAGTGGGTATCAGGAAGCCCATAAAGGAACTGCTGACAGCAAAGAACACCGCCCTACGCTTGGAAATGGGCATGATAAAAGTTGAGGCCAGAGTGTGATTGTCCATTCTTAACCTCTGGCTTAAATTATCCCTCAACTCTCGGGGCCTGGCCCCTCTGACCCTACAGGACAATTTTCAATCTTCTTGGAAAAGGCCTGTGTGGACTTAATTGTTGCTCCTTTGGCTCCCCCCACCCCACTCCTACTTGCTATGGACCATGACCAGGCGAAAACAGTAATCAGACAGAGGAGAATGGTCACTGAACACCAGGCTGACCTAGGCAGAGTTACAACCTTCCTGTCCTTGAAAAGGCACAGATACTCTGCCTCCCCTGCTGCGTACCTGTCACAGCTAGAAACCCCCAAGTCACAGAAGGGCTTTTGCCCTCGCCCATTGTCATACCCTTCCCTCCGCTGTATTGGAAGGCACATACAGAAAGCTCCCAATGGCAGAGAGACTCTGTCCCTGTCACACAGGGGAGATAGAAACCACAGAACATGTACTTCTCTTTTGCCCCTTTTACAGAGACTTTGGGGCCAAGCTTATATTTCCACTAGTACCCTGGCCACCAAAACCATGTATATACCCGGTTGCTGCTTTCGGATGAAGACCTGGTCTTCACATTTAACACTGCCAAGTTCTGCGTGGCAGCATGTAGGATCTGCCGCGTTGTCACACCCAGGCCATTCTCTTTCATCAGCTCTGCCTAGATTTAAACCACTGACTTTTTTAGTGTTCCTATTTAGATGCCTTATTTTAAATACCTCGTTTTAGCCGCTGCTTTTTGCATTTTATATATTTCACATTTTATATGTTCATAATTTTCTAAATTCAGCTGTTAAATAATCTCATAGCTACCCTCTTTTCTAAGGATAGCAGCTTTATCGTTTTATAATATAGCTCTATACTATTAGAAAAGTAATTTTAAAGTAATACAGTTTTATAGTTTCATAATTTGTTTTTATTATTTTGAATCATGGTCTACTGTTCTATCTGATGCTGGTCTTGGACCGTAATAAAGTTGATGATTGATTGGTTGGTTGGTTGGTTGGTTGACAGCAAAGAACTTAAATTCTTAGTGTCAGCACACTAAGATGCATTTTCTAGGTGTTAGCAAATTATCTAAACTGCAGTGCACTCTCCATATATGTCTAGGAGATAATACAGCTCAAGAATTGTGGGATGAGTGAAGCATTTTGCCACAGACTGCATGGCATGCTAGATGGAGCTTCTCACTTACAAAGCGATCATGTATTCTGATAGCTTATTATTCAGGGAAAGTATATCCTGTGAACACTGCAGAGGGGGCATGGGGATGTTATCATTTACAGGAAGAAACAAGGCCAAATGTTAATTTCTGTTAAATGAAATCACTGTCTTTTGGAAGTACTGATCACAAAAGGGATACATACAGTCTACAAGATTCAGGCATTTTAGCATGTCAAGGCACAAAGCTATAAAAGGAATGCAGCAAAACCACAAGACATGTTGAATTATGTCAGTGAGTGCATATCCAGCTCAGAAACCTGGACAACTCACCTATGAAAAACCCTCCACAGCAATACAAAATAGATACAGATGCCAAGAGCATGAAAAAAGAGTTCACAGAGTTGAACATATACTAACATTAGTGCTGCTGCTGTTCTTTGACCCAAGGAAAGAGATCAAGTTTGCTACAGATGCTTCGGAGGGGAAGTCTGTGAGATAGAATGCTGCAAAAATACAGGACTCAAATGGCTGCCTAGAGCATGGATGGAGAGACTTAAGACAGAAGCCCAGGCACGGCAGATGCACATAGGAACGGAGTATCCTTACCCATAAAAGCCTTGGGCGTGCGTCCGTGCCGCCCGTGTCTTTTTCGCCCGATCTGGGCATGCGCGGAGCGCATGCCCAGATCGGGCGAAAAAGATACGGCCGCCCAGAGACGGGCGGCCATGTTGGACCAGGCGGTGGCCGCGGCGGAGCGACTGGCTCCGATGGCGGCCGCCGCCGTTACGGCGAGAGGGCCGGGAGGAGCAGAAGCGGCGGGCCAAGGAGAAGCGGCCGCTGCCAACGGCAGGAGGAGAGTGTGGCCGAGGCGGCGGCGGAGCCGCGGCCTCGGCCAAAGGTAGTTGTGGCCGCGGTGGGGCGACTGGCCCCGTTGGCGGCGGCTGCGACGCCACCGAGAGTGCGGGTGAGGCGGTGGCGGGGCGACTAGCCCCGATGGCGGCCGCGGCCTCAGCAAGAGGTGGCAGTAGCTCCCCTTAAGGCTAGCGCCCGTTATTACAACGGGCTAAAAATTACTAGTCAGTGTATAAAAGAGATTTATATTCCCTCAGATAACAGTTTCAAAATTTCCCAAACAGGAAAAGCAGCATATTAGTTTTTTTGAAAACTGTTGTTTTTGAGGTTATTTGTTATTTTTTTCAAATATATATAAAAATATGATTAAAAGATCCCTTATAAAAAAGTCCACAATTCATCAAATTTACACATGCTATAAAAATAGTAAGATATTTTAACACATATATATTCACAACTGTATGTAATTTTTCCTTATCCCGTTAAATCAAGAGCCCATCTGATTCATTGACAAAACCCGTTTGTTAACATATAACAAAATATAAATAGCCTGAAGTATTTCTGGTCTCTTACATCAAATCCTACTTCTGCCAATAAAATTAAAAATGGTACCAAAAAAAGTATCAATATGACTAGAATTTAAGGTTATGTAACACATTCTGACATTTTGTATTGCACTAAAAGATTCTCTAACTTGTCAAACCAAGATCTAATGAAAGGAGGTTTTTTGTTCTTGCACTTCCTTGCAATAGATTTTGTTCTAGTTACTAGTTGTATAATAAAGCATTTTATACTACCAACCAATTTCAGAATTGTTTTAAAGCCAGAATATCTTAGTGTATATCTATTATATATTTTGAAGAATTTGTTTCTGTTTGTACAAAATAAAATCATCTTCCTGATGACCTACAGATTTTGCATACACAATCCTGTCCCTGACATCAGCTGAATGCACTACATTTTACACTGGAATATGTTTGGAGAGAGGATTAATTTGGGGCGGGGGTATTTTAAAGAAGAAATTCTGAATACAGGTGGCCCTCGTTATCTGCAGTCCCAGCACCTGTGGTTCCGCATGTCTGTGGTTGGGTAGGAGGGACCCAGTTTCTTTATTTGTGGGGAGAAAATAGGGTTACTTTTTCCTAGCCACAGTTCTTGAGTGGCCAGAAATGACTTCTGACATCATTTCCTGCTGCCGTTTTGTAGTGCTGAGCCATTTTGTGGTTCTTTGATGGGGAGGGGGGGACCCCAGAAAAAGAAAAAGAACAGAAATAGGAGGATTTGGAAGTTTTGGTGGCATTGCTGGAGAGCAGAGGTGCTGGAGAGCAAGGTATTGCTTTCTGCTCCCCCCCCCACTTTCTCTTGTGATTTTCAGCACATTTTAGTGTGCTTAGGAACCTAACCCCACATTCCCCATAGGGTTAAGGTCTCTTTATTCACAGCTTCCTTTTCTGTGGAAATAGGTGAGAATGGAACCCCCGCGAATAAAGAATGCCTCCTGAATAATCATATTTTAACTGTTATTGTTCTCAACAAATTTTTAACTCTCAATCAGAGCAATAGTTCTAAAACAATGTCATGTCCAAGAAAAGCAAGATACATTTCCCTGATTCAAATTTACTGTGCTTTACATTTACAAACAGCAAATATTTATATATTTACATTTACCATATGCAGTCTTTTTGCAATAAACTGAATAATGTTTAAAAGTTGAAATCCTACAAATTTCAGACTGTTCTTTTACTTTCCTCTTGGAAGCACATTAATAAAACATTCTATTACATATATTTAATTTCTTGAACTTTCCTATAAGTGTAATCTACACAAAATTACTTTGCCCAGTCAACAATGGGCCTCACATGCTAGTCCTCTCTCTCTCTCTCTCTCTCTCTCTCTCTCTCTCTCTCTCTCTCTCTCTCTCTCTCTCTCTCATACACACGTGTTATATTTTACATTAATCTCAAGTTTGTTGCATGCATCATAGAGTTTTGATCACAATGTATATATAGCAGAATTTCAGTGGATTCTGCTGTAGCACCTCCTCCATGGCAGCACAAGGAAATAATCACTATAATAATAATAATAATACAGCTTGGAGTTCATAAAATATGGTTGGTCAGAGACCAGTGTCACTTATATCAGGCAAAAGATGCAGCTGAGACTGTATAACTGGAAGCACAGTATGATTCTTTGCTATTTCTGTAATCTACTATTTTTCCTGTGAGATAACAAAAAACCACTTCTTTCCCTCAAGAGGGAAAGAATTTGGCACATAGTGGCAGATAGAGCAAAGGTTCACCAGTGCAGTAAGAGGTCAGCCTAACTGAACTTCCCAACCAACTGCACCACCCGAAAATATGTCCCAGAGGGTTGAGAATCCTCAGGGACATATTTTCACGTGGCATAGAGGGCTTCCTGGGAAAGGGGAGAGTGCCAAAGATTTCCACTTCCCGGCTGCACTGGTACAGTTAGTTTAGAAGTTCTGTTAGGCTGCTCTCACTGCACCAGTGCATCCCAGCTGCTCTGTAGGTCAGTCATGATCTGTGCAGTGCTGTCATACATATTTCAAACTGCAATTTTATTTCATGCTCATCAGTTTTTTTCCTTGCAAGAAGAGGTGTTTCTCAAACTGGGTAAATTACGGTCAAACTACATGTTACATTGCAGCAATGTGTAACGTTAGCCCGAAAGCCTATTTTCATTTTCATTTTTCCAGGATGGGAACAGGGCAGGCTGAAGCTTAACCTTTCTTCTGCCAGCCATGTCCCCTTGAACATCCCCACAGTTGCCTTTGCCCTGCCCAGTGGTCCAGAGTCACAATCACCTTGCAAACATGGATCTGGAATAGCACCGTGTGGAGGGGATTTTTGTGGGGAAAGCATCTGAGGGAAGGGGTCTGCTGACAATCACCTCCTCATCTGGAAGCACCAGCATGCAACATCCTTAGCAGCAGGAGACATGGCAAATGGGGTCATTAGCTTATCCAGCCACAGACGGCACTGAACAGCTTATTGATTCATTAGCTGTGGTGAGGTCTCTTAAGTTCAGTTCACATACTCACCTGGCTGAGCATGCTGGCAACAAGGTGGAGAAGTGGGTATGCAGCTGGGCCCTTCCACTGCGGGCACAAGACCTCACTCTTCCCCTGTTGTGCTTTAGGTCTTTGGCAAAAGGCAGTTCTGTTCCACCAGGCCTCTGGGGTCTTGTGACTGTTCAGTTGCATCTATTTACTGCTGATGATAACCTGTGACAGATTCTGCTGAATTGCAGCTGATTTTTATTTTGTTGTGTTCTCATTGTAGTTGAAAACATATATTGGGATTTTAATGAAGCTCTGTTAGTACTGCATGGATTTTTCAAATGGAAATAAGTGTTTTCATAGATAAAAGAATAAATGAACAACATATGATGGAGATACTGCATGCATACATCCATGCACACGTAGCCCTGGTATATGTGTTCTCTCAAGAAATGGGGGGATGTCATGCAAACTGGGCCCATGCACACAAATGTATGCACAGAATGCTCACATTGCACGTGATCTGCACCCATTCCTCCACCACACAGGCAGGATTCCTCAGCTGAGTAGTGAATCAGACCTTTGCTCTTTTATTCCCCAGGGGATCTCAAGGCATGAAGAGTCCAACCCAGTCACCAGCTAGCTTTTAGATCACTCTTTTCTCAGATGGATCCTGGGTTTCCCAACAAATGTCAACATCTCTCTGATCACTATGACATCTTCCCCTAATCTCTCTCTCTCTCTCTCTCTCTCTCTCTCTCTCTCTCTCTCTCTCTCTCTCTCTCTCTCTCTCTCTCACTATGATCACCATCCCATTCCCAGAGGAGGTGGTCAGTCAGCAAGGTTAATGCAGTGTCAGAGGTCCAAGTGCTGAGCAGCAGGGAAGCTGTCCATGAAGCAACTAAACCTGGAGAGTCCTCCATAAAGCTGCTGAATCAGGAACTTCTAGGCAGCAACTGAGGCTCTACATATCTGCTTTTCCTTCCTGGTACTTTTTGGGGTGCAGAACCTGACTGCTTCTGGGCTAAGGTCAGGATTCCTCCAGCTGAGTAAGGCTATAGAATGGGATCCCTTGTGAATGTAATTGGGCCCAAGCTTTAGCTCATGCTTACTGCCGTCTCCATACCTGAGGCCCTGGTAATGACCAGGGGTGGGGGCAGAGCTGGTAGGAGAGACTAACTAGGAAAACCATGATTCTGTATCATCCTGGGATGTTGTCTCAATGGTTCCCTCCGGTTACCTAGTCTCCTTGGTCCTGGTTTATGCTGGGGATTGCAGTGGGGTCCTCCTCTGAAAGGGGGGTCTCATTTGATTCCAGCTCTGAGAGGTGGCAAGCTCTGACATCTCTTCAGATCTCTGTACATCTATTGGTACAATGTAGGACTGCTAAAAGACCAGATGGGTCTCCAAAGTAACTGAGCAGATATGGAAATGTGGCTATGCAAGAGAGGCCAAGAGGAAACCAAGGGCAGCAACCAAGTGGGGATCCCACAAAAGGCAAATATCTCCCTATGCTTACCACTAGGTGGCAAAATCCAACAGGGCTACAAACCTAATGTCACACTTAAAGTAAAGTAAAAGTAAAGTTGTACCATTCTCCTGGCAACTACAGAGCCCTGTGGTTGTCTTTGGTAGAATATAGGAGGGGTTTATCATTGCCTCCTCCTGTGCAGTATGAGATGATGCCTTTCAGCATCTTCTTATATAGCTGCTGCCCGATATAGGTGTTTCCCATAGTCCGGGAAACATACCGGCAGGGATTCAAACTGGCAACCTCTTGCTCCCTAGGCAAGTTACTTCCCCGCTGTGCCATTAGGTGTGAGGTGTGCTTAATGTCACATGTGTAGATTTATTTGATAGACACTCCCACATCTTTCTGCAGTGCCCGAAGTACAATTTCTACCCTGTGCTACATAATGTCTACATGAATTGCATAGTGCAAGGCAGTTGCACATTTAATAATGGAACATAGTTCAAGGCAGTTGCTTGCTTAAGCAAACAGATGCATCCAGCTGGATCTGTCTTGAACACAAACACTGACCCACCACAGAGTGCAAATGTTGTTTATCTCCAGTGCCCATAACAATAGGACCACAACCCAACCTGGGACAGAGGGGCTACATAACGTGAGGCACAGACCACAGTTCCCTTTCTTTGTAGCAAACTTTTGACCTATGCTGAGCTCCACCAAGGTAAGGATTCAGGCATGCCTCCATGCTTGCACAGCTCCAAGGACCAGGGGCCAGAATTTCATAAACTGGTTATGGCAACTTTAACAGAATGGTGCTCCAGTAGCAGCTGGGACTTCCAGTTTTCAGGGCTGCAGTCCAGGCCCTGCCCCCTTTCCAGGGAAGGATCTATCTCTGAAAGGGCTCTTGTCTGGTTTTTGTAAGGTCTGGCTCTAGTGGCACTGGGGGACCGCTGCTAAGAACATAAGAACAACCCTGATGGATCAGACCCAAGACCTATCATCCAGCATCCTGTTTTACACAGTGGCCCACCAGATGCCTCTGGGAAGCACACAGGCAAGAGCTGAGGGCATGCCCTCTCTCCTGCTGTTGCTCCCCTGCAACTGGTATTCAGAGGCATCCTGCCTCTGAGGCTGGGTGGCCTATAGCCCTTAGACTATTAGCCATGGATAGACTTGTTCTCCATGAGGACAAGTGCTAATGAAGACATGCTAATATTGGTAAGGGACTCAACCTACCATTGCCTCCTCCAGCACAGTATGAGATGATGCCTTTCAGCATCTTCCTATATCGCTGCTGCCCGATATAATACCAGCAGGGATTCGAACTGGCAACCTTCTGCTTGTTAATCAAGCATTTCCCTGCTGCACCAATTAAAGCGGTATTTTCATGCGTACCATTAATTATTAAATAATAAGATTATTATTACATACTATTATTTAATAATAATACTAATGTAGATTTTACTTTGATTGCTGTTAGATTATATTGCTTTAATTTACATAGTTTTAATCTGTTATTTCTGCAATTATTATATTGTATTTGCTGTAATCTGCTCTGAATGCTCCATGAGGAGAAAGGAACAAACATATTAAATTTAAAAAATTAAATAATATCATACCAAGGATTACTACCAGAGTCCTTCCCCTATGTTCCACACTGCTGAATGCTCTTCTGTGTTTCTGCAGTAGCTTGCCCTGCACTGGCTTCTGAAACTGGGTTGGTTAGTAAACTGACCAGATATTTCTTAGAAAAAACATAATGTTTCCTCTCACAGTGGATCTGGCTGTAACTATAGAACAGCTGCAACTCAAATACATTCAGCAATGTTTTGTACATGGATAAACTATAATGAAGGGGATAGAATGGAAGCAGATACTGGAAGCCGATAGTAGCCAGTGTGGTATAGTGGTTAGAGTGCTGGACTAGGACCGGGGAGACCTGAGTTCAAATCCCCATTCAGCCATGACTCTGGGCCAGTCACTTCTCTCTCAGCCTAACCTACTTCACAGGGTTGTTGTGAGGAGAAACTTAAGTATGTAGTACACCGCTCTGGGCTCCTTGGAGGAAGAGCAGGATATAAAAAATGATTAAATTAAAAAATGATTAAATTAGACCTCTTCAGACATTATTAGCAAAGATGCTGTACTTGAATACTTTGTCGCAAAGTGGCTTCAGAAATCCGCAGCCTGCCTGTCAATCAACACAGGTAACGTACCACTCACAGATACAGTAGCCTTTGTCTGCAGAGGGACATGCTGAAACCGTGATGGCTGCCATTTCCGTGACCACAGCCTTAGGTAGCCATCACGGTTACAGTGTATTTGCATGCAAACGCCGCTGTACCCATGAGTGGCACACTTCAGGGATTTATTGGATACATGGGCAGGATTGATTGACAGGCAGGTGGGGTTTCTGGATTTGCTTTGAGATGCTATACTCAAGTACAACATCTTTGCTAATAACATCTGAAGAGGCTCCTGGAATCATGGGCACAAGTAATTACAGGCATGTGTGCAAGCGTAATGATACATGCCCCCTTCACTATAGCCCTGTTTGCACAACTTAAAGCATTTACAATCTGTCTACAGTGTTTATATGCACGTGATTGCAGTTCAGGAATACAGTTGTTCACATGCTACAGTACAGGTATACAGTTAATCCCATTTTATGTTCAACTAGTGACTGTTAAGCCCGTTACCTTAACGGGCGCTAGAAGAGTTGTGAACAGGGGAGCCGGCTGCGCGCCTCAAGCGCCACCACTGCTGCCTCTGGCCTCCCCGCGGCCAGGCCGGGCCCGCCGCCTCTGGCCTCCCCGCGGCCGGGCCAAGCCCGCCGCCGCCTCTGGCCTCCCCGCGGCCCGGCCGGGCCCATGGCCGCCGCTGCCACCTCTGGCCTCCACCGCCGCCTCTGGCCTCCCCGCCGCCGGGATGGGCCCGTCGTCGCCGCCTCTGGCCTCCCCGCGGCCGGGCCCACCGCCGCCTCTGGCCTCCCGGCGGCCGGGCCCGCCGCCGCGCCTCTGTGCCACGCATGCGCAGAACACCCGCAAGAGACACGGACGCAGGTACCGTAGGGTTTTATTATATAGGATTATATAGGATGTGCACCCAGCAATGCACAGGATCTGCACCCTATATTTCTGAGCAGTCCCCATATTGACTGTTAAAATAAAGTCATGTACAGTCATTCCCACACAAAAAGTGTACACATGTACTTTATGGCCATACAGTGTCACATGTGACTAATTCTAGATATTTAATTTCTAGCCACAGAAGGAGACCTGAACAACTCGAATTCATATGTGTGAATGCTAACATGATTCCCAACATCTTCTGAAAAGGCAAAATAGGGACAAAATAAGGACACCTTTGTACAAGGACAGAAGCACAGCCAGCCTGCTAATGAGGCCAGGTGAACTGCTTGCTTTAGGCAGAAGATTGGCAGAGGAAGCAGACTGCCCAGTGACTGCCTCTGCCAGCTTTTCTTTTAGGAAATCTCGCTTCACTTGGGAATCACCTAAGAATATAGGCAGGAACCTTAGGACTGTGCAAGCACAGATTCTTAATCTTATCTCTCTGACTGGCAGGACGGTCTTCTTTCTGATTGGCTACCCAAGTGGTGTAAAAAGGTTGAAAGCCAGCAGGAAGTACATGAGCAATCTGATGACATATCTAGAGTTCGATTTATAGACCACAGGGAGTCACGGTCAGTGTTTGCCTCATTCAGACTGCCATTCTGTTTCTACTATGGCTTTATTTCCACCTTGAATCCTTCCTCAGCTTCAAATGCAACATTCAGTTTACCTGCCTTTGGGTTTCTGTTTTCATTTGCATCAGGGGTGTCGAAGGGCTTGCAGTGACCTTCCCACCATCTGTCTTTGTAGTGACTCCTCATGCCAGCCACGTCCCCTGCATTGACATCAGAAGCATGTCAAGGCAGGGATGTGTGGCTGGCATTGGGTCCAGGAGCGTTCCCAGCTTGTCTCTCCCGGAGCGAAGGAGAGAAAAGAGCACCTAACTGGCAAACAAAGGGTTTGCCTCACCGGCTGTGAGAGACTAACCAGAAGCGCTTCCAGGCCCAGTGCTGGGCACACACCCTTCGTTGACATGCTTCTGACATCGATGCAGGACACATAACTGGCAGTGGGTCCAGAAACGACACCCATCTCCTACTAACATCTCCTACTCCTACTCCTTTGTTGATGGAGTTACACTGGCTGCCAATAGGTTTCTGGGCAAAATACAAAGTGCTAGTTATAACTTATAAAGCCTTAAACGGCTTAGGCCCTTGTTATTTAAGAGAGCGTTTTCTTCGCTATGAGCCCCACCGCCCATTGAGGTCACTTGAGGAGGTCCGTCTCCAGTTGCCACCAATTCGTTTGGTGGCTACACAGAGACGGGCCTTCTCGGCTGCTGCCCCGAGATTGTGGAATGCATTCCCTGCTGAGATACGATCCTCCCCATCTCTGGCAATTTTCAAAAAATACCCGAGAACACATCTCTTCAACCAGGCTTTCTCAGCTTTTTAAAACTTGTTTTTAAATTGTTCTGATTATTTAATTGTTGTTTTATGGTGTTTTTTAATTGTTAATCATTGTTTTTATGCTTTATAATTTTTGTTTTATTTATTAACTGATTTTAATGGTGTTTTAATGTAAACTGCCCTGAGTCTTTTGGAAGGGCGGTATAAAAGTTTTAATAATAAATAAATAAATAAATAAATAACAGCTGGCAAGCACTTCCTTCTCTGGCTGGGTATTGGGGTGCAAGGGCAGGGGGTGAGGCAGCTCCCGACTCCCACAGCCCAGAGACATTTGTCCCCCCATGTTCCATGGTCTATGGAAGCCATTGGTTTACATAAACTGCTCTTCCAGCTCAAAACCCGCTGTGGCTTCTGAATGTGAGCTCAGGGAGCTTCGGGGCTCCTGGATGCTCTTAGTCTTCCAGTTTGGAGTTCAGACTGATATGAAATCTGGATGGAGGGTTGACCTGGCACGCATATACTGCAGTGTGTCCTCTTCCAAATCTTTAAACCCCTATTGTTATCATCCTACTGTTTCCCATTTTAATTCTCGCCTTAGAACACAGCAATGCATCTGCTAATCACACTAGAACTCAGAGTCACCCAGTGGAATTGACTGACAGCAGATTGATATTAGGACAAATAAAAGAAAGAACTCTTTCACACAGTGCATATTTCACTTATGGCATTTGCTGCTACAGATATGAATTGCCTTTTTAAAGGATCAGATCAATTCATGGAGGACAGATCTATCAAAGGTGACTCAGCAGGATTGCTAAATGGAACCTCCATGGCCAGGGGCAGTACAGCTTTAAGAACTAAATGCTGAAGACAAACAAAAAAGAAGAGGTGTTGCCTTCATGACCTGCTTGTGAACATCTCAGAGGCAGCAGGCAGGCCGCTCTTAGAAATAAAATGCTGGACTAAGGCACTAGTTTGCTGTATTTATTTATTTGTTTGTTTGTTTGATTTTTAGAACACCCTTACAAAATAGCTCAGGGCAGTTCACAAACATCAAAGACCCTTTAAAACAATTTAAGAGCATTGGAAGGTAAGGCCGAACAGGTAGGTCTTTAGGGCTCTCCTAAATTCCAATAAAGAATTCAAATTACGGATGTCTGCAGGGAGCGCATTTCATAGTCCAGGAGCGGCTACAGAGAAGGCCCACCTCTGGGTCGCCACTAGACGAGCTGGTAGCAACTGGAGCCGGACCTCCTCAGATGATCTTAGCATGCGGTGGGGATCAGACCGAAGAAGGCGCTCTCTAAGGTAACCTGGACCTAAGCTGTTCAGGACTTTAAAGGTAATAACCAGCACTTTGTATTTTGCTTGGAAACATATTGGCAGTCAGTGGAGCTGTTTCAAAACAGGCATAATATGGTCTCTCCGGGTTGCTCCGGAGACCAGCCTTGCTGCCGCATTTTGAACTAACTGAAGTTTCTGAACTACATAAAAGGCAGCCCCACGTAGAGCACACTACAGTAGTCAAGCCTGGAGGTTACCAGCTGGTGCGCCACTGTTCTGAGGTCATCCTCCTCTAGGAATAGACGCAGCTGTCGAATCAGCCAAAGCTGATAAAAAGCACTCCTGGCCACAGCCTACACCTGAGATACCAGAGTGAGGCCTGGATCCAGGAGTACCCCCAAGCTGCGTACCTTGCTCCTTCCGGGGGAGTGTAACCCCATCCAGCACAGGGAGATCTAACTCATCCCTCAGATTTTGAGCCCCTACAATGAGCACCTCCATCTTGCTTGGATTCAGCTTCAGTTTGTTATCCCTCATCCAGCCCATTACTGCCTGTAGGCAGGTATTTAGGGAATGAACGCCATTTCCTGATGAAGCAGATGAAAGAGAGAAGTAAACTTGGGTGTCATCAGCATACTGATAACACCCAGCACCAAATCTCCTGATGACCTCCTGGGTAGTGAGGAGTCTAATTACCTCTAATGTGGTATTTATTTTTATTTAGGTCTACCTCCATTCCAAACCCTTAAAGCCAGTTTGATACTTCCTCCTATCCTTTCTGACTCATCACAAGCCACCTGAAGTTTTAATGCTTGTGCATTTTTGAGCTTAGACATAAGATAACTTGCATTTCCAAAATCATAAAGAAAATAATTTCCCTGCTGCTTCTGGGAATAAAATTAATGTATTTGTCAGCGGCAATAAGAGCACTAGTAACATTTTAGAAAAATATCTGTGTGTATAAATCCCCATTTTAACCTTATATGCA
The DNA here is from genome assembly GCF_027244095.1 of Hemicordylus capensis. Classification (NCBI taxonomy): domain Eukaryota; kingdom Metazoa; phylum Chordata; class Lepidosauria; order Squamata; family Cordylidae; genus Hemicordylus; species Hemicordylus capensis. The sequence goes on from NC_069661.1 coordinate 57,510,498, forward strand.
GAACAAAGACATTGAATCAGCTACAAATATTTGAGATGTAAAACAAAAACACTACAAAACAGAATCTCGGGGGGATTCTTGTTATTTCTCCTACTCTCCCACATACTTCCAATTTCAAAGAAGGCAGCTGCATTTTCTGCAATCTTTATAGTGGCAGCTTCCTCATAACCACATGGGGGTAGAATCTCAGTTTTATTGTATTTGTCTTCCCCAATAGAGAATTCTATTTTCCTCCTGCCTCTCTCCTCCTCCTCCTCCTCCTCCTCCTCTTTCTCACCAACTCCTGTCAGCATTCTCTATTCCAAATGTTTGATTTTCTCTTAGGCACACAAGATCTGTTCTACTACACCCATTTTTCTTCCACAATTACACATTTATATTGAAGAAATCAAACATTTTACTATTCCCTTTCAAAAAGAGGCAAGCTTAATGACTCCTAAGCAGACATCTTTCTTCAGTTATTTTAGGATTAAAAATAATCTAACATACGGTAACACAGAAAAACCCTTCGGTATTTATAGCCAGCAACTTTGCCGCTGTTCTAGACTGAGTACACAAATCAGACTGCCCTGATATGTAAACATTCTGCTTGCATGAATAAGGTTTCTCTTATACAAATCACGGTTACAATGGTTCTTGTTTCTCATCTCTGTCTTATGTCTCAAGGTCATCAGGAGCCCCACAAAGGACACAGTTATAATGCCTCTTTGGATTCATTGTCATGGGCCCAGGAAGGAACTGGGGGTGGGGGAGAAGCATCCATGGTGAATGCCAATGGCCCACTGCTTGAGGGAACGTTCTTTTCCACAAATGTTCCTGGAGGTATGTCCAGACCAGCAATGTTTTGTTTTGTTTTTTGCATAAGAACAGCCCTGCCGGATCAGGCCAAGGCCCATCTAGCCTAGCATCCTGTTTCACACAGTAGCCCACCAGGTGCTGCTGGGAGAGCCAGCGTGGTGTAGTGGTTAGAGTGCTGGACTAAGACCGGGGAGACCCGGGTTCAAATCCCCATTCAGCCATGACACTTGCTGGGTGACTCTGGGCCAGTCACTTCTCTCTCAGCCTAACCTACTTCACAGGGTTGTTGTGAGGAAAAACTTAAGTATGTAGTACATCGCTCTGGGCTTCTTGGAGGAAGAGCGGGATATAAAATGTAAAAAATAAAATGGGGGTGCGCTGGGGGCATGCACTCTCTCCTGCTGTTATTCCCCTGCAACTGGTATTCAGAGGCATCCTGCCTCTGAGGCTAGGGGTAGCCTATAGCCTTCAGACTAGTGGCCCAGCACCTGCCATTGGGAGGCTCTCCTGGGTGCACGTGGGCACCAGGCAGCCAGTCAGAGGCACTCTTACCCCTGGACTTTGGGGCCCCGGTCCGTGGCCTCCAAGGTCGGGGGGGGGGCTTCCAAATGACTGAGGGGGGCTCCTGCCACTACCCTGCTCCCTACTCCACCACTGCCCTGCCACACTGAAGCATGGCTTTTCTGTAATTGTAGCCACCATGTGCACGGCCGGGGTGGTGGTGAGCCAAGCAGGCCTCCCACCCTGCCCCCATGGTGGCAGTGGGTGGAGTGGCAGCTGAGCCTATCCATCTGGCCCAGTACAGTAGCCCTTGAAAACTGCAAGGTGCACCTGCGTAGTTTTTGAACAGACTGTTGCAAGCCCGTGACAACACGGGTTTGTGATGATCTATTTGACCTGTGCAGGCACGCCTCACAGTTTTCAAGGGCCGCTGGGCCGGATGGACAGGCCCAGTGGCCACTCCGCCAGTTGCTGTCACTATGGAGCGGGGAGGCCTGCTTGGCTCACTCCCCGGCCATGCACGTGGCGGCTAAAATTACAGAAAAGCCACAGTTTGGCAAGGCGTGGCCTCACGGCTGCAGGGGGAACCTTGCGGTGGCAGGAGTAGCCTCACGGCGAGAGTGGTCCAGGCGCCCAAATCACTGAGGTGCACCACTGCAGCCAGCTGCTGTTCCTCTCTGCACCCGACAATTAGCTGTTTAGTAGGAGGCTGGCTGGCTGAGGCAGAGCACTGTGTGCATGTGCTGCTGCTTCTCTGCCTGCCTTCCTGCCCACCTATGGGAAGCTCTCCTGAGCACAGGCAGCCTGACTAGTCTTCAAAAGGGGCAGAGCTGCCAACGGAGATGTGCAGAGGTGTGTGCCCTCCACTTCTGCCTGAGCTTGCTGCATCCTCCCTGCTGGTGCCACCAGAGTCATCCTAGCTTCTGCTGCTTCACTTCTGCGGCTGCTCTCCACTCCAGCCAGATCTGTTTGTGCTCAGGAATCCTGTGTAAAACCAATGCTTTATTAAACTAGGGCGCTGTATTTTTTACAAGTGCACATATGATCCAGTAAGTTTTGTGTGCTCAAGAATGCTGTGTGAAACTATAGTGTGTGTGTGTTTTACAAATGGTTCTCAAAATGGTTGCTAAAAGTTGTTGATTAATGTTCCATGTTGCATATGAATAAACTGGCATGATGCAATCAAGAATTTGGCCTAAGTTTAGGAATCCATCAGCAGGTGACCTCCGCCAGACATTAGGTTCAGGGTTTAAAATTACCGAGCTGCACTCCTGGATTGATTGTTTATTGTTCCTCTCTAGTGATTCAACCCTCTGTGCCAAAAGGATACAAACCAACCAACAAATTGCTTGAACAGAATTCCCACACTGCCCTAGGGTTGCCAACCTGGCAGTTTTGGCCTAGAGTTTCCAGGAATTGGCATCAATCTCTAGGTGACTATTGAAAGCAATCCTGGAAATTTTAATGGACAGATATTGTGAAACCATGGGGGGAAACATCTCCAGGAATAGTTTCAGTCAGAGGGGTAACCCTGTACTGTTTTAGGAACATGGCAAACTGCCTCATACCGAGTCAGACCATTGGTCCATCTAACTTAGTACTGTCTACAATAGGACTGCACAACTTCAGCTCCCCAGCTGTTACTGCAATATAACTTCCATTATCCGCCATGGAACGAATAGTCGGGTATAATGGGAGTTAGGGATGTGCACAGAACTGTTTTTGCTGGTTCGACTCAAATCTGGACCAGATCCAGCCCAGTCCGGGCTTGGGCTCAGCCAAACCATGTCCGGTCATCGAACCGAGCTGAACGAGCTCAAGGGCCAGCTCAGGCGGGGTGGGGATCCAGCAGGGATTCCCCTTTACAAGTACATTCCCTACAGTAAATGGGGGGGGAGGGGAGGAGAAGGTAGTCTTTACCTTTAAAATTATGGTACTGGGGTGGCGGGATGGTGGAGATAGCAGAGACATTGGAGGTGGTGACAGGGCCTCCTCCAACCCTCTGCCCTCCCCTCCAGCCTCCCAAATGACAGCCAGGCTGGATTGTTATTTGGGAGGCTGGCAGGGATGTTGGAGAAGCCCCTGCTGCCGTCTCTGCCACCTTAATTTTAAAGGTAAAGACTACCTTTTCTCTCCCCATTTACTGTTGGGAATGCCTTTTACTTGTAAAGGGGAATCCTCGCCGGATTCCCCTTTACAAGTATACCCCCGAGCCAGCCCGAGCTGGTTCTTCAAACTGGGGGTTGGTCCCGTTCAATCACAGACTGCCCCCACTTTGGGGGCCGGGCCAGTTGAAACCTGGACCACCCAAACCAGACTGGCTCGATGTTGAGCCCAGCTTGAAGTGAGCTGGCTTGCACATCCCTAATGGGAGCTACGGTCCAGCATGTTCAGGAGGGCCTAATTTGTGTAGCCCTGGTCTGCATTGACTGAGAGAGGCTGTCCAAGGTTTCAGACAAGAGACTTTCCTAGCCTTACCTGGAGATTCCAGGGACTGAACCTGGGGCCTTCTGTACGCAAAGCAGATGCTTCACCAGTGAGCTACAGCCACAGACCTCTGCTACCAGCAACCGGCCTACCCTATTCTACAGTAGCAGCAGCTGCTGCTGACATCCAGTTTAGCCATCCGAAGGCACAGCAACCCTGAAACGCAACCCTCAGGGACATATTTTTGGAAGGTGAAAAGCAGTTACAGAGGCAAGAGAGCAGGGTGAAAATCTCTCCCCCGTCATCTCTGCCTATGCGTTCTCTCTGCTGCTCAGCAAGACCGACTGAGTCAGGAGAAGCCTCTCTGCACAGGGTTGCAGTTCCGCTTTTCCAGCTGCCAGCAGTATTTCTGGATTTAAAAAAATAAGCACGGCAGTCCTGATCATGTGCTTAAAATAGCAATAGTTTGAAATGGCTCTCTCTTTGCTATGCCCATTGCCCACAACGCATAGCACTGATTTAAAACCGTTAGTGACACCAATGGTACACAGCCATGGTAGTCTATTCCCATTGTGTGATGGCAGAGTTCTGTGATTAACAGTCATAAATGTGATAAGAGACACTGCATAACTCAACATGGAACATTCAGTTAACACCAGTGTTACTCGATGCATCGGCCACCAATCGGAGAACTCTGTAAAAACATACAAGGCCTTAGGAACACCCATCAGGGCTTTTGAGTTTTCTTGCAAAAGCTCTGGTGAAGTGGTTGTAGGGAACTTGCATCCTTGCTACACTGTACCCCCCCCCCTTTTTTTTAAGGGACACGTGTCTAGCAGGGATGTGCACGGACTGGTTTGGCGCACTTTTTCTGGAGCGCCGAACCAGTTCAGAATGCTGGCATTTGAGCTGGTTCAGAGGTGGGGGGATTCCTTAAGGGTTAGGGAGGGTGCCCTTGCCTGTCCCACTGTTCCCCCCCACCAGCACTCTCCCCCCAAAGCATCAGCATGGGGCTGTAGCATACCACCCCGCAGCCCCAGATAGCATTGTACAGGAAATGGCTGACATGCACGTGTGTGCATGCCGTGTGCGCGCGTATTGGCCATTTCTGGTACAACGCTGACTGGGGCTGCAGAGAGGTATGCTGCAGCCCCACGCCAACACTTTTGGGGAGAGCGCTGGTGGGGGAAAGTGGCGGGGCAAGTAAGGGCACCCTACCTGCTCCTTAAAGAACTCCCACCGCCCGTGAGTGCACAAACCAGTCCGTGCACATCCCTACTGCCTAGCGTTAATTACAACAGAACTAGGATTAGCATAAAATATAGCACTTGAAGTATTAGAGTCTGTATTTTCTATGGATTAATGATCCTTACAGCATTGGTGGCAGAGGCTTGGCAGTGCAAATAATACTTATTGCAGGCTTTCATTGAGAACTGAGTCATGACCACTGCACTCCACAGAAACAATATTCAGTAGGAGATTAGACAAATTCAACTGGCTTTTGTGCTTGCAGGAATAATGCAGATTTGCTAATTTCTCTCACTAGACCACCAATTTAACACTCTGCCAACTGTCCAATTACTCCTATTCATGTTGAGCTAAACGAGTTCCTCTCCAGCCACACACCTTTCCTTTTTTCCGTATAATTAATGAAGCTCATCAAAGCCTAGAAAACCAGCCAGAGCACCAGCTACTTACTGACACATTAACAGGAAGGTCATGTGCTACTGATCTCTCTGCAAGATGCTCATGCTAGCCAACATGGCATACAAAATAGTGCAAGCGCCACATGGCAGGGAAGTGGCACGCATCTGGATAGTCGGACTAGAAGTAAACAGAAGGAACTATAAGCATAGACAGGCGGGGAATGCTTGTCTGTTGTCATATAAGATTATTAATAAATTAAAAAGAACGACCAGCCTTATTTGTTAAGCGCCCCATAAAAAATTGTTCTCTGGGAGGCTCACAACACAGCATCAAAACATCAGAAAAAAGCACATGAAATCACAAAAACCCAAAATTAAATAATAACAATAATAATAATTTAAAAAACACATGAAATCACAACAAACCAAAATTAAATCATCATCATCATCATCATTCCCCAGTGAGGCATTACCTTGGCGTGGTTGTTGGGCTTGTGTGCTCTGAGGAAGGTGAGAGCTATGCCAGAGGTCCAACCATACTGGACAGGTCTCACCAGAGGAGCCAGACGAAGAGTGCCTCTCCCATCAACAATATGGTGAGACGTAAGTTTAATAAATCTATACCGGATCGGTCGTCGTCCGGGTCAACAAAAACCATGCCAGGTGCTGGAGTCCCTGGACATCTGGTGGCAAGTGGGCTACAGGACTCAGGATCTTCAGCTGAGCAACCAAGGCTGGAGACCGCAGGGTTATTGGAAGAAATGTCGCTTAACCGGAAAAAATATACGAAAAATGCCAACAAGGAAATAATGATCTGCTATTACAAGTCTAGTCCAACTAGAAGAGGTTATTTAAAAAGAATGTACCAAATTTGGAAAGAGAAGCATCCAGATACAGAAATAACAGAACAAAGGCTAGCAGACCAGAGAAGATTCATAACAAGAAATAAAGTATTCACAGAAGTTGAGCTGGAAGAACTGCAAAGAGCAACACAGGCTCAAGATATGGAAGAAGAATTACCACCAACTGAAGAAGTTGCTCAGGCGCAGGTGGAGGAGGTGTTGGACTTAGAGGATGCCACGGTTGCTGAACTGTTTCAAAATCAAAACCAGGCAACCTCCCCTTTGCCTTCACCTCAAAAACCCGAATGCCGTTTAATAGAAAAGCAACAAGAACTAAAGCAAAAAATAACTGAGCACATGAACCAAACAACCACCAGGGTTCTACTTCCAGCTCTAAAAACAGTTGCCAAAAAACAACTTGCTCAGGCATTAAAAGATGTCAATGCTGCACTTGCAGAAATAACAACCAATAATTTGCAAGAAACAAACTAACTAATGTACAGTGCAGCAACAATAACACAAGAACTCAGATATAAGATCAGTGGACCTGTCAAAAAAGAAAGTAGTACATCACCGAAATGGAAGATTAGATTAGAAAATAAAATCACCAGGCTTAGATCAGATGCTAGTAAATTGAAAGATATGAAAGACAAGAAGCTGAAGAATGAAAACACCAAACAGTATCTGATCCAAAAATACCATCTAGATTCAAGGAAAATTAGAGAAGTCCTGGAAATAATAAAACAGCAAATAACAGCAGTTTCAAAGAAGATTAGCAGATATGAAGCCAGAATTACACAACACAGGCAGAATCTCCAGTTCCAGTCGAATCAGAGACGTTTCTACCAAAGCACAGAAAGAGAAACTGCAAGAAACGTAGGAACACCAATTAAAGAAGAAACACTGCAATTCTGGAGGAAACTATGGGACAATCCAATAGATTATAATTAAAAAGCAGGCTGGATGAAAGAGGTCAAAAAATGTAACCAACAAATGCAAGATCTAATAATAACACCAGAATTAATAAGTGAAAGAGCAAAGAAAATTAAAAATTGGACTGCACCAGGCGACGATGAACTGCATGGCTTTTGGCTTAAACACCTAACAAGCCTCCATAAACAACTATCAAAACAGTTCAATCACATTTTGCAAGGAGGTGATATTGAACAATGGCTAACAACTGGGAAAACTCATCTCATTATGAAAGACCCAGCAAAAGGTGCAGTTCCAAGTAATTATAGACCGATAACCTGCCTGCCAACCATATTCAAATTATTAACTGGAATAATAGCAGATGAAGTGATGCAACACTTATTAACTAACAAACAGCTTCCAGTTGAACAGAAAGGAAATTGCCCGAACACCAGAGGCACAAAAGACCAGCTGCTGATTGACAAAATGATTTTAGAAAATTGCAAGAGAAGAAAAACAAATCTAAGTGTTGCATGGATTGACTACAAGAAAGCCTTCGACTCATTGTCTCACACATGGATACTAAAATGTTTAGAAATAACTGGTGTCAGCAAAAACATTCAGATATTTATTAAAAAAGCAATGAGCATGTGGAGTACACAGCTGACAATCAATGGCAAGACACTTGGACAGGTTAGTATGAGAAGAGGTATTTTCCAAGGGGACTCACTATCCCCTCTGTTGTTTGTAATTGCCATGAGCCCACTTTCACAAATACTAAACAAAACAGGCCTCAGATACCAAACATCTAAAACATCAAGTCAAATAAACCATCTGCTGTACATGGACGATCTGAAGTTGTTTGGAAAGTCCCAATCAGAAATCAAATCACTGCTAAACACTGTCCATATATTTAGTAGCAATATAGCAATGGAGTTTGGACTAGACAAGTGTGCTGCATTAATAATGAAGAGAGGAAACATAACAAAAACAGAAGGAATAGAACTGCCCAATGGAAGCAACATCAAGAACCTGGAAGAGAAAAAACATTACAAATACTTGGGCATTCTCCAGGCTGATAACATCGCACACACTGAAGTTAAAATAAAAATTGGAAGTGAATACATCAGGAGAGTTAAAAAAAATCCTCAAGTCCAAACTCAATGGCAGGAACACCATACAAGCCATAAACACCTGGGCTATAATAGACTGGACCCAGGCAGAGCTAGAGATGCTAGATCATAAGACCAGGAAAATAATGACCATCAATCATGCTCTTCACCCCCGCAGTGATGTAGATAGGCTATACCTCCTTCGCAGCTCAGGTGGAAGAGGAATGCTGCAAGTCCATCAAACAGTAGAGGAGGAGAAAAGAGGCCTTGAGGAATATATAAAGGACAGTGAAGAAGATGCTCTTAAAATGGTCAATAATGAGAAATTATTCAACACCAATGAAACAAAGCAGGCCTACAAGAAAGAACAAGTCAAGAACCAAGCAGAAAAATGGAAAAATAAGCCACTGCATGGTCAATATTTGCACAATATAAGTGGAAAATCAAACACCACCAAGACCTGGCAATGGCTTAAGAATGGCAACTTGAAGAAAGAAACAGAGGGTTTAATATTGGCTGCACAAGAACAGGCATTAAGAACAAATGCAATAAGAGCAAAAGTCAAAAAATCAACAACAAACAGCAAGTGCCACCTTTGTAAAGAAGCAGATGAAACCGTGGACCACCTAATCAGCTGTTGTAAAAAGATCGCACAGACAGACTGACTACAAACAAAGGCATGACAAGGTAGCAGGGATGATACACTGGAACATCTGCAAAAATACAAGCTACCTGTAGCCAAAAATTGGTGGGACCATAAAATTGAAAAAGTGGTAGAAAATGAAGATGCAAAAATATTATGGGATTTCCGACTACAAACAGACAAACATCTGCCACACAATACACCAGATATAACTGTAGTCGAGAAGAAAGAAAAACAAGTTAAAATAATCGACATAGCAATACCAGGGGATAGCAGAATAGAAGAAAAAGAAATAGAAAAAATCACAAAATACAAAGATCTACAAATTGATATTGAAAGGCTGTGGCAGAAAAAGACCAAAATAATCCCAGTGGTAATTGGCGCCCTACATGCAATTCCAAAACAACTTGAAGAGCACCTCAACACCATAGGGGCCACAGAAATCACCATCAGCCAATTACAAAAAGCAACTTTACTGGGAACAGCCTATATTCTGCGATGATATCTATAATAACAGCAACAACATGTATAATAAAATTCAGCCATCCCAGGTCCTTGGGAAGGACTCGATGTCTGGATAAAACAAACCAGTCAATAACACCTGTCTGACTGTGTAAACAACAACAACAACAATACAAAATGCAATACAAAACAATTAAAATATTTTCCCATTCCCAGTCCATCACAGCATTCTTTCAGTAGCTTTACCTCATTCTCTCTGCATTACTTTTTACAAGATCTCATGCCTTTGTCAATAAGCACAGGACAGCTGCAGTATATCACTGAGGACAAGTTCGCCGGAGCATTTTTTCACTCCATGCTCCCACTTCAATCAAGGGCTTTCATCTTTCTAAACAAGAATACCCCTTCCGTCACGAACCTTCAGCTCCAGTAACTCATAGACTTCATCCAGACTAAGTTACTCATAACCAGTCTTTCTGAAATTAATGGGACAAATTTACTTGTCCAATTAATTTCAACAAGAGTAAGTAAAGTAAAGTGTACCGTCAAATCAATTTCGACTCCTGGCACCCACAGAACCCTGTGGATTTCTTTTGGTCAAATACAGGAGGGGTTTACCATTACTTCCTCCCGTGCAGTGTGAGATGATGCCTTTCAGCATCTTCCTATATCGCTACTGCCCAATATAGGTGTTTCCCATAGTCTGGGAAACATACCAGCAAGGATTCGAACCAGCAACCTTCTACTTGTTAGTCAAGCATTTCCCGCTGTGCCACTTAAGGTGACTTAGTCACCTTAATCAGTGCTAATTTTCTGAAGCCTGCCAGTCAGCCTGAGGGGAAGGGTATACTGAGCTTTAGGATGTAGGCAGTGAATGAGAGTAGAGGACACATCTCTGAGGATGTGTTGATGATCCTCAGATAGGGAACAAATAGCGCAGCTGCAGTATGGGGAGGCAGAAGGGCTCTGAGTACCCCCCCCCAAAGCCCTCCAAGTACCCCTAGGGTATAGGATCTCCAATTGGGGACTTCTGTTATAGAGCAAAACAAGATGTATGGGAAGACGTTACCAAAATCCATCCACGCTATGTAAAGTTTGCACATTCTCTTTCTGTTCAGACTTTGCAATGCATCTGTAGTATCACAATCAGAGCAGGCTGTGTTGTTTGTGGGGATCAGATGAGATTAGGAAGCCAAATGAAGTGCACAGGCTTTCTCCCCACACCTTATTATTCGCATGAAGCACTGAATATAGGTGAGAGGCTTGAGTTATCCTTGATGCCCTTTGATTCCTGAGGCAGGGAGAGGAGGAGAGAGAGGGAGGGGCAACATCTTTGTGGCTTTAGCTCCATGTTATCAGAAGATCTTTTCCCATCATTGTGAGAAACAATTATTCCTGACTGCATAGGGAGGTCAATCAACAAACATTCTTCAGGAAAGCAGCAAGAGAGAGAAGGGGAAATACATTCCAGATGGAAGGCTACTGTTTTACCTTTCCCACCTAAGTCAGTCTTTTCTCTGTGTGCCTCTAAATTGGCCTACTGGGACCAGAAAGAACTTTCAGTATGGAAATGTTAGGCTTCTATTCCTGCCAAGGTCATTTGAAGGTAAACTAGTAGAGATGTGGTGGTCTATGAGGCACAGGCGTGGCTTCTTTTTGGAGTCAGTGTCAACATTTTATTTAATCTTGACATCAACTTATTTTGACAATGTCTTTAACCAGCTAGGAACATGCCCCCCACACAGGATTTCCACCCCCACTCCTTGCTTACATTTTTTTTTTAAGTTGGATAGTGAGATCTCAGAGTGCAGCATCTTTCACATGATAGTCAAGTAAACATTTCCCAGAGAACACTTTTCTACAAAGGAGCAAATTTTATGGACCTGGTAGATTTGCCATCAGGTCACCAAGACTGGTGATGTGGATGAGAGCTTAGAAAGGTTGTAGCAGTATCTAGGGGTTATCCCAGCAGTGAGGGCTGCATGCCTAGAAATAAGCTCCGGAGAGCTCCCAGCAGCGGTGGCTCTCACCGGCTCGAAATTGTTTGGTGGGGGGATTAATTCCTCATGGACCAGCATGGACAGGCACTCAACTCCTCACGGACCGGCACCGGTCCACAGTCTGGTGGTTGAGAAACACTGCTCTACAGGAACAGCATATGGCCTGGCTTAGTCCTTTCTACTCAGTCAGCACCCAGCCTCATCCACTGATGTGTGCATAAACACACACACACCCTCACCAAGGGGCTGCTCAGCAACAGTAGCTTCACAGTCCACCGCTATATTCAGCAGCTACAGTTTGGCATAAACGAAGAGTGGTTCTACCTGGATGATGGCCATTGCTCTCTATTGCAGAGATTCTCAGTGTTGGGTCCCCAGATGTTATTAGACTTCAGCTCCCATAATCCCCAACCAGAGGCCACTGTGGCTAGGGATGATGGGAGGTGAAGTCCAATAACATCTGGGGACCCAACGTTGAGAATCCCTGCTCTATTGCAATAAGAACAGAGGAAAAGTCCTGCTTGCATCAGACCAGTGGTCCATCTAGTTGTTGTTTTTACTTTATTTATTTTATTTTATTTTATTTATTTAACTTCTATACTGCCCAAACTTTCATCTTCTTATGTACTACTACTACTACTACTACTACTACTACCACCACCCTACTATGAGGCGTACCTGGCATCATCACTTTGTTCTTTAGATGCCATGTGAAGATTTTTCACTTCACCCTGGTCTTTTTTTAAAAGGTGTTTTTAAAAAGGTCTTTTTAAAGTTTTAAAAATGCTTTGTATTGTATTGTGACTTGCTTTTGGTTTAATGACCTTTTAATTGTGTGTTTAATTCATTGGTTTTATTGTTCTACTTTGTGAGCTGCCCAGAGAACAATTGTTATGGGGTGGCCAACGAATAAAGTTAATAAAATAATAATATCAGTAATGGGCTTCATTCTGTACAGCCCTCCTTCAAAATAAAGACCTTCCGGGACTGCTGGGCAGCTTCCGGACAGCAGTGCAGTGCTTCTTTCCATTGTTAGGGAAAGAATGCTGCACTGTTGCACTGCTGCCCGGAAGGAAAAGTCTTTCTACAGCAGCCCTGGTGCTACACTACCATGGCTGCCTTTGAAGTTGTGCATCAACCCCAGTGGGTTCCTTACCTCGATTAAGGAGTGCACAGAACGTAACAACAACATCATTCATCCATTCATTCATTTGGTGTATTTCTACACCACCCAACATTTGCATCTCTGGCAGTTTACATGATATACCAACATGTTAAAACCAGCAACAATTAAAACATTAAAACAATTTGAAATAAAAATATTTATTGCCCATGTAAACATGGCAATGCTGTGCAATAAAATAAAAATTTGGAGCTTTCCCTGATTCATAATAATAAATACTATACATCTTGCTCTGGAGGCACCGGATAGAATAAAAGAAATTTGTGCTAAAATAAACAAAGGGTCATTCCTAGAGGAACTTCCCACTCTTCAGGCTTCACTGATACCCTTGCTACTCATGTTTTCCTCAAAAGAGAAAGAGCCAAGTCAAACACACACATTATACTGCTTTTCAACAAAGAAGTCCACATAGCAAAAAGAATGAGAAGATGGTTCCCTGTCCCAGATGGAATCACAGCAAAAAAACACAAGGGAGCCGCCACAGAAAGAGATACTGTGCTGGGCTGAAGAAAGACAACAGTCCTCACTCTGCTAAACAGAAGAGTAGTCACTTTAAAAAGATTCCCTTTTGCCTAGTTAAAGGTAAAGTGTGCCGTCGAGTCGGTGTCGACTCGTGGCAACCACAGAGCCCTGTGTTTGTCTTTGGTAGAATAAAGGAGGGGTTTACCTTTGTCATCTCCCGTGCAGAATGAGATGATGCCTTTCAGCACCTTCCTATATTGCTGCTGTCCGATATGGTGTTTCCCATAGTCTGGGAAACATCCCATAGGGAAAATCCCATAGTCTAGGAAATCCCATAGTCTGGGAAACATACCAGCGGGGATTCAAACCGGCAACCTCTGGCTTGCTAAGTCAAGTCATTTCCCTGCTGTGCCATTAGCGGAGGTTAATTCAGCATCTTGTTCCCCACACTGGCCAACCAATGCATTGCCACATATACATACCTGAAAAATGCACAACATAGCCATGGTATGGTTACATGGGCATGAGCATTGTAAGTGTTGACCTTACAATGTGCTCAGGAGAAATACTTATTGCTCTGGAAACAGCTGATTTAGTAAAGACTGTTTGTGCTAAAATTAACAATTAACGTTCTTGTAGCAGCTTCCCATTCCTCAGGCATCACTGAAACCCCCACTACCCAAGTTTTCCTTAAAAGAAAAGGAGCCAAGTCAAACACAGCTTACTTCCACGTCCATCAGCAGGTCTACTGACAGGTTGACCAATTACTACAGGCAATTTCACTGTCTGCATTTAGGGCACACCTGGTTCTGCTCGAGAAACCACACCAACCTCAGTCCCATGGGTGAAGAAATAAAGGAGTTCTTCTCATGATCAGTGAAAAGAGCTCCGGGGCAGTCTGCAGGGAGAGCAGGTACACTCATCCTCCCTGCAGATGAGCAGCTGTCCTTGCTTGGGTGGAGGGCTCGCCCACCCAGACGAGTACCAGCTCCTGCCAGTAGCTCCGAGGGTCGGGGTGCAGGGAAAGTGCTGTGGCGCCCCATTCCCCAGAGCTCCAATAATGCACCGCGCAAGTGTATGGTCCATTATTGGGATCCCCCCCACCTGAGTGTGCAGCTGAAACACTCAGTCTCTTAACCTTATTTAGAAGGGAGACTACTTAGGTGGGTTTGCTGCCGTGTAGCCACTGGGATAGGGCTCGATTTCGGAGGTTCACATGCATGTGCAAAATCTGGCTGGGATCCCTTAGCCCGGTTTTGCACACGCATGTGAGATACCCTCAAAATGCTTTTATCAGAGTGAAGCCAAGGGGGTCAGTCTTCTCTAAAGTCTTGTTCTAAAAGCTGCAGCAATTAAATGTGCACAAGCATATTTCAATGTACAGTTTGCTGTACTATGTGGGAAAACTGCCCTGTAGTTCCTGCCACTCCTGCTAGTACTAAAAATGGCCACTCCAGATCACACATCTATTAACTTAGGGTCTTCTGAGCAACCTGAAGTAGCTTTACAGCAGTGTTTGTGTGTATGTGAACAGAAATTACAGATTTCTCAGAAATAGATATTGAAGATATGTAGTTTCCCCATAATATAGCAAACTGCAGATCCTGAACTGTGAACACAGTCAGCAAGCTACACTATCAGAACCTATTTAGATGTACCAAACCATTCTGTCTATTGTTATGTCAGAAGTAGGTTAATTTGTGGCACTCATTTGCATCTGTCACTGGGAAGAGAAAGGTTCCAGCACTAGTCATAAAGCACTCGGTAATATTATGTCTTTAATCATCTAAGCTCTTGGCTAATTTTCATTTGCAGCTGCTGAGGCACATTTCTTCAACCCCATGACGTTCAAATCTTCAACTTCACCACACTGGGGGAGACAAGTAGCCTTGTCTAGCCTATGTTTACAACCAGTCCGATCAATCAAGCAGTTGATAAAAATTGAAAATATGTATAACAAGAAATGTCTAGAAGTTAGGAACATAGGAAGCTGTCTTATGCCGAATCAGAACACTGGTCCATCAAGCTCAGAATTGTCTCCACTGACTGGCAGCAGTTCTCCAAGGTTTTAGGCAAGAGTCTTGCCCAGTTCTACCTAGAGATGCCAGGGATTGAACCTGGGACATTTTGCATGCAAAACAAATTATCTACCTCTGAGCTACAGCCCCATCAGAAAGTTCTTCAAGGTGAGCCAAGTGTCTGGACTCTAGAGAAGAACATTCACAATGACCACCACCATAGAGTCCATGCCTAGGTCTAGAGAATGAAGACACAAACAGATTCAGTGAGGAATTTCTGGAAGTTGTTCCAAGTGAGCCAAGTGCCTGGGCTCTGGAGAAGAACATGCACAATTGTCATCACGATAGTGTACAGGCCCAGGCCTAGAAAACAAACACACAAACCAAATCAGCCGGTTTAGGAGAGAGGTGTGTGAATGAAGGCATGAAAGCAACATGCTAACGCAGAAGAATACTCCTTCTCAAAAAGGAGGGGGGAAAGCAGTAGTAGGATGCTGCAGTAGCTTAAACACTACATTCATCTCTCTTGGATTTGTCTGCAAACAAAATAAATTAAGAAAGAATACAAGCCATTCAAATAGTGTTCTCTAATCACACTTACCTGACCAAGGGAGGGAAGGGTTCCATAAGCCATCGGCTGGTTCATCATTCCTTTCTGCTTCATAATAAGCATGCGTTTCTGCTCCTCGCTCAGGTGTGCTATCTGAGCTTGCATTTGTGGCTGTTGGGGCTGCGGCGGCTGCTGCATGTATGGCATCATGGGATTCTTACTGGGATTGGCCATCGGTGGAGTCATTCTTTGACTCAAATCAGCATTGAAATGAGTGAGAGGTTTAGTGTTGCCATAAGAAAGCATATTGGTTTGTTTGCCCAAGGAGTTTGCACCCAGGTTATTTGGCTGCTGACCGATCATATTCATGTGGTTTTGAGGGAGGTAGTTATTCATTGTGGTCTTTTGTGGGTTGTTTGCCGGAGGAGGTACTACGGGGTTTTGGTTGTTAAAGGCTTGGGGATACATCATTGGACTATTTGGTTTATCTGTACTGAAGGGTCCTCCATAAGGACTAGATGGAGGTCCTACTGGGGACCAGCTAGATGCTTGATTTGGATGCTGCTGCTGCTGCTTTTGCTGCATTAGTTTAGCTCGTTGCTGTTGCTGTGCTGCCATCTGTTTAAGTTGTTCAGCAGGAGACAAGTCAGCGTTGGGCACAGCTACTGGACCAGGCGCCGAGCCTGCGGTAGTCACTGTTGTTGGATTCATGAGATACCCATTGCCAGGCCGTGACTGGGTTTGGCCTGGGGTGTGTGCTTGGTTGGGAGTCGGAGGTGACTGAACCACACAATTTGCTGGTGAGCTGTCAGGGACTGAAGCTGGGGCTGCACTAGCGACAGAAGGTATGCTAGAAACCATAGGGAGGTTTGAAAATTGAGGCCCTGAAGAAGAAGGCCTTATCTGGGGGGACCCCAAGGGTACATGGGCAAATGGAGAGTGAGAGGGGTCACTTTTAACACTTGCACTCTCCTGAGTCTCAGTGGCTGGTCTGGGAAACTCAGGTTCCTTCTTTTCCTCAAAGTCTTCATTAAACAAATCTTGTATGTCATCCTCCGGAACAGTGTTAGCCAGCTCATCTATTAACTCCTGCCACTCTTGATCATTCAAGTTAATGTCCGAAAAGAGTTTATTTTGATTTGAAGGGGATGTGTCAGAATTGTCAATGCAGCTAGGATCATCCAAGGGCTCTTGCTTTAGTTCCTTGTTGTTGTGCAGGATGTTAAAACTATCCTCAAGCTCATTGCAACCATTGATTGGGAGCTTTATCTCTGGAAGTCCGCCATTTTTGCCCAAGTCCTCTAGACCACTGGTATGAGTTCCACTATTCTGTAGGGGCAAAGATGGCTTCATGTCAAGCTGGTGAAGAGGGGAAATAGAAGGCAAAGGCAAATTATTGGGCAAAGTGTTGATTCCATCAATCCCAGGTACATCCTTTCGTATCCGCTTACTGGTTGGAGAGAAGCTGTTGTCACAGACACCATTCTGCTGTTCGCCATTGAGGGGGGAGCGTGCGCCTTCCAACTTCCTCTTCACTGTCTCTTGTAGCTTTAAGAAACAGAACAAATTAATTAATTAGATCCTTGCATACATCTCCGCTCTTCTCAACAAACAGAAAACCTTGCTCAATAAAAGTTATTAATGGTAAGTTTATTATTCACAATCAGTATGTCTAGGAGCCATTGATTCCTCCTGCCCAAATGAAGAGAAACCCCTGTCTCCTCTGGATACTAAAATCCTGCTTTACCCAGGCTTGGTGCTCAGTAACACATTTCTAAGAAACACTATTCTCCTGTGACCAGTAAAGGCCATTGAGGCTTTCACAGCAACAAGACAGCTGTGGAGAAAACGTTGTACATCACTGTTCCCCTAGAAGTTTCAAAAGCCTGTGGAAGCTGCTACTAACCAGCACCTAATAAGTATACAGTCTCAAGGAATGAGTGCAGATGAAAATTTAGAGAAAACTAAGATGCTTTAAGATGTTTTTATTGTTGCCATAAACTGCTTTGAGAAGTTGTTGTTGTTGTTGTTGAAAAGCAGTACAGAAATATAAATAAATATAATATTATGTTTCAGAAGATAGCAGCTGGCATGATGTGAAGCCCTCCATCGTCAGATGGAGGGGTGCAGAGAGCTAAGGGTGCACAAGCAGCCTTCAACATCCTTGTGCTGAAGACTGCTTTGCACAGCAGGCAAAGAAGAGGAAGCTATTTTTGCATCTCTCCCCTCCATTCCAAAGCCTGTTCCAGTTGTAGAAATCTGTTCCTCAGGGCCCTCCTCTTTGGACAGGAGGGAAGAGACCAGGCTTATAAATATCACTGAAATGACAGCTCTGGGATGAGCACCCTTCTAATGTGGAAAGGAGGTGCTACAACAGCCTCTCTTCAGGTCTTAACTCTGTTAACACTTATTTTAGCAGGACACACTTTAGACAAATGAACTGGAGAAATGAGGGGAACATTATTTAAACAGGAAAACTGCTGTCTCTTCCAGATAATGTTCCTTGTTACCAGTCATGCCTCAGATAGTGCTAGCTAGCTACTCACTGTAGAAGGTATGTTCACAGAACACGTTGGGAATAAAATTCCTGGTCTTTATGTCTAAAGTTAAACCCATCAATTTGGCTTGATGGGTGACTGATACTCAGAGTATGATTTAAAAACGTGAGACGTACACAAGACGTACAACAGAGATGTACAAGACATACACAAGACATACCAAAAAGACATTCAGCAGCAGCTGTGCAAGTCCTTTACCTACGTTCCATCTCTAGAGACCCAGAGCCTACAAAAGATCGTAAGTATCCTTCGTCCCCCCTGGTGGTTTTCACCACCATCACCCCCCACCCGGCCCCCATGTTGGTGAATGACGTGTTGGGAAAGAGCCAGTTCATTCCCCACACTTCTCTCACAGAAAAGGAAGTCTGAACATTTTGGAAATGAAATATCTTTGGTCACCCAGATCTATGCTGGGAGATGCATTCCTGTTGGTTCTCCTGGACCTTTCAATGACTGTGAGCGTGAAGTTGTGAAGTTGTAAATGAAATTTGAAATACAGTACTGTAGTAAGTATTCTTCTGATAACCCATATTGATCCCCTGCTTGTATTATACATACATATAGTTAGTCATTCATTTGAAAACTCGTTTTTTGGATCATGGTGTGCCATATGGTTCATCTTAAAAAAGGTTTTAATTTTTGTTTAAATTTGTTTTATGTTGCTGTAAGTCACGTAGAAATGGAAATTTGAGGTGGCGTACAAATATAATAGATAGATAGATAGATAGACAGACAGATAGAATAAGTGTCAGAAGTATGCAGGTGGACTGTATTAAACATTGTTGTGGCAGCCATCATAGCTAATACAATACCAATCATAGCAATCAAAACATAAGCCAGCAAATTCAGCTCAAGGAAAACCAATCTACAGTGGGAACAGTAGGATATGGTCTAAGTTGTGGGTTTATAGCACTGTTGTGAGTACAGTGGGGCCACAATTCATTCCATATAGGGCAAGTCAGTCATACAAGAAAATGCTGAAGGAGTTTGACTGATTTTGCTTGAAACAGGGCATGAGCTTGACTTTTAACCAGCCTTGCAAAGTTTGAGTGAATTCTCACTCCCTTCAGCTGTTTTAGTTGGGCCAGAAGCTGCTGTGCTCTTGATACTACAGTACATGGGGCAAAGATTCTTGTGACTACTCTAGGTGACTGGTGGGCTTGACACATGTTCTTATAGAAAAAATCATGAAGGACTATCAATGGCTATTAGTCTGAGGGTTCTAAGTCACCTCTAGCTTCAGACGCAAGATACCTCTAAATACCAGTTGCAGGGGAGCAACAGCAGTAGGGATGTGCACGAAAAATTATTGGTGCCGGCGGGGGTAGGGCTTTAAGGGCGGGGGAGAGTGTACTCACACACCCCCGCCACATTTCCCCCGCCGGCGCTCTCCGAATTTTAAGCCCCTCGGGGCGGCAGCGTTCCTCCCTGCCGCCCCGTTCCCCTCGTCGGCCGGAAGTGGCCGGAAGTCCCGAGCGCGCGTGCGCCTGTCGTGCACGCGCACGCACGCCACCGTGTGTGCGCACGCACGACGGGCACATGTGCGCTCGGGACTTCCGGCCACTTCCAGCCGACGGGGGGAACGGGGCGGCAGGGAGGAACGCTGCCGCCCCGAGGGGCTTAAAATTCGGAGAGCGCCGGCGGGGGAAACGCGGCGGGGGGTGGTGGTGAGTACACTCTCCCCCGCCCTTAAAGCCCTACCCCCACCGGCGCCGAATCGCCGAATCCGCCCCCACACCCGAAATGTTTCGGCGGCCTTTTCAATGGCCGCCGAAACGTTTCGGGCACAAGCCTAAACAGCAGGGCATGCCCTCAGCTCTTACCTGTGGGCTTCTCGTAGGCATCAGGTGGGCCACTGTGGGAAACGGTATGCTGGACTAGATAGGCCTTGGACCTGATCCAGCAGGGCTGTTCTTATGTTTCCTTCTTCTCCCACTCTTTGGTTCCCCTTTTGACGTGCTGAGTATGGGTGGGTATTACCCTACCCTTTCCCCCCTTCTACATTTTGTGCTTGTTAAATTCTATTTACAGAATTATTAGAGTCCTTTAGCAATGAGATATGCTGAAAATTATTGCTGGCTGTGAGCCACTTTGCTAAATGAGATAGTAGCCTAAGCTGTTCGATTATGGATATATCACTTCAGACCACAGGTGAAGTTAATATTTCTGAGTGCTTGTCCACACACACACACACACAACTTTTCTTTGTCTAGTAAACCAGCATAGTAGAGAAAACGTCTTAGCCTAGCACCTTCCTGATGTGCTAATAATTTAGTATATATAGGGCAGTTTTTAACATAGGAAACCTTTCAAAAATGTGAATCCCACTCCGGAAGTCTAAAGTGGTAGTGTTCAGAATTCTACTACTACATTCTACCACCTCAGCCAGCATAATGGGTAGAACTACTCTTGTATATTTTAAACATTATTTTTTATTTATATTTTTTAATTTATGTCATAGCTTGCTATGGGAAACAACAAAGAAAACAAAACTAAGTATTTGACCATGTATCCCCATGTCCACAGACAAATAATGGATTTCCTAGTAGTATTTCTATCACATCAGTGATTTCTTGTTACAGACAAGAAAGTCTAGCCTATTCCTGCCACCCAACTCCTTCCTTCCTTGTTATTACAGACATCAGATAGGATATGCAGAAATAACATTTTCAAAGGCAATTCATCAAGCAATTGAGACAGCCATCGAGTGCACTGGGTAAACTGCATAGCCAGCCTCCTTATAGGTGCAGGTTGGATGGAGGACCTATGAAATCAGGTGCAGAAAAACCAAGCTCAAATCTGTTCTGGACCAGTTCTATAGCATTGAAATGCAAGAGGAATGAGGTCAATCATATTGCTGTTTCCCCCCAAGGGAATGATGCATCCTTCGGGCATGGTTGACATTTATTGTGTCTTCCCCTGTCAAATGGATGGTGCATAATAAGGTCTGATGCTCTTATATGCTTTATTTCTGGGACTGTTGATTCAGTACTGTTTGTTTTACCCAGCCAGTTCCCTGACACTTAAACTTGGGTGTCACCTGAACACTTGAGCATTTAACATGAATCAGAGCTTAATAAGCCATGATAAACTCTCATCTGAACAAGCAATCATTATGGCAGTGATTAAAGAGTGGTAAATTATGCTAGCACAGCTTAAACAAAGAACAAACCCCCAGAAGTGGGCTAAACAAATCCTGTTCTCAAAGACCTTCAACTAATTCTGAAAACTTCCCAGGGTTCTAAGGCTCTGCAGTCTTAACTGCACATCCCTTTACACGGTGACTGTAACCCAACAGAAGCACAATGTCACAACTTTAAGAGCTGTTTCACATTACATAATACCCTGTGTATCTGTGGTGCACCCTGTAACATGTGACAGAGATACCGGCTGACATCCTAAATGTACTCAACCAAGTCCCATTGAAATGGAAATAAATTTCATTGGGACTTCCTCTAGTAAATTTAGGCAGGATGTCAGCCACCATTTCCCCCTCATTATGAATACACTATGAGGCTCTCAACATGAGCAGTGTGGAGAGCCAGATAGGGTTTAGCGGGGAGAGCAGGCTTCCCCCACCCCCCGCCACACACACGAGAACTCTACCCTCCACACAGTAACCAGCTCCATCATAGAGCTGGTTGGGGCGGTAGGGATTGGGGGCCACCTGGCCCCCAGAAGTCCCAGAATGCCCCACCTGAGTGCGAGTCTTGGGGGGACCCCCGTGCCAGGAGGCTTGTTGGAGCCTCCCGGTTGGGGGTCTCATCATGAGTCACCATGGCGTGGAGACGTGCCATGGTGACTCATGATCAGGGAAACGGTGTTAGCGGAGTGCTCATTCCACTAACCTTGTTTAACGGGGGTGAGGTATTTAGTGAGGTTTGCTGCCAGAAGCTGCGTACTCCTGTTGCAACACACAACCACTGGAAAGTGGGCTGGGTTCCCTTAGCCCACTTTCCAGTGGCTGTGAGAATAGCCTCTATATCTGCATTTATCAGGAAGTTAAGGCCTATTACAGCTCATGTTATGGATCAGAAATCTAAATGCATGTACCATGCCTTTGCCACACACACTGATAGTTAGGCTAATCCAAAATTCCAGCATGAATTCCAGAAACAAAAATTCAGAGCTTGTAGAAAGCCAGCATAAACAGGTATCTCTTAAGGAGAGTCATAGCCATTTTTCTTGTCTTGTGCTGCAGATTGCTGAATTTCAGTGCATATATTCATTTCTGCTGCTTGACATGGTGAATAAAGAAATCTTCCCTTAGTCACACACTGGCAAACCACTTGCACTCAGCCTTGGACCCGGAAATAAAAGACAAGCATAACCCTCCAACACCTCCTTAAGTCCTTTTCTTGGCCAAAAAAGGAAAAGAAAAAGATGTCCTATTACCTTTAACTCTGCCTGCTATGAACTAAAATTTTGCTTGCACATATGACTTGTACAAGTGAACTTACTTGGAAGTAGTCAATAATTTGGTGACTTCTATAAAGGATGAGAAAATTCACCGGATTGCTGGTGAGACTTCAGCTTAGTTCACAGACTTAATGTATATGTTACTGGAGCTACACTGAAAATTAATGGAAAACTATTAAATTTGATGTCCCCCAGATAAGGGACATCCACGCTATGGGACTGTGATGATCTCAAATAACAGTACAAAAACTATATAAAGAATACCCCTTAGCAACTTATGCTTACCCCAAAGCAGAAGATATAATCAGGCACATGCGAGTGGAGATCCTTTCTACACTGTAAAGGGGGAAACTTGTTAGTGGGACAGAGGGCTAAACTTTAAAGGCTCTGTGTAGATACCCCCCACAAGCATGCGCGCACACACACACACACACACCTCTCATCTTGAAATGGTCAGCAGGCCTCTGGTGGGCACAGCACAGTGTATCCACTACGTAAACAAGAGGGCACTTAAGGCTGTCAACAGAGCTTTCATCTGCTGCAGAAAGCTGCTCCACTTCATCCCACCAGCAGCAAGTCATTTTTCAGAAGAAATTAGACCAAGGTGCTGTTGTTATAGCAACAGTCAGAGCCACTTACACAGCCCCATCCCTCCCCCCGCCCCAATCTCATTCTGACTTTAGTGGGCAGCTATTTCAATTATGTATAGGGGAGTGACCAGGACTGCTGCTGTTTAGTGCTTTTTATTGCTCCTTCAAAACAAGCTCAGAGACTGAATTTTCTTACAGCTTCACATCTGGCCATAAAAGTCACACACACTTCATAGTGTTTTACACCATTCTCCACTCACCACACACAGACACAGACACAGACACAGACACACACACCAGTGGTCAGCCAGTCTATAGACAGGAAGCTCCAATTGCTATCACAGAGCTTTTTTAATCTATAAGGCACATAATGGGCATGATTCCTCTTACTTTTCTGTCCTTCACCCAATTCAGGTTCTTTCAGTCTGAATATACCAACTTGGGCTGACCAGAGACCAAGAGAATATCCATTACTTCACAACACCCACGAGTCAATGAACTCTGCAGAATCAGAGCTCTGGGGAATCTTTTACATTGGAATATTTGAGTTGATGACCTTGACAAGTACGTAACTGAGTGCACTGAGATTGCACTGTGGGGCAGGGAAAGGTGCGTAAGATGGACCTCTGGTTTGTATGTATCCTTTCCTCTCTTGGGGAAGATTAATAAACACATCCATAAATGCTTCCGTAGAAGATACAGGTTTCAAGAAAGAACAAAGGGCGTAATTCTCTCTTCATCATCTCGTGATGCAAGTCTCCATAAAAATTGATGCTTCTTATTCTCTGTGTCATTTCAGATGAGCTGTGCTGTCATTTGTGCTCAAATGAGCTTATATTCCTGCAGCGATGATTGAATATTAGGATCACAGAATTGTAAGTCTGGAATGTGTATTGAGGTCAAGACTTCAACCTCTTCGCAGAGGAAAGATCCTTCGTTTAACACACGCCTAGCAGATTAGCAGGCACCGTCCAGGTTATACCATTCAACAATCAGAAATGGGGAGCAAACAAGGTGCCTGTGCAGATTCTGAATTGTTTAACAAACTCCGCA
Organism: Hemicordylus capensis; assembly: GCF_027244095.1. Lineage (NCBI taxonomy): Eukaryota > Metazoa > Chordata > Lepidosauria > Squamata > Cordylidae > Hemicordylus > Hemicordylus capensis. Next base: position 57,534,674 of record NC_069661.1, read on the forward strand.
TTTCATGTAGCCAGCAAAACATGACTTGTCTCTTACCAAGGGTGAGAAATAAGTGCTGAATGTCAGGTTTTGATTATTGGGGCACTTGTTTAAGCATAATCACATGAACGTGAGATAAAGGGGATGAAAATTACATAGCCAGTTCATATGCTAAACATATCTGATATAATATTTTTTAAATGCTTCAGCACTGGGGACGAGGCCACAGCTCTGTAGTAGAGCTATCTGCTTTGCAGAAGGTCCCAGGTTCGATCCCTGGCAACTCTAGGTAGGGCTGGGAGGGACTCCTGCCTGAAACCTTGGAGAGCTGCTGCCAGTCAGTGTAGACAATACTTAGCTAGATGAATCAAAGGTCTGACTCGGTATAAGGCAGCTTCCTATGTTCCAAAGAAGAAATTAGCTGCATAAGCCTACCTCTAACAAACAATACCTTTAAGTGTCTTCTAACTACCCAGTCACATGTTAAATAAATGCATGACATTTGGCAATGTTTGTTCTAAGTGTACTGGGCCACACACTTAGGGTCGCACTATGCATGCATTCCTGGTCGCATGTATAGGCACTAAGTGTATATAGCTGTCTGGATGTAGGGCCCATTCTTACCACATGCTGACTGTGTGGAAGCAGGGCCGATGGCTGCTAGACCTAGGGGTAAGCAGGTGAGAGAAGAGGGTATTTTCCTAAGCTTATCATCCATGGCTACAACTAGAAGCAAAGTGCAGTAACGACCCAACTGGCACAATACAACATGAACATGCCCACAAAATCAACTGTTGAAATGATGTAGTGTGGAGTTCCACCACTCTGGACTCATCTGTTACGTTTTTGTGACCATTGATTGATTAAGTGCTGTCAAGTCGGTGTTGACACTTAGCAACCACATAGAGCTGACACCGACTCGACTCTTGTGAACATACAAGATAGGCAATTCTGTGACATATACTGGAAGGAGGTTATATCTTTAGCCTGTCAGACTGCACAGAATCTCACCTCGGACCTCATGCAAAATATAGTTTGTGTTCACTATCGTTTAGACCTCAAGCCATGAGCTGAGCTTCCTAACAGTCAGGCAAAACATGGTTTAGAGTTGCTTGTCTGCTTCTTGTTCAGGTCTCCTGTCTCTAGATGTGGTGGCTTCCAGAGACAGAGCAACAGCTGTAACTGTAATTTGCCAATTCGAAATTGCAAAATGGTTTGCAAACCTTCTTCAAACTATCATTGTCTTTTCTTTGTTTGATGGGCACCTCCCCTCACCCTGTAGGTATAGAGCTGTAGAGGACAACTTGTCTTGCAGGGTTTTTTAACGGCCTGAAACAGCTCATAACTGTTAGGCCTGTACAACCCACATTCATTATGGGAGATCAAACAAAACTATGTGAGTCTCTGCAGGGCTGCTCAACTTTGGCCCTCCTACAGATGTTGGCCTACAACTCCCATAATCCCTGGCTATTGGCCACTGTGGCTGGGGATTATGGGAGCTGCAGTCCAAAAACAGCTGGGGGGGCTAAGTTGAGCAGGCCTACTTTACAGGAAGGCTGTTTCCCAAACTCCCCCCACTTGCTTGTCATTACAGTTCTTCCCATATGGAACTCCACACAGGAAAAAGCTACTGCCAGCTACCCTTTAAGCATATGCGGAGACTGGATATCACACATTTAACAACCATGGGACAATAGGAAAAACCCAATGAAGCATATCTTGGTTGATCTTTTGCAAAAGTTTGTTCTAGAACTTTTAAATTAAACTAATCTGGCTAAAGGTACTAAGGTTTCCCTATTGAGCTAAACAAACAATGTAGGAAAATGCTGCTGTGACTGATTATGATACGTATGCGGCAATGTTCAAATTCAGATGCACAGGCATCACATAATATTTATTTATTTTATTTATTTTTACATTTCTATACCGCCTTTCGTTAAAAGAAAACCCCAAGGCGGTTTACAAAAATTAAAACATACAATAAAAGCAGTAAAAACATCAAGCAATAAAAACATCAAGCTAAAAACATATAAACAAGCATAAAAACATGACAACAGATAACAGATAAAAACACAGAGAAGCCGCAGTAAAAACGATCATGTAAAAGCCTGGGTAAAAAGCCAAGTCTTTAAAAGCTTTCTAAAAGCCGTGATGGAGTCTGAGGAACGAATGGCCACCGGGAGAACATTCCAGAGTCTAGGGGCAGCAACAGAGAAGGACCTGTCCCGAGTGCATGAAAGCCGGGCCTCCCTCATTGTTGGCACCCGGAGCAGGGCCCCCTCAGATGTCCTTGTCAAGTGGGCAGCAACCCTTGGGAGCAGGCGGTCCCTCAAATACCCTGGGCCCAAACCGTTAGTTTCCCCCCCTTAAAGATTTAACTTTAGGATTTTAATTTTTCTGCTTTCAATCTACTTAACATGCAGGAAAGAAACAAACATTAATGTAAACACACAAAATAATAGATTTTGAAATGTAACCCAAGAACATGGAGTCCCTTGAGAACCTACACTGCCACTACAAGCACAGGTGCAATTAATTTTCTCAATACATTACTAAATTATCTGCAAGTTCAACTGGACCTCAGTATAATGATTATGTCAAGGATGAAATTTTATCTGTGACCAATAGCCTTGCTCACATCCTGTCTTCTGTTGCTTTTAATGCTGCAACCTTTTCCTTTATTTACATTCAGTTTAATCCATAGCCACGTAACTTAAAGGATCAATTTTCCTGCTCTGGCTGTTAAATATATTTCAGTTCATGTAGAAGCCTTTATCGGAGTATATTCAATACTGAGTATATACAGTTGTAGTATTTAGACAGCAGTAGTTATTTATGTAACAAAAAATCCACACACAACACAGGCAAAAAAAACACTTTCAAAAGTGTTGTTAAAAAACAACACTACATTATGTTTATTATAATAGTTAATAAGATGTTTATATATCACTTCTTAACAAAAAAAAGTTTTAAAAGTTGTTTACAGTTGTTAAACAATTGTACTGTGATCCCAGCTGTAATGGCTTCATAGTAAATTCAATTTGCAGTCATCGAGCTTACTTGTAAGTAAATATATTTAATACTGAAAGACAAACTTTGCAGATTGAACAAGTAGCTGAGCTGATAGGATACATACAACTTGATCCAATTGTTCATTACTCATGTAGGAGCACCGCCCAGTCTGTACATAGTCCTCACCACCACTACAAATGAGGAGATTCCTCTGATGCAGAGAACTCCCAATGTACATTCAAACACATGCAGTTTTAAAGAACAACCCACTGGAAAATTTGGATCGACATGTCTTATTGAATTGGATGGAAATTGCACCACAAGAATGTCTTGCATTCATTTCATAGAATTTGCACAGGAGAGCATTCTAATGAATTGTCCCCCAGTAGAACAGTCATCTTTATTTAGTTAATGTTTCTCATTCTATATAACAAATATTTATTTATTTAGTTAATGTTTCTCATTCTATATAACAAATAAGGCTGCATTCCTATGATGACAAGGAGTGCAGTTAAAGAGTTAAACCACGATCACCAAGCCCTGCATGCTCCTGGAGAGCATGATGTAAGAATCTGGAATTTCCAGGCAATCCTAGTAAAACTACTGTGGTTAAACAGCATTTAACTGGGATTGATAACCAGGATCTGATCACAGAAATACATTCAGCAATGTGGAAGAATGATAGAAATGTGTAAATTGAATCTATTTCTTCTCATTGGTCCTATCTGTGGTTAGTTACTCTTTGTGTTCTCTCTGGTTAACTGTTTTAATTACATGAATTAATTACATAAATTTAAACAAATTTAATTTCTTTTTCTTGATTTTTCTTGCAGGGTTGGAGGGAGAGGGGGCAGATAGACTTTAATCATAAACTACATAGTAATATAGACTAATAAGTGTGCACTGTTTTCAGGTTTGGCCCCAAACCTCCCCATCTCCCAGAAATTCAAAAGTCTATGCCCTGGTCTATATAGCACTCAAATACAACTGAAGAGTCCAAACCAGAGCTGCTATATGTCCAATACAATCCTGCACATATGTATACTAAAGAACTACACTGTTTGCCAATATATTTGGCAACAAATATCTATATCTATATAATCTAGTCATTCATATATCTGTCTATCTATTTGTCTATCTATCTATCTATCTAAACACACACACACACACACACACACACACACACACACACACATTTGGCAACAGTATATTTGGCGGACAAAATACAAAGTGCTGGTTATTACCTATAAAGCCCAGAATGGCTTGGGACCTATTTATTTATTTAAAATATTTCTGTACTGCCCAAAACTTGTGTCTCTGGGCAGTTTACAATTAAAATCATTTAAACATTAAAACCCAAAAATATATTAAAAATACTAAAACTATAAATCTAATTAAAAGCCTGTGTGAATAAATATGCCTTCAGTGCCTTTTTAAAAGTTGCCAGAGATGGGGAGGCTCTTATTTCAACAGGGAGCACATTCCCAAACCCAGGGGCAGCAACAGAGAAGGCCCGTCCCTGAGTAACCAACAGACGAGCTGGTGGCAACAACAGATGAACCTCTCCAGATGATCTTAACGGGCAATGGGGCTCCTGGTGAAGAAGACATTCTCTTAAATACCCAGAGCCTAGGCTGTTTAGGGCTTTGTTGGTAATAACCAGCCAGGGGCGTATCTAGGGTGCGGCAGGCAGGGCATGTGCCCCGGGCGCCACTTGAAGGGGGGTGCCATTTTATAAAATTTAAAAAATGGCTGCCAAAAACAAAATGGACACCATACATGCTCAAGTGGCCTCTGTGAGGCTCTAGGCCATACCAGCCCTCACAGATGCCAGTTGAGCATGAGCGGTGGCCATTTTGTTTTCAGTGGCCATTTTTCTTTAAAAAATATTTTTTAAAATGGCCACTGCACATGCTCAAATGGTCCATGTGTGAGGCCCTAGAGGCCAGTGGGGGGAGGGGGAACCTTTGCAGACCCCCCCACCCAACGGCCTTTAGGAAGGCCCCTGCCCGAAGGGACTACAGATAATTTTTTTAAAAATGTAATATAATCTAAGTCACTGTACACATATTCAGATATGTGACTTGTATGTGACCTTCAGACTTGTATTTTTCAGCTGATATAATGGTAAAGTTAACTGAAAGATGGGTGTCAGATGTTTGGACAGGGGGCGCAATTTCAGTGCTTGCCCTAGGTGCTATTTTCCCTAGATACGCCTCTGTAACCAGCACCTTGTATTTTGCCCGGAAACTTAGCAGAAGCCAATGTAGCTCTTTCAACACAGGAGTAATATGGTCTCTACGGATGACCCAGATAAGTAACTCCGTCTTATCTGGATTCAGCCTCAGTGTTATCCCTCATCCAGCCCATCACCGCCTCCAGGCAGGCATTTAGGGAGGTTATGCCTTCTCCCGATGATGCTGACATGGAGAAATTGATCTGGATGTCATCAGCATATTGATAACGCCCTGCACCAAATCTCCTGATGATCTCTCCCAGCAGGTTCATGTAGATGTTAAACATCAGAGACAATATGGAGCCCCGAGGGACACCATAGGAAAGTTCAGATTTTGAAGAACAACAGTGTCCAAGAGACACCATCTGGAATCTGCCCATGAGGAAGGAGCAGAAACACTGCAAAGCAGTGCCTCCCACCTCCAGTCCCCAGAGATGTTCCAGAAGGATACTATGGTCAATAGTATCGAAGGCTGCCAAGAGATCCAAAAAGACCAACAGAGTCACGCTCCCTCTGTCAATTCCCAATTGGAGATCATCCATCAGGACGACCAAGGCAGTTTCCATTCCATAGCCTGCTTGAAAGACAGTTTGAAACGGGTCTAGATAATCAGTTTCCTCCAAGACTGCCTGGAGCTGGGAGGCCACCACTTTCTCAATCACCTTGCCCAGTCATGGAAGGTTGGAGACAGGTCTGTAGTTGCTTAACTCTGAGTGATCCAAGGTAGGCTTCTTCAGAAGTGGTCTAATGATTGCCTCCTCTGAGGGAGGGCAGGATGCCTCCTTGTCTTAATGACTGCCTCCTTAAGATGAGGAGGCATCCTGCCTTCTCTCAGAGAAGCATTTATAATCTCTACCAGGCCCTCTACAACAGCCTCCCTACCAGATAGTACAAGCCATGTCAGGCAAGAGGGCAGGTGGTATAAAGAGGTGGTATCAAGATTAAGAGGGCAGGTGGTAGACCGTACCATTCCAAGCAGCTCGTCAACATCCTCAGGAGTCACAAAGTGAAACTGATCCAGGGTCATCACATAAGAGGAGCTGCTGGACATCTCGGTATCAGACACTGTAACAATTGTGGAGTTTGAATCTAAGTCAGGCTGAATATGAGAGATTTTGTCCACAAAAGGTTCTTTAAAATTGTCACAGCGAGTAATTGTTGGTTCCAAGGGGGAAGGGGCACACACTAGACCATTCACAACCCTGAATAACTCCGCTGGATGTGAACTTGTGGATGCGATATAGGCAGAAAATAATTGCTTCTTTGCTGCACGTATCGCCTGAGCATAGATCTCAAAATGTGCTCTATGTAATAATCTGTCAAATTTGAGTTAAGTCTTTCTCCACTTGTGCTCTAGTTGTCTACCTCACTGCTTCAGCCCCTGTAGTTCCTCCGTATATCAAGAGGTCAGTTTCGAAGAGGCTCATGGAGCACACTTAGGAGCAGTCATGTTCACTGCCCTAGTGAGTTGGCTGTTCCAGTTCTCCACCAGAGTGTCGACAGGGTCACCAGCAGAGCCAACACTAAATCCCTCCAAGACTTCTTGGAATCCTATTGGATACATTAACCTTCTTGGGTGGACTATCCTACTAAGCCTCTTGCCCCTGCAGAGGTGGGATGTGGTTGTGAGTCCAACGTTAACCAGATGGTCTTCTGTCCATGACAATGGGGAAATCACATAAGTCCCCGCCCACAGACTCCTGTGAGAACATTTAAGATAACACCTTCTTCATGAACACAAGTGCCGATTAAGGTAATCAGGGGAGGTCTGGTTGTGGTTGCCACCGGCTTGGTTGGTGGTGACACAAAACCAGGCCTTTTCTAGGGTTGCCCTGGGACTTTGGAATGCGTTTCCTAATGGGTGTTTTAAAGAAGGATCTGAAAACACACCTGATTAGTCAGGCTTTTCGTTTATAGTTTTAAAGTTTTATGTTTTTAGAGTGTTCATCTGTATTTTAGATTGTGTTAATTGTGTTAATGTTTTAATTGTGTTTTTAGACTGTGAACTGCCCAGAGACTTATATATGGGGCAGTATAAAAATGTGTGAATGAAATAAATAAACAAACAAACAAACAGCATGACTGTCTCCTTAGCTAAGCAGGGTCCACCCTGGTTGCATATGAATGGGAGACTTGATGTGTGAGCACTGTAAGATATTCCCCTGGGGGATGGAGCTGCTCTGAGAAGAGCAGAAAGTTTCAAGTTCCCTCCCTGGCTTCTCCAAGATAGGGCTGAGAGAGGCTCCTACCTGCAACCTTGAAGAAGCTGCTGCCAGTCTGTGAAGACAATACTGAGCTAGATAGACCAATGGTCTGACTCAGTATATGGCAGCTTTCTATGTTCCTAAGCAAGCATCTCCTAAAATTTCAAGGGAAGGAAACACCATCTGGAAATGCCACATTTATACAAGGCTGAGCAGAAAGGCTGTCAAAACTAGGAAAGTATGTAGACAGCACACTGCAATAGTGGCAACAGACCAGATAAAAAATGAAATGGTATGAGGGCTCTGCAAAATTAATGTCTGGACATGCCCCTAGTGTGTGCTACCTTTCCAAGTGTCATCTCGTCCGTGAGATGAGAATTCCCCTCCTCTACAGCTCCCCAATGACTTCAGTGCAAATTTTCCAACCAAGCCTTTACCCTTTAATAATGTTCCTCTGTTTTGTGTTTGAAGAGGTGGCAAACAAGAGATTAAAAGAGACAGAATTATTTACTACTGAGACATCCTTAACATCAGATAACTTAAGCAGGGACTGCCTTTGCTTAACTGCATGTTTAAGCGGTAAGAAAACACTCCTCCAATATGTGCTCATAGCTGAAATTCACTCCCTTCAAAAGTGTGTGAGAGTTCAGCAAAAGAATCAGAGGAAAGGAATCTTGCTTTTGCCAACGAGGGAAAGAGCCCAAACAGATTTCAGAAATCATTATTTTGCACACAGTGCACAATTACACTTGCCAACAGCCCTATCAAGACATTATAGTCAACACTTGTACAATCTGTGTACAGCCTACACAAGTATTCACACATTCAATAGTAATAAATGTGCTATCTTGGCAATTATCACTTTGCACAGCTAAAAAGACTGTAGTTCTGCTGAGTGCTGGGGAAATGCCACCTCCCCTTATAGGAAAAGCAACCTTGAAGGAAGATATGCAGGCCGCACACAGCAAAAAAGCAACAAGTGATTGCCCAGGAAACTGACCGTGTGCAAAAGCCCTTGGAGAGGTTTCTCTCACAGGATGAGGACACTGGAGGTGAAGGATTTAGTTTCTACAAGGCCCAGTGTTCCGTTGAGGTTAACAGCAGGAAAACCAAGGCAATATCAGGAACAGATTTTTTTTTTTTTTTAGAAACAAATTCTAGTACATCCAGGCTTCCAGATGTCTCCTTAACATGAACAAATCCAAAATAATTAGGGAAAATATAGCCAGTGCTCTGCTGCGGCAGTGAGGTCTCTAAACTATAGCAATGACTCATACACCACACCCAACTTGGCTACACCTCAAATAAAAACTACTGTGCTTGAGGACCAAACTAGAAAGGATGTCAGAGGGACATTAATGCATCTCCAAAGTCTTTTTATGGGGGCGGGGACAAGCAGCTGAGTGGCAGGGGATGGTGTTATTTGGATCTGAACATAGAATCAGGGAGAGTTAACCCTTTCCCCAAATTGCTCTGATCCAAATCCCCACAAAATTGCCTCAGCAAAAAGAGAGAGAGGAGATATTCAATATTTATTCACATATCTCTGATTATGTCTCACCTGACACTGATTTTTATGATACAGGTCGAGTATCTCTTATCCGGACATCCAAAATCTGGAATGCTCCAAAATCCGGACACCACGCCATAACCCCACCCCCCCGCCAAAGCCTTAGCTCAATAAACAATACATTAATAAGATGGTCGCCTGACCCCAAAGGGCTCACAATCTAAAAAGAAACCTAAGGCAGATACCAGCAACAGCCACTGGAGAGATGCTGTGCTGGGGCTGGGTAGGGCCAGTTGCTCTCCCCCTGCTAAATATAAGAGAATCACCATTTTAAAAGGTGTCTCTTTGCTGAGTTAGCAGGGCTGGATACTTCAGAAGGGCAAGAAAACAAGCCAGCTATTTATCCTGCTGTCTATGAATATGCTAGTGGCAAATTAAGTCCTGTAACCCACAGTAAACAATGTCAAAGGTTTTTGGTTTTTTTTAAAATAACATGATCTACTGTTACATTATCAATGCATAAACAAGATTCAAGGCAAAGTCACTGTGAGATCTCTGAAGCGCTTTACCAAAATCCCGTAAAAGCACAGAGAACAGTGTTGCTTTGTATTCAGAGCTGTGTTGTGGAAATCTGCCATAGCACATTCACCAAGTGAGCTTCTGTTGATCTTACTGTCCTCATTAACAGACTTTCATTTATATCTTTTCATCCCTTAGTGGTAGAAAAGATACAAACTGCCCGGAACAGCTTTCGTCTGTCCCAAGTCATAAAGCGTTAAGATTAGATTTATTCTGGCACTTAAAGTCTTCTTCAGATGAAACATTTTCTGGGACATGGACACATGTTTCTCCTCCTCTTGTTGTATGTAATAGCCACATGCATTTCCCCCCGCTGTTGCATTTCCATCACTAGCAAATTAAGTTTTTCTGGCATACTGTAGCATTTCCAAACCGGCTAAAATTTTAAAAAACCTACTCACAGTAGCTCACCTAAGAGTTCTGTGACAGAGGACTGTATGTTCCTATATATTGCCAAATATGCCTACTGGACAGTGCCTGGTAACATAATTCCTTTGGCTCAAAGCTATTGAGCATTCAAATTGTTTTGGAACAATTCTGAAACAATTTTTAAAGATTAATATTTGAGGATGTTCAGAATCACATTGTTGCCTGTAAACTAGTAGAATTCCGCTCCTTCCTCTTTGCCTCTGGGGTTAGGAAAGAGCACATATTTGAAAAGGCAAACAGGAATGATCTTTTGTCCACTGCTGTAAGACCTAGTGATTATTACAGGCTCAGTCTGTGCACAGTAGCAAGAGATGTGTGCGTATCAAGGGCTTTCCTTCTTTTTCTCAACCCTTGAGATGGTCAGTCATGTGGAGCCAAACCCTATGATCTCTCTTATCCGTGTTACTGTTCCATGGACTTAAAAGTCCCTTTCTCCAGGTGATGTTAGAATTGTGTCTTTACTGATGGATGTACTAACTCAATACCTGTGCAAAGCAGCTGTGTGTGTGGACGAAGCAAGATTTTTTAGTTTTGTCCATAATTATGACCACAAAGTCTGCCATTCTGGAAAGTATTCTTGTTTTCTTGCAGATCTAAACTGCAGAGCACCAAGTCTTTGTTTAATTATCATGATATACATTATTGTTGAGCACTTAGATGCTAAATAACCTAAATAGCATAGGAAAAGAAAGCATGGTATTTTTCCTATAAGTGCAGGAAACATTAAAATAAATAATAAAATATTCATCACTGAAAATCACCATTGTTAGGAAAGTGATAATTACATGAAAAGAAATGGAATTGAACATCTAAATGCAATTACCTGTAAACCTGAACCACACAACAGTTTCCAGAACCATTCAAGTTTTCCTTTAAAACAGACTGCATTGTCAGCAACTTGGGGTTTTCCTAATACTTCCAATTTCTTTTTGAGAGCCTTCTTTCTAATTAGTGGGTTTAATAATAAAATTAAGGGCCTGGTTTTTGCAGTTTCAAACAGCAAAAGAAACAGTGATGCAAGTAAGATCAAACTTTTACCATCAAATCTGGAGCTATTTAGTATTGGAACAAATTAGCCTTATGGGGTGGTTGTGTGTGTGTGTGTTTTATCTGTCCAGAGATAATCTCTACATTATATACCAGTTACTTTGCTTAGCTAAAAACATATACATTTGTCACTTGGCTCCCATGGAAGAGGTGAAGAGAGATGGAGAAGACTGCTCACAAGGGGAAGTAGGAGAAGCTGAAAAGGAGAATTGAAATAAGGTTGGTGGGTGACTTCATTGCCATTCCAAATGCTATCATCTTTTGCCTTCTGTGTGGTTTATAGTTTAGTTTACTTGCTTGAATAATCTGTAACCATTTTCTCTACAGGGGATCTTACCAGTGAGTACCTGGTCTCTCCTTCTGGCAAGATGTGGTCTGCAAAGCATGGCAGATTTGTGGAGAATTCTGCCTTGGGCTGGGGACTGGATTTTATCGTCTATTAGCCTAGCTAAACTAAGTCTGCTCAGACAACAGGTGGGATATACTTTGCACATGTACCAATATAGTATCCATTTTAAAAACTATTTTAGGTCCATCTGAAAACTCAGTGGTTGGTTCCCTCAGGAGCGAGGTAAAGGTGAGGTAAAGTGAGCCGTCGAGTTGGTGTCAACTCCTGGCGACCACAGAGCCCTGTGGTTGTCTTTAGTAGAATACAAGAAGGGTTTACCATTGCCATCTTCTGTGCAGTACGAGATGATGCCTTTCAGCATCTTCCTATATTGCTGCTGCCCAATGTAGGTGTTTTCCATAGTCTGGGAAACATACTAGAGGGGATTCAAACCAGCAACCTCTGGCTTGCTACTCAGAGAAACTCTGTTGTTGATGCCAGAATTTTTGAAAACAAGAAGGTAGCAATCCCAGTCTCTAGTTCCCCAAAACAAGAAGTCTGTACCCCATTTAGATACATGTAGGCATCAGCTTCACTTTTTGAGATGCTCTTGGAACCAGAACTGGTCCTGGATCATCAGGTAGTGGCTATGTCCAAGAGCACTTTTTCCTTAGGCTGGTAAATCAGCAGCATTCTCTCCTGAATGAGAATAATCATTCTGCAATAATTCATGACCGGGGGTCATATGTAGACATAACGGTCCGTTGGGGGGAAATTCCAAAGGTGAATGGTCTTTTGTAAACTGCCTTGGGATTGTTTTTAATGAAAGGCGGTATATGAATTTATCAATCAATCAATCAATCAATCATTCAATCAATCAATCAGTCAATCAATAGTTCTGTGTTATTCTTCTGTTTAGGGAAGGATTTAATGTATTTTAATGGGTAATATTATTTGATGTAAGCTGTCTTGCGGAACATCCTGATGGAAAGAAGGTACACACACCTCTAGCAGTAGAAGGAAAAGAGTATAGTGCACCCTATCCAAGCAACAGGCATTCAATCCTTACCAATAGAAGACGCCTCAAGCAAAAGAGCATCTGGCTCACCTTTAGCCACTGGAAAGTAGTTAACATTCTACTCTAAATGTTATGAACTGCTTTGAGGACCTGATGATCAAGAAGTGGGATATTAATCTAACAAACAAATACTAAATAAAGATTTACACCCTCACACTCTATCAGAAAAACCTGAGACTTGTTTTTAAGATTCCATCATATTTCACTTACAAAATACCTCTCGTAGCTACACAAAAACCACCTCCAGTGTGCTAATTTATTTTAGCAGTAGGTTGTAACTGCAGAAAAAGAATTAAGTTCATGCATGCGATTCCCCAAATCAGGACAATGAAAGCAGCACTGGCAGTTGCTCATCTCTAAACCGTGGTGCGTGTCGATGCAAACAACTTACTTTGTGCTACAAAGGCCACTACCGGCTTGGTCTTCCAAGTGCTGTTTGAAAGCAAGCCCCAGTGAAGCAAATAAGCTGACAAAGCATACCGAGGATCACAGTCGACAGGCTTTGAAAGGGATGAGGATGCCAAGAGGAAGGGTTTATGTTTGACATTTTTTCCTGAGGGTATAACAGAAGCTGTGTGTGCCGAGGAGGATAGCTTCAAGAACATGGACCAGAAGGTCAAACTGCACCACAGAAAACAGCACAAACACAGGAGCGGAAGAGACAGGCATATGGAACATCTCATCTGCTATACTGCCACACCACATAACAACAGATCTGGGCCTAAGCCTTCCACATGCACAACAATACAACTGGCGGGGGAAGAGGAGCAGTTTGACTACCACACTATGAAAGACAGTGAAAATATAGATGTTGTCCTTTTGTATAACCATGCAGGTCAGGAGGCTCAATCTCTCATTTGCAGGCATTAATTCCTATGCTTTGATTTCTATCTCTTGCACTGAACATAGGAACATAGAAAGCTGCCATATACTGAGTCAGACCATTGGTCTATCTAGCTCAGTATTGTCTTCACAGACTGGCAGCGGCTTCTCCAAGGTTGCAGGCAGGAATCTCTCTCAGCCCTATCTTGGAGAAGCCAGGGAGGGAACTTGAAACCTTCTGCTCTTCCCAGAGCGGTTTCATCCCCTGAGGGGAATATCTTGCAGTGCTCACACATCAAGTCTCCCATTCATATGCAACCAGGGCAGACCCTGCTTAGCTATGGGGACAAGTCATGCTTGCTACCACAAGACCAGCTGTACTGGAGAGTGGTGCTGGTCCCCAGGTGAGGCTTCTTCTAACACTTATTTAGGTCAGGAATGAGGACTAGGTCACTTCAGACACTTTCATATTTTATTTATGTATACATTTATATCACACTCTTCCTCAAAGGAGCCGTGAAAAGTGTATGTGGTGATGTTTACCCCCACAACAACCCTGTGAGGTAGGATATAAATGTTTATTTTTACATTTATATCCCACTCTTCCTCAAAGGAGCCGTGAAAGGTGTATGTGTTGATGTTTATCCCCCCAACAACCCTGTGAGATCGGTTAGGCGGAGAGAGAAGGGACTAGCCCAAGTCACCCAGTGTGTTTCATGGCTGAATGGGGATTTGAACTTGGGTCTCCCCTAGCCCTAGTCCAACCACTGTACCACACTGGCTTTAGATGGCTGTCACGCAAACTAAAAAAGCACCAGCACGGGTGCTGTACAGACACTGGTGTTGTTGCAGAGTAATGCAGCACATGCACATGGGGGTGGGGGTGGGATTCTCATCGATTTCCTCTTGATTCATTCAGAAGCATTTAGTGCAGGTCCCTGAGGGTCATGTGGCTTTTAGGGACCCACGTTTGGGCCTCACAGAGCACTCCCGGCGAAAGGGAGATTAGCTAAAACAGAGGATTTGTGTTTGTCTGCAGTGCGGCAGCACCAGAGCTTCCCACAAGGTGCTTGTGCTTCAGTGGTCTACATATCAACGGTTCCCAACCACTGTTCCCTCTAACAGGGATTCCCAGATGTTGTTCACTACAATTCCCAGCATCCCTAGCTACAAGGGCCTTTGACTGGGGATTATTGACTGGGGGAACAGTCAACCCTGGTTGACTGTACCCAACCAGAGTTCCTCCAGATGTTGCTGACCTATAACTCCCATCATCTCCAGCTAAGATTTATTGTACTGTATTTATCCAGCAACATCTGAAGGAACCCTTGTTGGGAACCACAGGCCTATATGCTTATGAGGTCATTAAAGGTAAAGTGTGCCGTTGAGTTGGTGTCAACTCCTGGAGACCACAGGGCCTTGTGGCTGTCTTTGGTAGACTACAGGAGGGGTTTACGATTGCCTCCTCCCACTCAGTATGAGATGATGCCTTTCAGCATCTTCCTGTATCGCTGCTGCCTGATACAGGTGTCTCCCATAGTCTGGGAAACATACCAGCGGGGATTTGAACTGGCAACCTCTGGCTTGCTAGTCAAGCCACTTCCCCGCTGCGCCATCAGGTGGGGTCATTAGACTAGGTAAATAATGTTTTGTAACTTAAACATCTGAAGTGTTGAAATAATATTGTTTAATTGTTTAACCATTAGAGTTTAAACAAGAATTTGGAGTGTGTATTTAGGAGCCATTCAGATAAACAGAACCCCATAAGCAAGTAAGGGACCCACTAAGAGGCTGTCAGGAGGTCCACAGACGTTTCCTGATGGGTACACTCTCAGCACATACACCCCTTCCATGTTCACATGTGCTGCCAGGCCATATTTGGACTGGCCCTGGGACTGGGGTGATCCAGGTTTGAATTCTAACTCAGTCATGAAACTTTCTAGGTGTCTCTAGGTAAGTCATTTTCATCCAACCCAACTTTGCTCACAGGATTGTTGTGAGGATGTAATGGGGAGGGGTTGAGAGGAATGAAAATGTAACAAATGCTTATTTACCCTGTTTCCCCGAAAGTAAGACCTACCCCAAAAGTAAGACCTAGCAGTAATTTCTGATGTGCCGCTAATTGCCCTAGTGCATTTTGGGGGGCTAAAATTAATATAAGACACTGTCTTATTTTCGGGGAAACACGGTACTTTGGGGAAGGGACAAACACAGAGACTTGGATAACAAGCAGGGCAGAGGTGAATGGCTCTGCTCCACTTATACATTTATATCGCTCAACGTGTCACATATAAAGGCTAACAGAAGGCGTGCTATCAGGGGCGTAGCGAGGTTGTCGGCAGCCCCAGGTCAAGCTGCTGAGGCTGCCGAGGCTGCCACTTCACACTGGCCACAGCCCTTCTCCCTCCATCAGCACACCAAGTCTGGGAACAGACTGTGGCGGCCACTTGCCCTCTCCAGCCAGTGAAGCATTTTCTTTTTTCTCCCTTGCTCATGGTGGTGTGGTGGGAGGAGCGCCGGGGGGGGGAGGGGTAATGGAGTGCCTTGTTGGCCCTCCAGCCCAGGAATCTTTGCTTCCCGCTACTCTACTGTCCCTATGTGCCAGGGGCATAGCAAGGTTGGAGTGGGCCCAGAGACAAGATTGTAAAATGGGCACCCCCCTGACTGAAGCTCAGCTCATGAAGTAAAGAAATCTTAAATGAGGCTGAATATAACAACAAGCCTATGTGCCACAACAGAACATCATCCTAAATTATTTTTTAAAAGGTTTTGTAAATTGTGGATGATGCAAGTCATTTCATGGTACTAGAGAAAGACATGCTGTTCTGGTAGCTTCAGGTCTTCACACTCACATCAATTTCGGAGGATGAATACAACTGAAGGAGGCCCGGGCAGGTGCGTGGCTCGGGGAGTCAGTCATGTGACTTGCCTCTGGGGTGCCCCCCAAGGCAATGTGCCCCCAGACAACTGTCTCCCCTTGCCCTGTTATAGTTACTCCCCTGCTCTGTGCAAGTGTTATATTGCTCCCATAATCTTTTTCTCTTACTCTGGATATACAGCATATCCAAATAACCAAAATTACATCATCCAGGAGGCACCACAAGTCAGCAAACACGAACGCAGAAACTCCGAACCTGGAATATAGGACCTAGTTAGCATTGCTAATGTAAATTTTAAGTTTACTTATTTAAACATTTGACCTCTTTTTCATTGGCATCAAGGATGCACACTGCTTATCAACTATTGTGAAGTCTAATATCCTTAGATTTTCTTTAGAACAAAAGCCAAACACACATTTTGCTGACAGAGGGAAATGCAAAAGAAATGTTACTAAAAACACTACCCCAGCAGAATTTCCATAACCTAGAAAAATGAGTTTGCCCACTGGAGGGCTCTAATATTGTTTCAACTGCCACAAAAACATATCAAAATGTTGAAATGGAAATTATTTCAATGTATAGCCACAGAGCATTCAAACTGAACAAGTATAATACACCGGGCTCTATGGATATGTGTGCATTTTAATGAAGGTCCAAAACCATCTAGCTGTGTTTTGCACTTCTAATACAAAAGGAGAACTATACTTTTCCCTTTCTTTAATTTGACAAATATCTTAATTAAGCACCAACCTGTTTTTTTTTTTAATGTCATCATCCCAAAGCCGGACTGGGGTCACTGAGAGGGCGGTGGGATGTATGTGGGGAGGGTGCAGGGTTTTGAGCAGAATGAGTACTTAAGGGTGGGAGTATTCACTGCTGCCAAGAGCGGTGGGGCTCAGGGGCTACTCCTAAAACAGCCTGATAGTAGAGTCGTCATGTTTGTGTGAAGCCATTCTTGCCCCATGCAAAATTTTTCTAATATTTTTCACACTATCAAGCCATAAAAATCTCCAGGATTACTTTCAATAGTCACCTGGGACTTTTACACACAGCAGGCTTTACTGCGAATTTACAGGGAGGATTTACTGGGAACTCAAAGTTGTCTCCAAAAAACTACACAAATAGTGGATTTTTTAACCCCGGGTATAAATCAGGCTATACTCTAACAGGCAGTGAAAAACCTGAATTGTGTGTGAACTGCTCCCCAATAACTCACAGGGACTTTGGGGTAAATCTGCCTGATACTGTATGTGAACGCACCCCCCTCCATTCTGGAGGAGAAGCGAGTTAAAGGGCTTTAAGAGTCCCATGTGAAAAACTTCCTGTAGAATACTGTCAGTTCCTGAAGACTCCAGGCCAATCCTGAGACTTTTACATACATGGCTTTTAGCTCGCATCTCCTGCAGAATGGAGGTGCGAGTTCACTTATCAGCCGGATTTACCCCAAGTCTCAGTGGGATATAAGGGACCAGTTCACACAAGATTCTGGCTTTCCCCTAATTAGAGCTGTGCATTCTAGATAAGCCCAAATTATGTTCGGGCTAAAAAAAATCCTCTATTTGCAGCAGCTTTTTCTGGAAGGAAAAAAAAAAAGAGGTTTCTGTTATGCCCCGATACTTCTCCACAATGTGTGGAGGGCCCATTGCCAATACATCAGCTTTTTTCAAAACTCACTTTCGTGTTTTGGGGTTTGAAAAAATATTTGCTGGGTGGATTTGTGGAACGCCAAGAGTCAGCAGAGGGGGCTGCTTGGCAACTTGTCTCACCAGTCTTCCGCAAGGAAGGAGAGTTTGACAGCTGTGTTCCTTATTGTCTGCTTTCCCGACTGTGGCTAGCTTTGCTTGGAAAGAATCCAAGCTGTTACTGAAATGGGCTAAACAGAGAGCCAGTGACGTTTCAGAATCTGTAATAAGAGAAATATAGCAAAGGGCTTTGGACACTGGAAGTACTGCTTGCTGTGTACTACTCAGAGAAAGAAAGGAGAGAAACCACCTGTGATCAATCATGCAGCTTTGGCAATGTTTACCTAGGATGGAGTGTGGGCAAAACAGAGCCAGCCACACATGCTTTCACTGGTGATGGAGAGGCAGTGTTGTGGTGCAGGGAGCACAACTTTCAGGGGTAGGCTTTGGGCAGGGGGAGATCACGTTTGCTTCTGGCTCTGTTAAAAAAGTTTGGGGAACCTAGAAAATCCTTTCCAGGCTGGGCTCAGAGAACAGTGTTGGCAAGTGGTGGTGGTGGTGGAGACCCTTATATAAATAAAGGATTGGTGCAAGTTTGTTTGTGGGGGGCTAATGGAGGGGCAGCTTTTCACCATGTGTTGGAAACTCAAGAGCTTAATTTTCAAAAATGAGAGATGCCGGAACTCACAACCGGGACTCAGTTGTGACCACAACAGAACTCTGCACATGCTCAAAGGGGCTTTTTTTCTTGCTTCACATAGTTTGGAATAGTTCTAGGTGGGCCCTAGTACTAATTAAGCCCTGTTGAAATGTTAGCGTCCAGGCTAGCGTCTCTCCAACTTCTCATTCATTTTTTCAAGTTGAGAAAGGAAACTTTGGGATAATTCATGTGTGTGGTGGGGAAGGAATTGTTGAAAAATAGAGCGCATTGAATTTGTTCATACAAATACATTATCCTAGAGGATCCCTCAGTTGTTATGCATGCCATAAGGATAAAAATGACCCCCCAGAATTGGGAGTGGTTTCTATGAACATCCACGCAGATACATTCACTGAGATAATGCTTCCGGTTGAGCGTTCTGTTGTTTTGACAAGTCAATCTTGTGGAACGCCGACTGTCAAACTAACAACAACAACAAAAGTCTCTTGCCACCTCCTCCTCTGGGATGTGAATGGTTGGAGAGAAAAACCCGGAGCAAGTTGTGGGAACACACACAGGAAGAAGATCTGCAGGGAATGTGGAGAGGAGCCGACCCTACGTGAACAGTCCTTTTAATCCCCTGAATTAAACAGCTGTGAATCTGCTGCAAATTAGATTCGGTCTTCAGATACCCCATAGCATGAAGCCATGTCTGGATAACTTCCTGGAAGGTTGCTTCCTACCTGCTAGCAAGTTCTGTTGCTATCCCAGCAGCTCCTCCACATATATTTTTGGCACCTCTGTTGGCCACTGGGTCTATGTATGTGTATCAGAGGGCACCTCTCAGAGGCCTCCAGTTGTCAACTGCCACTCAAAACAGAATTAGGGGTGTGCACAGAACCGCGGAGCTGTGGGTGGGGGGTTCCTTTAAGGGCAGGCGAGGGTTTACTTACCCCTCCTGCTGCTTTCCCCCCTCCGGTGCGCATATTCTCTTTAGTAATCGAAGAGGCAGGATACCTCCCTGCCGCCCCTTCCCCTGCATGGCTGCAAAAGGCTGAAAGAAGCCTTTTGCGCGTGCACATGTCGCGTGCACGCTTCACTTCTCCACGATGTGTGCATGCGTGTGTGGCCGCACGCGCGCACATGTCACGGAGACATGAAGTGCGCGCGACGTGCACACGCGCAAAAGACTTCTTGCAGCCTTTTGCAGCCAAGCAGGGGAAGGGGCGGCAGGAAGGTATCCTGCCACCCAGATTACTAAAGAGAATATGCGCACCGGAGGGGGGAAAGCAGCAGGAGGGGTAAGTAAACCCTCCCCCGCCCTTAAAGGAACCCCCCCACCCCAATCCCTCCGAACCCCGAACCGCCCATGTCCGTCTGGTCCGGAGGCCTGTAGAATGGCCTCCAGACCAGTCCGGGCACATCACTAAACAGAATCCCGCATGGACACAGGTATTCAAATAATTCCTTTGCCTTAAGGCTTGGCTGCATACAAAGCACTACTTATTTGGAAGAACTCATGTAGTAGAGTGGATAAGTGTTCATTAGGCAGCTGTGTGCCTGATGGGAAGGCAGAAAAGGAAAAGTCAATGCCAAAAAGCTCATGCCATAAGCTTCTAAAGACAGCATCAGTAGCCTGAGAGAGCCCCTTTCCCACCATTCTAGGAGATATTTGAAGACCTGTGTGCCTTAAAATGAAGGCAGAAATGCAAAAGCCAAGCCTAGCTTACCTCACAGGATAGCAGCAACCATATACTGTATGCTGCCTGGAGCAATCTTGATGAAGGAGAGGATACAAAGTGTAATGAATAGATAAACAGATGACTCAACTCCAAAAGAGACTGCCAATAGCCTGAGACAATTCCGAGACAATTGGTTGTCTTTTGTAAGATTTCTGTTAATGCTGCTATGGTAGTATTTTAAATTGTAAACTGCCTTAAATATCTTGGCAGAAGATAGTACAGTATATTAATGCAATAAACAAAGGAACAAACAAGTTTACCATGATCAAAGTACACACATAATAACAACAGATTGCAAAAGGAGTACAATATTGCTTCCACAATTCTAAGGAGCTACCACCAGCACAATATCTAATGCAAACTATTTTAAATTACATAGGGGCATACGGAATGTCAAAACTCACTTGCTTCTGGCATGTTGCTTTTGGTACTTTAGGAGATTTAAAACATTAACTGATCTACAACTCAGCCTTTGTATTTTTCCAGGACAGGAAAAAAAAAGCATAATCTTGGGCTGAGACCATTTCACACTGAACCAAATTTTACAACCTTCCAGAATTATTTTTTAAAGTTTATTAGAAAGTGCTACTTGGTGCTGCTCTGATAAACCCAAGGTAGCATTCTTCAGGATTGGGTGGTTTTTAAAAAAGAATTAATGTACCGCATCAGGCTGATATACAAAACATCATGGCTTTTTGGCTTCATGCCTGAGCAAATAATTCTTTCTGCTGCTTAGGAAAACACCTTCTCTCTCTCCACTTGGTGGCAAAGGGAGATATAAAAGATCTCACTTAAAACATCTATGCTGCTCTTTTAGAGCCCTTCATCCAGTACATGCTAACGCCAATCTGCTGGGAGATTGCAGTTCGAACATAATGAGATATTAATGAGCTTTGCACATGTCCCTACCCACAACAGTCTCTCTCTCTCCCTCCCTCCCTCTCTCCCCCTTTCCCCACAAAACTACCGAGATTCTCTTCTGGTTTTCCTGACACTGCAGCTGAGCTTCCCTCTCTCCTCAACCCCAACCCCCGTGCCTCCCCTCCAAGCCCTGCTGCACAGTTTGCCTTAAGCTGCCAGCACTAAACAGCACCAAATGCGCTGGCACTGCCTTGTTTCCTGGCCTAATGGATGCTTGTTTAAACACTGGGGCTGTTTGCATTGTTGCAGCTCACTGCATGTTAAACACAGTCCTCTGAAACCCTACGCCAATCCAATAAAGGTATCAGCAGTACAGCATGGGGAGGCAATTACTATAAGGTCCCAAGCGAGCCTTCTAAGCTCTAGGAAGGAAAATTTGATCGAACAACTAAAAGGAAAATCTGATTCGGCTCAGCATCACGTGGAAGACGCAAGGCTTAACTGCAGCCAGGTCTGTAGAGGGCAGGAGGAAATCAATGGGAGAGCTAGTGAGAGCAAATGCACATTGTTAAGAGGGCTTGAAGCATTTGCCTGTGTTTGGAATGCCGTCTGCTGCATATATCAAGACAGAGCTTCCTTCTGCCTTTGTTTTCCAATCCTAAAGGTTCTAGCGACTTTTATTTTTAAAAATGTATCCAGTGCATTATTTTCCCTAGGCCTCTCTCGTCAGTCGGGGGCGGGGGGGGAGGGTATCCAACTGTCACCCTGATAGTCAATATTTGAAAGCATCAGCTGTCTACCTTTGCAGGGCAGGAAACCGAGATAGGAAAAAGCTGCATATCAATTCATTTAACCAGAGAAACAAAGATTTCCTTGAACCAAACAACTTCCGCAGTTTTCAAATAAGGGATAGAGATATGAAGGAAAGGTTGGTTTTTATTGAACAGCTTCTAAACCTGGGCTTGCTCAAAGGGCAACTTTGCAAATTAGATGGAGTTTCCTGAATGCCTGCCATGGCCACATTCATTATGAAGGATTTCGGGACATAAAATTTGTCACATGAAACGAAACAAATTAGCCGTCCACGCTGGCTTCCTGCCTCTAGCAAAACCCCAAACTAGCACGGGCAGAAAAATGTGAGATTCCCTCCCTGTGTCCCACATGTTAGCTGTGTCCCACAAACTGTGTCCCACATGTTAGATTTCTGAACCAGAAATGGGGGGGGCAGGTGGGAGGGCAAATGACTTATCTGAGGTGGCTCTTGCCCCCCTCGACACCCTCTAGAGCTACCCTTGGGTTGGCAGTGTCTCCTGGTGGGATATTGGGCTTAGTTAGGTGCTTAACAATGCCACCTTCAGATGCCTGCCCTAATGTGCCTCTCTCCAGTGCAACTGCCTGGTTTTACAGGAAGGAAGGAACATCCTGTTTTTGAAAGCTGAAGTGATCAGCTGATATGCCTAATGTCAATGCCAGTTTATTTTACATACATATAAGACATAAAGGGTGGGTAGAGTCCTGCTACTAGCAGATTTCAGTGCTGACCCGTAGAGGCTTTGGCCAGGTGGCTCAAAGTTTGACTTATACCAAAGAATTGTGAGCAAATTTCCACATGTCAGAAACCCAGTGCGATTCATCAGTGAGCTCAAGAGTAGAGGACAGAACCTCTGATATCCACTTACGAAAGAGGATAAGCTTTACTGAAAATAACTAGGTCCTTTCTGGAAAGTATTGCCAGCAGATGAATATACTTGCAGCAGTAGTGAACTGTGGCGGATTCCCTAGTGGCAGCATGTAAGGAAGCTTACCTAAGATTCACACACAGAGTTGGCTGGGCTACTGATAAATTCATACCTCGATCCATACATTACCTTATATCTATAGTCCTCTTCAGACCTTATAAAAATACCCCACTGTAGCTGTGTACAGTGTACAGGAAGTCCCGCCCATGCCATGTCAGTCACCTACATTCCCCACCACTTCACACTTAAAGCAGGGCTCATCTGAAGAGGGCAGAACCCTACCCAAGATTACAGGCATTCCTGTGATGGCAACAGTGTTCCCTCTGACAGGAATTCCCAGATGTTGTTGACTACAACTCCCAGAATCCCCAGCAGCAATGTCTTTTGCTTGGGGATTCTGGGAATTGTAGTCAATAACATTTGGGAATCCCTGTTAGAGGAAACACTGGATGGCAAGACTGGATATATCCACCCTCACAATCATAGGAGCACCTGCAATCACAGGTAGGGCTCCGTCCTCTTCAGATGAGCCCCACTGTAGGCATGAGTGGCAGGGCGTGTGGCTGAATGACGAGGCAGGGACAGGACTTCCTCTGCCTTCATCCTGCCGTAAACAGCTACAGCAGGGTGCTATTATAACATCTGAAGCTGCCTTATGTTTCAAACATATTACAGTACAGAGGCTGACAACGTGCAGTATTGCATCTCCATGACGCTCTGCCCTAGGGTTGCTGCGCTCATAAGCAGACCCGATGCTGTTCAGAAGAGCCGCTGTGAAAGGAGCGCCACACCATTTTTTTCTCAGTCACCATAACAGGAAAGAGTGGTAGTCCTGCGTGTGCAACCGCTGCTTCTGAACACCGTGGGGGCTCTTACAAATCCACAGCAGCCCCGAGGTGGAGCGTTAGAGGGAAAACACAGTGCATCATGTAAGCCACCATTTTTAACCAAATTACAAATAACATACAAAAAAAGCACAATATACTGGGGTGTGGCTGCAGTAAAGGATGTGGAGAAGTGCTATGTTATGGAGAGAGAATTGAGAGTTCTCAACAGTTTATTAATTTGTTACCTTGAGTACAGCACCTTTTGTCCTGGGACCCCAGGCCAGCAAACAGCAAATCAATAAAGCAAATCCATTAAAGGCAATAATAAAAATTGTATTGAAAAATACCTAACTACAAAACCTAACTGAACTCAGAGGACAACCACTCACTGGCCAAGTCCTGAGTGAAAAGTGCAGTTGTTAATAGTCTCCAAGACAGACTGGGTGTGAGAAAGCTATGCAGAGAGATCTCACCTGAAAGTTGGATTGTAAACCGCCCTGAGACTTTGTGTAAGGCGGTATATAAATGCAATCAATTAATCAAGTTCCACAGCCTAGGAGCAATCACTAAGAAGGCCCTGTCCTGCCATATGCTCAGCAAATAAGCTTCAGCAGGTGTGGGCTGTGAGAAGAGTCATCCTAGCTGACCTAGTCAAGGGGTGAATTCAACCAAGAGCAGGCGGTCCTTAAGGTAACTGGGCTGGGGCACAAGTTGTTTAAGACTTTAAAGGACATAATCAGCACCTTGAACTGAACCCAGAAATAGACTGACAGCCAGTTCTTCTATCTAAAAGCAACGTGGGTACAAAGTAAGTACCCAGCAAATGGGTACACAAACTTCTGCTTCAGCACCAGTAAGAAAAGGAGGGAGAGAAAAGAAGATGGGGGGACAGGAATATCTGCCACATCAGAGCTGACTCCTGGGTTTGCAAGCCACACAGAGGTTCTGACACATCATACATTGGATGCACATACATCTCTGCACTCCAGTACCGTATGCCAAACTGCTTGTTAAGTGTCAGTCCTTCCTCGGTACACAACAGCGTTCACATAGAGGCTGTTATGAGGCCAGTAACATTCAGGGGGAAAGGGACTGTTATTTCAAGAGTCCTTCTTGTGCTGCCATTTTACCAGTCAAGTGCCAGATCAAAAGCCTGGGCAGGCGCTAGTCTTGTGTTTTGCTGTGCATCATTATTGCTTTGCCGCCCCCCCCCCCCCCGCTGTCTCACACACACATACACACACGTCTCCTGTGAGTCTGGGACCCTGCCAAAAAGGGGATGGCCTAACTCTATAGTGTCCTCTGTAGCACACCGGGCCTTTTGCCAATTCGTAGTGGTTGAGTCTGTCATATACTCTTTGATGATCCCATCAGGAAAGCCCCTGCCTGCTAAATATTTACCTAATCCAATTTCACCAGTCAAACTTCAGGTCTTATAAACATATTATTATAATAGGCAGCTCTTGACCCCAAGTGCTGTTCTGCTTCCTGAGGTCAGCCTTGGATTTTGTTTGAATATAAGAGACCCAGGCATGTGTCATAGGATATGCAGAGACAGAGAGAGAGAGAGGGAGGAAGGGAGGGAAGAGAAGGAGAGAGACAGACAGACGGTTCATTGCAGTCTCTCTCCCTACAGAGGCTTACAATTCCTGTCCCTGCTGGAAAATCTTTCACAAGAAAATCAACAAACATTAAGCTCCCAGAGCTCCTTCTCACAGCAGAAAGTGCAACATTCTCTGATGCTTCTGCTCTCTTTTTCCCCTCCAGAGAGTCATATATCCCTTAAGAAGCATTGGATACTCCAGGATACTTCCCCCACTTTATCATCCACACACTATTGTAGCTTTGCAAAGCCAAAATAGTGAGTCAAGCATAATAGACTAAAGAAAAACAAACCTTTAAGAACAAAAGTGCAAAACTGAATGCTGAGATCAGGAACATGTGGCTCTAAGGAAAATATGACTTTCCTTAAGGATCTCAGATCTTTTTTATATTAATGTGAAGACACACACACCCTCTGCACGTTTTTAAATAGCAATGAGGGAGGATGGTACATATAACAATATGGAGCAGCTTTCTGAGTAGTGATGGAGCTGTAGCTAGTAGAAGATCATCTTCTCTGCATGCAGATGGTCCCATGTTCAGTCCCTGGCATCTCCAGGTTAGGGCTGGGAAAGACCCCTGTTTGAAACTCTGAATTGCTGATGATGATCAGAGTAAACAATACCAAGCTAGACAGACCAATAGTGTGAATAAGGCAGCTTCATTCTTACCTATGAGAAGTGGCTTCACACCTTAAAAGCCTTTTCAGATGTAATGATTCCAGTCCCACAAACCATGGTTTGTTGTTCTGGGAACAAGACATGTGTTCATAAACTCCTCCCTCCCTTCTCTCTTGTACCTTTATTCAGTACCCCCTGATAAGACAATGGTAAACTGCTCCTGTATTCTACCAAGAAAAACACAAGGCTCTGTGGTTGCCAAGAGTCAAAACTGACTCGACAGCACAATCGTTCTTTTCCTGGTTTCTTATACTGCAGTTTCCCATACTTTACAAACTGGGAAACTTAGTTTGAGTGTTTTTTACCATCTTTGAATGGGTCATGGATTTCAGCTCA
Source organism: Hemicordylus capensis (assembly GCF_027244095.1). NCBI lineage: Eukaryota > Metazoa > Chordata > Lepidosauria > Squamata > Cordylidae > Hemicordylus > Hemicordylus capensis. The sequence continues at coordinate 57,560,886 of NC_069661.1, forward strand.
AATGTATCATACGCAAGATTACAGTAACATGTTAGCTGGTTGGCTTTTACTGGTTATGGAGCTATATAGTAGGAAATATATAGAGGGTTTAATTGTAAACCGCCCTGAGCCAGCTCGGAAGGGTGGTATAAAAACCGTATGAATAAATAAATAAATAAATAAATAATAGTAAACTATATAGGTAAACAAGTCATAACTGGAATGCAATTTGTGTCATTTTAGCCAGTGACTGAAATATGACATATCCAGCAGATGTTCAAATCATACTTGTATTGCTTAGTATTAATCTGCTAAGGAGTGGGCAATTATATTTCATGATTTGAAGCTTTCAAAAGTGCAAGTAGTAAAAATGTTGGTACTCCAAATCTGATTATCTTTCCAGGCACTCCTATACAGCTGCAGTCAGGTTGACAGTTTTGGGGGCATGTCTGCACTGCAAGGAGCTTGCTTGGATCAAATGAAGATGGTTTGTTGCATTTGATTAGATGATGGGACAACATGAATTTGGGGGGAGGGACCCAACACAGAAAGAGGGAACCACAAAGGCACACTGAAGATCTGTTTTATTGAGCCTACAATGTTTCGAGCCAGTGACTCTTTTTCAGGGACATTAATTAAACCAATAAATCTATAGACCAGGTTCAAACAACTCTGGCCTTCCTGCAGGTGTTGGACTACAATTCCCAGAATCCCTGATTATTGGCCACTGTGGCTGGGGATGACGGGGGCTGTAGTCCAAAAACAGCTGAAGTTGTGCGGCCCTGCTCAGGGGCGTAACTACTATTAGGCAAAGAGAGGCGGCTGCCTGGGGGCCCCCATGCCTCGAGGGGCCCCCCAGAGGCAAGTCACATGACTATATATTGTGAAGTGTGTGTGTGTGTATCAGTGAGGGGCCCATTTTAAAATTTTGTCTCTGGGCTCACTCCAGCCTTGTTACACCCCTGGCCCTGCTATAGATTTCTTGGGTTCAGTAAAATACATATTCAGTGCAATACTGAGGTTCCTTTTTTATTGTTTTGGCATATTTGCCCTTTCTCCTTTCCCTTCTCAACAACATGAATTTGGCCGACTTTTGTCTAGAACTGGAACTATGTCACTAAGTAGCTGGCTTACAGCCCGTCTCTAGGAATCTCTGGCCATGGATCCCAGGTTCTGTCAACATTTATTTCTCCTCACTGTAAGTGTTATTCCTGCATTTCTAAAATGACACAAATCAAAACAAAGGAGCAGAAGGAGGACAGCGAGAATTGTGACAGTGCTACTTTTCTTGTATTATAAAATTTCTCATTGTAGTGTCAGTTGGGGCTGAATTTGAGAAACAATACGTGTAAGCTTCTCCCTTTGAACTAGTGGAGTGTTGACAAGGCCAATGTGACATCAGGTTTGTAAAACTTCTGTTCAACATATTTTGGTAGCGAAGGAAGTACAGAAATGTGCCTGGTATATCTGGATGGCACTTCAGATTGATTCACTGATAATAAGGACGTGGATTGTGCAGGGCATGTACATGTTATTGCACAGAAAGGCCATGTTGCATTTCTGTCATAGATGCATGGAATCAACCTGCAGTAAACGTAATATAGACAAAACGTAATACAGATGTGGTGTTTTTGGTTAACCCATTCCTTAATCACGGCCAGTTTTTGAATGGGGCTTTAGTTACTTGTATTCCAGTCCTGGAGTAGAGGCAGATCTAACAAACAGCCAGCAGCAAGAGCACTGGAGGCAGACTGCCTTTGCCTCTCTGTACAGAATATCTATTTCATTAAACTGTTAATATTCCTAATTCCACTCCACTGCCTTGTCCTTGCATACCACAACTCTTTCCCTTGGATTCCACAACAGATACATAATAATTGGCCTGGAGCAAATGCCTCTATAATCCAACAGAGGATTTCCCCTCTGCAGACAGAAGGAAAGCTTGAGCATCAACTCCTCACATTTGGCAGTGGGGGAGTAAATATACTTTTGTGGGGAGACATGAGTTTTTAGGCTTGCAGGCGGAAGGAACTTTTGGAAGGGAGGTATGGGTTATTAGGTTTGGCGGAGGAGAGAAAGATGCTTTTGGGAGAGACATGGGTTATTAGGTTTAGTGGGAGGTTCAGTAAAATGAGGGCTCAACTTCAGTAAAAAAGCTGTGGGCAATCTGCACCCCCTGATAATGCTCATGCCCAATGCCATCTATTAATCAATAACTATATTACCAAATCCTGCATAGCAAAATACTTTGATGGAAATACATCATCCAGAACGAGGCTTCCCACCTTTTAAGAAGTTGAATGGTGCTCTACTGCTATGTTAAGTAGCAGTAGAGCACCCGCCCTCAAGACCTTCTCATTGCTCGTGAGAAAGCCAGTGCAAATTTCCAAGGTCGGAAGTTCACAGGAACACCATTTTTCACCCAAGCAGGTACTGAATCGCATCCTGACTAACCCAGCAGCAGGACGCTAGGAGATATGGCTGTGTTGCAGAAGGCTTCCAGAGTACCACAGCATGGAGCACACAGGGTGGGATAATTTCTGCTCATCTCTGCTTCTTCCCGGAAGTGTCTTAGGCCACCCTCAGGGACATAATTTCAGGTTAATACAGGGCACTTCTGGGAGAAGCAGAGTTGAGTGAAATCTTGTCCCCATCCTGCGCACTCTGCACTGAGGAACTAAGACGGCTCTCCGCAGCATGGGCATGTCTGCCACTTACTTAGGAGGTCAGCTACTGTTTCATAGTATTGTCAGCAACCAGAAAACAGAAAATACACCTATTAAATAGAAAGAGTACCAGGATATGTCATAGGATTCTACCAAAATCAAGTCATGGATAGGTGTTTTTTTTTTCCCCTCAAGCAAAGATGGCTATTTTACTATCATTACGGCAGTACTGCTTTTAGTCATTCTTACTCCATATGTCAAACCACAGAAACCTCTACATTTAAAACGCATTATAAATTATTGTTTGCAGCTGAAATCTTATTCTGTAGGGACTGTGGCAAATGCCACTTATACAGCTCTTCTGCCCATAAGGTAAACAGCCTGTATGAGATCTCTGCACCATGCTAATGGGAGTAATCTTCCAATCCCATAGGGCCAGTTTAAATGGTTTACCTTAGACATGTGAATTTATGTTGTTCTATTATGAGTGCTTTGGGGGAAGAAGGGAGTTTTCTCCAGGTGTCAGACTGCTCTACCACGTAATCTATCATTAAATAAGAAAACATCTGGCCACTTTTTTATTCCAATAACCAGGAGAAATTAGTGCGAAAACAAGTTTAAAAATCCACACCATGGAAAATAACATTGCTCTGCTTTAACATCCTGCTTAATTTTCACATGTCCTGACAAATTGAATCTCACACTGAATTTTGCCATACATTATTACTTGTCATTTTTTTAATAAACAGCAGTTACTGTTTAAGAACAAAAACGACACAGATACAATTTAGTTTGAGTTAAATTGCTCTTTCAAGGTAGTGTCCTCTGTAGAAATGAAACTGGAAGGAAATAATCATGGCACAGAGTTATTGCTGCAGAATAAAAACTGGTGGTATATGCCAGACCTTACCAAATGAAAACTTTACACAGGAATGACTGACTTTACATGGGTGTTGCATCAAGTGTGCAGTGGTGCACATGTCTGCTGATATTGATTTTGCTGATTTATTTAATGAGTACATACCACCCTTCCAAAAGAGAGAGAGAGAGAAAAAGCTACCAGGGCAATGTCTAGAATAAAAAATAAAATAAAAATATAATTAAGCAAGTTATAAAACAGAAATAACATTTTTGAAGTTTACACGTCTTTAAGGTTTTTCTCCATAGAGAAGAATGGAGGTTTCAGCAAATGTATAGCTATATATGAGATTTTCAATGACAAACTATGAATCCACTCTCATTTGCTACCAGAGAATCTACACTCAGAACACCTCAGAAACAACAAAACCCAGTACCCCATTTGCTGGAATCCTCATTATTCCCTGTGAGGACTTCAAAAAGTTTTTATGTCATGTTTTTATGCTTGTTTATATGTTTTTAGCTTGATGTTTTTATTGCTTGATGTTTTTACTGCTTTTATTGTATGTTTTAATTTTTGTAAACCGCCTTGGGGTTTTCTTTTAACGAAAGGCGGTATAGAAATGTAAAAATAAAATAAATAAATAAAAAATACTTTAAAAATTCACCAATAATCGGAGGAGTATCCGATTGCCTTGGGATTTGGTGGGTGGTAGGCCCCTAGGTTCTCCACTATAGGGGATAATGGGCTGGTTCGAGTCCCATTATACCCTATGAGAAAAATAATTAAAAATATTTCAAATATTCATAAAAAATTGTAGGAGTGTCTGATTGCTTCAGGGTTTGGGTGGTTGTTGGCACTTCACTTTTGTGCCCCTAGGTTCTCCACTATAGGGGATAATGGTGGCGCAGTGGTAAAACTGCCGCCCTGTAACCAGAAGGTTACAAGTTCGATCCTGACCAGGGGCTCAAGGTTGACTCAGCCTTCCATCCTTCCGAGGTCGGTAAAATGAGTACCCAGAATGTTGGGGGCAATATGCTAAAATCATTGTAAACCGCTTAGAGAGCTCCGACTATAGAGCGGTATATAAATGTAAGTGCTATTGCTATTGCTATAATGCGCTGGTTCGAGTCCCATTATACCCTATGAGAAAAAATAAAAGAATCTCCAAAAATTCATAAAAAATTGTAAGAGTGTCCGATTGCTTTGGGGGTTGGGTGGTAGGTACCCATGTGTGCCAGCTACCACCCCACCCACTTTTGGAGGTTCGAACTGGTTTTAATTTGAACCGAACTGTGGGGGTTGAGCAAAACCAAAAATGAACCTCCACCTCCCAGTTCGAATTCGAACTGAACTGGGCAAACCGGTTTTGTGCACATCCCTAGATAAAAGGGGGATGTAGCGGAGACATTTCCCTGAAGCCACCTAGTGAAGACATGGCTAAGGCAAGATTCAAACTAGAAACTTTCTCATTCTTAGTTCATCCTTTTAGCTATTTTGCCACATCAGCTTACATCTGAGGTAAGTAAAAGTAAAGTTGTGCCGTCGAGTCAGTGATGACTCTTGGTGACCACAGACCCCTGTAGTTGTCTTTGATAGAATACAGGAGGGGTTTAACATTGCCATCTCCCGCGCAGTATGAGATGATGCCTTTCAGCATCTCCCTATATCACTGCTGCCCAATATAGGTGTTTCTCATAGTCTGGGAAACATACCAGTGGGGATTTGAACCGGCAACTTTTTGCTCCATAGGCGAGGTATTTCCCTGCTGTGCCATTAGATGGTTCTTACATCTGAGGTAGCATGCATGAATTTTATGCTTTGGTTTTTCAAGCACAAAAAGTAAATGAGAGCCCCAACTCCTACTCCAAATATATTTACTTCTCTCATTGCAGACCTATGATAAAATGTTCCTTGGTCTATGATATACATACCTATAGAGGGAGGCTATAGGGGAAAGTCTCTCTTGACGTTTTCAACACCAATTTTTTTAAAAGGGCCGGAAAATATAGGGAAAAGATAACAGTCCAAGTCAAAACAAAACCCACAAAAACAGCCCACCAACAATAAAACCACTTTATAAACATGATTTACTTCACCACAACAATTACAAGAAATAAACTGGGATTACATCCAAATACGGTGTAGAATTAGGGTGTTGGCATCCTGAGTTGCATCTCATAATCTTCAGAAGGATCATTTCACACATTAGTCTCTGGCCCTAATAGTTTAACACACATCATCTATATTATGAAATATCATAAAGAGCAGATTCACACAGACCAGGAAGTCTCAGATCAGGAAGGCCCACATGAACATGATTTAAGGAACAGTTGTAGCCAAACCACAAGAGAAGTCAGGGAAGAGCGGGCTTGATTTGATGAGGCTTCCTGTGAGTAAATTCAGGGCAGATTCAAGGTTAACAGTGCATTAAACTGATACTCAAACCAATATTCCCAGTTTTCACCCACCCATATGACACCCACTTATTGCAGTGAGCAGAAGGTTGAAAGAAGATTCCAAGCCAGAAGGCTTCTATCATTGGTTCTTGAAGGATTCCTTCTCAAATTGCACCAAATCCATGTGTGTCAACTCTGGCTGCTGTTACAAAAGCATCATAAAAATAGCAGCAAAATTCCACTAACCAAAGTCAGCTTCAGAGAATTAAAAAAAAAAAAAAACCTTTACAAAAGCAAAGTTTATAGCATGCTATAATTAAGCTCACATCCTGATAGAGGGAGCATGAAGTTTTCTTCTAAAAATAGCAGAAGCCTCTTTATTGCCCAAGTCACCCCCCTCCCACTTTTAAAGTGAAATGCAAAAAATGAGTCACTGATATTGTCAGTGGCCTCCTTATTTTGAAGATTTACAAAACAAATCAAGGAAAAATAACTAAAACAGAAGGCTTTTGTTTCTTTAAAAACTACAACACCTACTGCTGTTGTGAGAACTTTACAGGAACAGGCAGATACGGATTATGCAGCAGCAATGCACAGTCAGTTGAACCCTTGATAGGCAAGGCAGGCAAAGTAAAGATATTGACATGTGTATGCATATACACATATTACAGACAGGAATGCACTTAACAAGTCAACATAAGGACTGAACCCCTTGCAAATGGGGTATTCAGATTACATGTACTGTTTTAAATGCATTGAATGTAACATGTGAACAGCTTTATAACAACAAACATGGCATCACTGTACATAGATGGTCCTCATGTTCAACATAACATGAATATATATATATATATATATATATATATATATATATATATATATATGTCATATAGCATATGTTATATACTACAACATATTTTCAATGTGGCCTTCAGTACTAAGAAACACCACTACTATTAAGAAAAGCCACCATCAGCTTTCAAAGACCAACATTTTTTTTGAAAGAACCAGCTCTGTGATGATCTACATATATTGCTAAAAATTAAGACCTCATCTACTATGGCAGAGTTCCCAATGGGGGTACTGGTATCCCTAGGGGTATTTGAAGGGCTCCCAGCTGGTAGTCAGAGCCCTCTTGCGTCCCTACACTGCAGCTGAGCTATTTGTTACCCATCTGAAGATTGCAGGCTTGAAGCTGATGCATCCTCTGCTAACTGAGCAAAGAGGCACCTTTTTAAAGTAGCAATTCTCTTTACTGAGCAGGGGAAGAGCAACTGGCCCTATCCATCCCCAACCCAGCATCCCCCCAGTAGCTGTTGCTGGTGTCGATATGATGTCTCTTTTTCAGATTGTGAGCCCTTTGGGGACAGGGAGCCATTTCATTTATTGGTTTATTTATATCATGCAAACCACTTTGGGAGCTTTTGTTGAAAAGCAGTATATAAATATCCGTTGTATTTGTATCCTTGGCAATGTGTCTATTGCGGAAGAGGAGGGTGAAGACTCTAGTCCTCTGCTCCTGATCAGCTGGCTAAATGCTGAACCTTAGTGAGCCTTTCCCCTCAGCCAGACTGACAGGCTTCAGAAAAGTTGCACTGAGTACTCCCATTGAATGTAACAGGGCAAGTAAACTTGTCCCATTAATTCCAATAGGACTACTTATGAATAACTTACTGTATTTACCTGAATCCAAGACTAGAGTTTTTCCACATTTTTTAATATTAGAAATCATGAGATCTTCTTAAATTCAAAGTCCTGTTCCTTTTGAGTAAATGCAGGTATAACCTGTACTTAACCCCTACTTTTTATGGGTGTCGTCTTAAATTCAGGGAAGTCGTCTTTGATTTGGATAAATACAGTAGGGATATGCACAGATCTGGAAGAGGCCGGTCTTAAGGCAGTGGTGGGACAACTTTAAGGCCAGGGGAGGGTGCACTTACTCCTCCCTCCGCTTTCCCCCCACCGGCACTCCATTTGTAAAGACCCCATCCGGGCAGCAACATACCTCCCTGCCGCCCCGTCCCCTCCTTGGCCGGAGGTGCCGGGTGTATGCATACCTGACATGTGTGCAAGCGAGCACAACATGAGCATGCATGCACCCAGCACTTCCGACCAAGGAAGAGACAGGATGCCAGGGAGGTATGCTACCACCTCAATGGGGTTTTACAAACAGAGCACCGGTCAGGGGGAAGCAAAGGAGGGATAAGTGCACCCTCCCCAACTCTTAAAGTTGTCCCCCCAAAACCTTTAAGCCTCCGAACCAGCCAGTGTTTGAACCTGATCAGACGCCCATCAAAGGGCCTCCGAACCGGTTCGTGCACATCCCTAAAATACAGTAGTCTGGAGGTAAGCCAGTGACTAAAGTAGTCTCTCTCATGACTGTAACATCTAAATGTGTGTGTGTGAGAGTGTATATATATGTACACACTTATGTATTCTCTCTCTCTCTCTCTCTCTCTCTCTGTGATCCCCGAGCTGACGTTTTGCAACAGAAGAGGTACACTTGTTTTAAAAAGTTGGCAAGTCCTGCATTAGAGATTTTTATACTAGGAGGTATATAAATTCAATTCAATAAAATAAAATAAATATGGAATGGAGGCAATTGCCAGTGAAATGTAACCTGGTAAAAGCAGACTAGTAAGACCCCCACTTCAAATTCCTGCTTCCTGACAAAGGCCTGGGTTCAAATACGTCCTCAGTCTCCCTTAGCTCGCTGAGTGACTTGGGAGCAGCCTTCCTTTTTCAGCCTAACCCATCTCCCCCTCTTATTATCCTCACAACCCACCTTGTTGGGAGGATAAGAGGGGCAGCTACCATCTTAAGGTATTTGAAAGAACAGAGGGATAAAAACGAAAGGTACATGCAAAGCAAATATCTTAGAATGGAGAGAAGCAGGGCAAGGCAGGCTATTTTGCTTGCTGCAAAACTTTAACCATGTGATTTTTTAAAATGTCCTCTGTCAGAAGCCTTAGAAATATATTCTTTTAAAAAGAAAATATAAGACAATCATGTAGCTATACAATTCTTCAGGAAATGTGCAGATTTAGCAATATAAAATGTCCACTCAAATGAGAAAAGTTCAGACTGAGCCAGGAATTTTGGCAAGCATCTTAATTCTATAGAGAAAGTAGCTTTTTGAAGTATGGACACTGTTCTTTCTTCACAATAGGAGTCTAAGGTGTATTAAGGATTAGTCATTTCAATATAGTGCTATTGTATGATCACAGGTTCATACCTATAAAATGGCTCATCACATAAAAGAAAACAGTCATGTAACATAGCTGAAGTGTGTGTGTGTGCGAACACACACACACACACACACACACACACACACACACACACACACACACACAATGTTCCAAAAAAACATTTGGGATGGATATTAGTTGTCCTGACTGGGCTGGTTTGAATGGTGCTCCAACTGGCCTATCCTAACTGCATGGGGCAATGGGGCCAGCATGTTTGCATGTATGTCTCTGCACCAACTGGCATGCTGTCCCACTGAAGCGTAATTGTATAGGGGGGGCCCTTCATCCACGTAATTCCTTAATGTGTATTGGGGATGTGCACTTCATCCATGCACTGAGAGAACCATTCCTCATGGATGATCAAGCGGTGATGGGATGGAGTATATGTTTCTTCCCCATGTAATTAGGATGGGCTATAGTCCAAGTACTATCCAAATTGGCCCATTGTGTCCTTATTATAATAGCTGACACACAGAGCAAGGATGCACAAGTGTAGCAAGAGAGCACACATGCAGCAAGAGGCTAACAGAAATTCCCAACTGCACCCTTCCCCAGGAAGTCCCTTTGTACCACCTGAAAAAATGTCCCTGAAGGCTATGCAACCCTCAGGGATATGTTTTTGGATGGTATAGAGGGCTTTCTGGAGGCAGGAGACTGCTTTCTCCTTGTTTCTCTCTGCACCAGTGCACCCCTGCTCTTTATGTCAGCCAGTGTCCTGACGCTGCTAGCTGAATTATTCTATATTGGTTGTGAGGGCGATTCAAATTTTTATCTGTGTTTCAAAATTCTGCAGTGTATTTTAGTATTGTTTTGATGAGATGTATGATATTTTTGTTAACTAAGTTTTTTTTTTAATAGAACAATGCTTTGACATAAACAAGTATATAAAGGTAAAGTGTGCCATCAAGTCGATTTTGACTCCTGGTGCCCACAGAGCCTTGTGGTTGTCTTTGGTAGAATACAGAAGGAGTTTACCATTGCCTCCTCCCACACAGTATGAGATGATGCCTTTCAGCATCTTCCTATATCGCTGCTGCCCGATATAGGCGTTTCACATAGTCTGGGAAACATACCAGCGGGTATTCAAACCGGCAACCTTCTGCTTGTTAGTCAAGCATTTCTGTACATACATTCACAAAAATAAATCCATCATAGCTAACATAAACTGGTTGGCCAATGCACTGTATGTTCTCAAATAATTCCCTACCACTATTAGTCAATCTGTGTCAAAATTAAAATATCTCAGACTTTAACAAAATATTGAGTTTCCACAAACATTCCCTGTCTTTTATTGTCCCTGATATGCAACAGAGAAGGGCAAAAGAGAAAGTAATAAACGTAACTCATTCATTTTCTCCAGAGGTCGATTTATCCTTGGAGAATAAGATAACCCACCCATTAAAGCAACAATCATATTTCAGACAGCATCACAAAGCTGGCAATTCATTCCTATGAAACTGACACTCATACAGGCCCAGAGCAATGTTAGGGAGCTCAGTGGGTCTGTTTAGATTTCCAGCTTTAAAAATGAAGTTTCTAAGCCTCATGATTGCTCTGAATTTCTTGTTTTAAGTGACTGATAGCAAAACAATGGACTGGAAATAAGTAAAAAGAAGCCGAACAGTATTATGTCTTCCAACTTGAGTATGTGCGTTGTTTAATTCTACACATCAACAATGGGCAACTTGGCTCCTTGATGTACTCTACTGAGGTTAAAATGTCTAAATATGAAGATTGTAAAATAAGTGTGGTTTGTGCTATGTTCTCTAGCTGCAGTGTGACTAGCCACACAACCTTAGTCACTGTTGACTAGCATATGCATGCATATTAACCACTATCTTCTGATTCATAATATATTTTCAGTGTGGCCTTCAGCACAGAACAAGCTGCTCACTATTAATATAGGAGAAAGCAACAGGGAGCTCTCTGGACTTCAAAGACTGAAATTTGTCAAAGGAGCTAACTATTGAATGTATATGTATATAGCGCTATCCACGTAAATAACTCAAAATTAAACATTTCTTGCTGCTCGACTAATCTCTAAATCCACATGGGATGATTTCTTAAATTTTAATTAGCATCTCTAATAAGCATTTTTCTAAGAAAAAACAAACTAGCAACCTCTCTTACTATAGTGCCCCAAATCCCAAACATCTAATATTTCTGCAGGAGCCTTCACATAAAGCCAGGATGGCATGAATATGTTACAAGGAGCAAGTCTACCGTTTCCCCCCAAGGCTATTTTCTTTGTGGTTTCTCCACCACTCTGCACGCATAGTTCTGGTGTTTACCATCAGCAATTTTCAACATGCTGACATGGCTAAAAGTGACCACAGAGCCGACGCAAGCAGGCTAGAAGAAGCACAAGCGGAAGCACTATGATCTTTCGGCTCAAACTTTGCACTTTTTCGACAGCAGCTAACAAGGTGGCCTGGTTATCATGGGAGAGGATTCGATTAGTGCAACGTGGAGTAGGCTCTCTCCCCTTGCCTTCTTTTTCATTAACCATCAGAGCTTTGTTCCTGATGTTGCTATTTTTGTGGCTGACGCATGCAAAGCTGTGGAGGAGGGGGCTATTCCCACTATAAAGGTTCTATTTCTTTCCTTGCTGTTGGCTCACAGAAGGCTCTGTACTCCCTTCTGAACAATCTACCTTCTCATGTGTTATATCAAATGGTTCTAGCCTGGCACTGGCTTATCAAATTGTCTAAAAGAGTTAAGGAGTGCTTGTCAACAGAGAAACAATAATTATGTGAAGTTAGAGCACTAAATTCAATATTATATATATTTTTTACATTCTTTTCTAAATGTCCAGTGCTGGAGGATGACTTTTATAAAATCCATTTCATCGGATTTTAATAATTAATCTTATTTTAGTATTTCCTAATAATCACATTCCATAAACATAAGCAAATTTGTGTTTCAAAATACAATAATGGTTCTTACAGCAATTTAGAAATTGAGTCCAGTTTTTGTATTGTTTTACACATACACAGCTGGTGATTTTTGCCATTTTCAAGTGTCCCCAGCATTATGAGTGGCACCAGTATCTGGCACAACAATTGGGGTGTGTGTGTGTATTTGGTGCATTAATTCTTTGTTCTTATTGACAATATAATTAAGCAAAATAATAATAGTCTGGTTCAGATACAACACAGAGCCAGGATTACATTCTGTATTCGTCCAACTTTCCCGAGACTTGGGAGGATGCCTAACCAGCATCCCACTTCATGCATGAGGTCGAGAAGACGTCTACTTCTGATTCTGGTTGAAAACAAGCTCATATAGCTCATAACATCCACATTAGGGTTGCCAGCTAGGGACATTTATATAGTAGAGTTGTGCACAAATGGCAGTTCGAGCACAGTTCAGGAGAGGGACCCGAGAACTTTAAGAAAGAGGAGAGGAGATCCTTACCTGCTCTCCACTGCCCCATGCAGCTTCCTGCTGAGGTGGCACGCGTCCCAATAATTTTCTAATGGAGCTGGCACACACATGGTGTCTGTGCAGGTACCATATAAATGGTCAGCAACACCATGCTGACCACACATGTGCAGATGCTATATGTGTGCTGGCACCGTGCACAGATTTGTGCAGTTCGGGTTCCCTCTCCCAAACTGTACTCAACCTGCAGATTAAACCACGGTTTGTGCATATCCCAATTACAGAGGACATGTGATTATTGGGGGGACCAAATGACCGTGTGTGTGTGCGCGCGCAGATGTGTGGTTTAGGAGGAAGAGAGACTATTTTGGGGACCAAACAACATTTATTGCATGTGTTGTGGTGTCCAAAGTTCTGGGAAGCAGCTGGAACATTTTGAGGCTATTCACATGACTGCTCGAAAATGGGCTAAGGGAGCCCAGCCCGCTTTCAAGCCTTTGTGAGAACTGCCGGGAGCCGCACAGCTCCCGACGGTTAGCCTGCTCAATTCCCTACCCTCCTTAAACAAGGTTAATGGAGCAAGAGTTCCACTAACCCCGTTTTGCCAATCGTGAGTGGGCACAGTACAGCTCCATGCCATGGCGACTCACAAGAAGACCCCCGACCAGGAGGCTTCAACAAGTCATGCGGGGCATTCTGGGACTCCTGGGGGCCAGATGGCCCCCAATCTCCACCGCTTGTACCCACTCCATGACGGAGCCAGTAGTCGTGTGGGCGGATGATTCGGCCGCCCAGGGAGAGCCCCCTGTTCATCTGCAGGGAGCGCAGACTAAGCTTGCTCTCCCTGCAGAGCCCGGTTAGGCTCTATGCATGGATTGTGTGTAGAGCCTCTTTATTGGCTCAGCACCCTTTGCTCTCATGAGCCGCTTCTCTCCCTCTGTCTCCTTCTCCTTCCTACTGACCACCCATCCAATGGGGAAGCCAGAGGAGGTTCTGCTTCAGTGGCAGGCTGCAGAGCATGGATGGGTGGCCCCAGCAGGTGCAGCTTTCTTTCTTCATGTGGTGGCAGTGAGCAGTTAGCTAACTAACTTTACTCAGCAGCTCAGTTTTGCTCTGCTAACTGTGTAAAAAGGCACCTTTTAAAGGGGTGAATTTCTTCTATTTATCATGTGGAGAACAACTGGCTGTATCCAACCCCAGCACAGCATTCCTTCACTGGCTGATGCTGGTGTTCCTTTGTGTTTCTTTTTAGATTGTGAGCCCTTTGGGGAAAGGAGAGTATTTTCTTCTTATTTATTTTTCTTCGAAAACTACTGTGAAACCTTCTACTGAAAAGTGGTCTGTGAATGTCTGTAGTCCTAGAAAACAGCAAGAGAGTGGGAGATTGGGTATGCACCATGGTGCCAGGCTGCAAAGAGACTGGCTCAGCAGATAGCTGGCTGCCCAGCCTTAAGCCAAGAGGTGAAGTTGCTTCACTGGCTGGGAAGAGCAGGCTGGGTGACCCATGGGGGAGGAGGACAGAGGCCTGTGTGTGTGGTAAACCTAACCAGGAGATGGATTTATAGTTAAGAAGCCAGGGCCATGAGAATTCTACACCTAGGCAGCAGACTGAGCAGACATACAGCTCACCTGGTCATCAGCTTCACGGTGTTGAGCTGTATTGATTCTCAAATTATCCAATTATCCATCTAAATACTAATAAACGTATGCAAATCTTATGCAAAGTAGCAACTTCTTTGAGGGGATAAAATGGCATCTATTTCCACATTTTTGGTGATGGATATCATCTTTTTTCACCATCTTTACCTGGCAACCCTAATCCACACTGAGGAAGTCTGAGGAGCCGAACTTTGGACTGCATTCCAGGCTCAGGTCTTTGTTTATTTTTGGAACTCTAGTTAGAATAAATCTGGATTGCTCAGATTGGACACAAAGGTAAGCCTCAACAAGAATCAGAATTCACGGTCTTCTGAGCCTCCTGTGTAAAGGGGAGAGGGAGTGCATGCTTCTGAGGCTCAGGGTTAAATCTGCATGATGCTTTAACTGGCCTAAGAGATTCGATGGGATAGAATATCCCAATATTCCTCCTCCACCATCAAATCAAATATTTGATTTTTATCCCAATACTTTTTTACCCAGTCACATAACACATATAAAAATCACATTTTACTGTTGCACAGTTCCAACAGTTTGTAATTATTATGTGTGGTGGTTTATCCATAATCATGGAATAGAGTATTCAAGTTATTTTTTCAATGTAGCTAGTACTTTAAGAATTAATAGTTTGTATAACACTTTGGAAACATTGCTCTAAACAGACAGCAGTACAATGACAGAAGGCATACAATGTATTGATCAAGAACGTTCATTTTACAAAACAGAAAGAGATAAAAGTATTTGTGTAAAGTTATTGTGGTGTTCACCATTACTCTCCTTTCCCTGTTGGATCCCTTTAGTAACAATGAAGAGCAAAAACAATGGAAAGCAGAATTCATTTGTTTTACAATCACCCCTTGTTGCCTGACCTCACAATGGTTTTTTGAGGTAGAGTGACATTTGGAACATATCAACATTAATTAAATCTGTTTAAATTGGAACATATTGGAACTCATAAGACAAACTGGACACTTGTCAATGGTTCATATATACGTATTTTTTCCTTACTTTACTTTTTTGTACTTTGAACTTTAAATGATTTCCCATTATATTGATGCCTCTTTGCAGAAAGGTGAACCACACAGCCCATTATTTATTTATTTATTTATTTATTTATTCATTTGATTTCTATACTGCCCTTCCAAAAATGGCTCAGGGCGGTTTAAACAGAGAAATAACAAATGAATAAGATGGCTCCCTGTCCCCAAAGGGCTCACAATCTAAAAGAAACATAAGATAGCAACAGTCACTGGAGGTACAGTGCTGGGGGTGGACAGGGCCAGTTATTCTCCCCCTGCTAAATAAAGAGAATCACCACGTTAAAAGGTGCCTTTTTGCCAAGTTAGCAGGGGTTATGATGATGCAGCAGTTGAAGCTGGCTCTCATGTGGTGATGATGATAGCAACCTTTATTAGCACAGGGGTGAGGATCAGTCCGACTCTTTACTCTGAAGAATTTGTGAACGCAGTTGGTCCAAGCCATACTGCTTCTTCTCTCTTCTTTTATATAGATATCCATAATAAACAGTGTATGTTGGTGAAGTGGGGAATCTATCTTGCAGTAATATGTAAATACATGTATGAGAAAGGGGTGGGGTCTTCAGCACTGTGTAATAAGCAGGGATATGGTCTAATTCTAGAATGGCAGGTCTGGAAGCAGGGCTTACTGGTCAGAATATGTGACATCCCAGCATTTGTTAGGGGAGAGGCCGGGCTAGCAGGAAGAACCAATGGAAGAAAGCTGGAGTGGGGAGTACCTTACTATATCAGGGAGAACAGCAACTATCTTTCCCCACCCATATCTATCAATTATCTTTTCCCCACTGCTATCTTTCCCCAACCATATTGCATTGATCTCTTTTGCTCTTCGAGGGCTTTCAGACCCAGTTCACACTTCCAAGCAGTAGTAAGAATGATCCCTGACTGCCACTGATAGTGATCCAACTGATCGCACCCCAATAGTCTTGGGATGGGCAGTCTACACAGTGGGCTTTCCTCCCATCAGTCACAGCTTCTGCCTTGCTCCCTTTCTGCTTTTGCCTGACCAAGAAAAAGAGTGTAAGAGTGTTCTAGGCAAGCAAAGATACACAAGATGCTCTCTGGTCCTAGTCTGTCTAAGCGGCTGTTATTACCAATACCATAGAGTTTTCCTTCCCTGCAGGAAGCAGGTGCAGCAGCATGGTGTAAACACGTTCCTCCCTACACATACATTTGTCACCAGAAGCAATTCACCCTGCTTGATTGTCGGTGTGCCTCCATTTGTTATCCTGCTTTTGGTCAGATTACAGTCTTACAGGAAACAGAGTCTTGTATGAATAATGGCTCCAGCTGAAACCTGGCTCTCTGTCTTGTACAATGGCAGCATTCAGGTAAGACTGTCATGTCGGAGCCCTTGAGGCCAACAGTCACATCAGAAAGGGAGTTCATACTCAGCTGCTAGCCCTTTCAGCATGTCATGATCACTCAAAACATTTTAGATGGCATGACAAGTCCCTGTTCTAGTCTAATAGCTCTATTTTCTGTTACTGTTAAACAGTTCACTGTTCACTTCTCTTACCAACTGTGGTAGAGAGAGCTTAGCCTTGCTGAAGGAAGACAGCTTTGCCGTCTGCCCCTATTTTTAAATTAAGCTGTCTAGGTGTGTGTTCAAACAGCCTCCAGAGGATTAAAAGTATAATAAAATATAACTTAACAAAAGGCTAACCTAGTGCCAGCTCATGAGGATTGATGCAGGGAGTGGCAGGGAGAACAGGGGGAAAGAGGTCGGTAGCCTTGCTGCGTTTGCCGCTTAGAAATACAAGCAGATAAGAGTTCTCATGCTTGAGTTCCATGGTGAGAGACTGCAAAGCCTCCAAGGATTTTTTTTTAAGTTGTTCAGCAAGCACATAAACATCTATTTAAGTCATGCAAATTACACACAGACAAGAGAGAGGCAGACAGACAGACAGGGGCATCTACACACTCTCTCTCTCACTCTCTCTCTCTCTTTCGAGAGAGAGAGAGAGAGAGAGAGAGAGAGAGAGAGAGAGAAGATGCCCATAAAAGTCATGCACAGAATTCACAGGATGGCCAACATCCTGATTATTGTCATGCTTGAGAAACAAAGGTGCACTACTGCTCTAAATCACAGATTTGTGGAATTACACTCTTACGCTATTGCACCATTGTGAAAAGGTTCCCTGCAAAACATATGAAGTGTGCCACAAGTTGCATACCTTGTTGCTCAAGGGCCAACATGTTTGTGCAAAAGCAGGGCTGCATAACTTTGGCCCTCCTGTTGGCTTGGGACTTCAACTCCCGTCATTTCCAGCCACAATAGCCAATAGTCAGGGATGGTGGGAATTGTAGTCCAACACCCGCAGGAGGACCAAAGTTGTTCAGCCCTTTGCTAAATAAACACAAGTCTGGAATATAGACTCCAGATTTAGCACAACTAGCTAATGCAAAATATTGCGCTAGGCTAGTCCAACATCCTGGCGCATTTACAGCATTAATGAGGCTGTTGGCCAATTTCCTCATTTGGGTGTTTCTGCTGCCATGCAACAAGGTTCCACAATGGCCGCATGCTGTACTGGGCAAACCAAGAAAGCACAACAGTAGAGTACATGCCGGCCGAAGAAAGATCTAAGAAATGCCACCCTTGTGGAGTTCTGGGCTTCCAACCTGGGAGGTTTCAGGACCCTCCTCTCAATAACCCCTCATTGTGAAGGCAGTTCCAAAAGTTCTCCTTGCTCTCAAAGCGTCCGGAATAATCCAGCAGGGATGCAGACACAGGGAAAGCAACTTTGGGGGGGGGGGCGCAGAGGGGAGGCAAGATGGCTTTTGGGGGAGATATGGTGTAGTATGGGTTAGAATGGGCAGTGGGTTTCAGTAAAATGAGGGGAGTTCATATGCTTAGGGAAGGACCTGCACCCCTGGAATCAAGCAATCATCACTTAGCAAGACAAAGTGTGGGAATTGATTTCTTTTTTTAAAACAGAGCCAGTGTGATATATGAAGGACATTCAAAAAGGATGTTGGAGCTTTTGGCTCATCCATTGTGTATGACATGTCGAAGGAGGCTGAGGTTGTATACAGAGCTATTTGCATATACGAAGAGGAGAGAGCTAGACCTATATTGTGGGAGATCTGGTGCCACTGGACTATCTCACAGACATGTTCCCTGGGAAAAAAGGCGATTCAGCCCAACTCGTTGCCCATACTACCTGACTGCAAGCTAAACATTCTGGAGTATTTTAGCAGGCAGTTGGCAGGCACAAATCAGTTCCTTTGGTCTAGTGTATGGGTTCTCGGCCTTAGGCCTCTCTGGGGACCCAAGACTGAAAACCCTAGTCTAGTATTCATTTTTTTTAATTTATTTATTACATTTCTATCCCACTCTTCCTCCAAGGAGCTCAGAGCAGTGTACATGGTTATTTTTATCCTCACAACAACCCTGTGAGGTAGGTTAGGCTGAGAGATACAGGACTGGCCCAGAGCCACCCAGTGAGTTTCAAGGTTGAATGGGAATTCGAACTCAGGTCTTCCCAGTCCTAGTACAACACTCTGACCACTTTGCTTTGCTGGCTATGCTATGCTATGCTAGTAGTATTCTAGCAGGGAAACAAGAGCAAGCTAACATTCATCCAAGTGTTCACCCTGGACATATCAAGCGATCTGCCCACATGTGAACTTTTGACCAGAGATTTCTTACCTGGAGACAATTTATCACTTCTACCAAAGCACTCATAGCTGTGGCTTAAGGAATCACTTCCTTCCCTATTTCCCATCACAACCGCTGAACATAAGCTAAGTTGCCCTCTTAATAAGGGCCCAAGAGGCCAAGTACCAGGTATCTTAAAGGCCATCATTTCCCAAATGAACTTGCCCAATAGTTGAGAGGCATTCTCTTCAGAGGCATTCTCTGGGAGCCTCTGACTCCATAGGCTGTGTGTGAGAAGAGAGAACATGTGTGCCTGAAGCCTTCCTAGACGTGTGACTGAAGACATCCTTGCTGTCTTAAGCACCAGGCCTAGTCTGCCTTGTTCACTGTGTCTTTAACTGCTTTTAAACTTTGGGAGACTCTTTTAATTGCCTTTACTTTTGCTTGTCTATTGAATTTTTATCTAGACTTTTATCTGCTAGCATTATTTGTTTTTATCTGCTACTTTGACAGCTTTTTATAATGTTGTTAGTGTACGTGTGATCTTTTCAGTTTTAGTTCATTATAACTACCTTAAAGTTGGGCAAAATGGTGGAGTATAAATATCATACTACACATACAAACATCAGTAATCTAAGACAGAATATCACATGCCTAGAGAGATGCTCTAAGTTGCTGGCCCACTACTCTGGGATCCTCTTCCCCTGAACATTCCCCTGCCAAATCACAGGGGGTGACTT
The DNA here is from genome assembly GCF_027244095.1 of Hemicordylus capensis. Taxonomy (NCBI): domain Eukaryota; kingdom Metazoa; phylum Chordata; class Lepidosauria; order Squamata; family Cordylidae; genus Hemicordylus; species Hemicordylus capensis. The sequence continues at coordinate 57,580,458 of NC_069661.1, forward strand.
GGCAGTTTCCTGGACTCCATCTGCTGGAGCTTGCTGCTCAGGGCTATTTAGACTGCTGCCAGTGGCAATGGGCCGGCCACTAGCGGGGTCGCCACCAAAGGGGGTCACCCCTTTGGGGGAGCCACTTTGGGGGACAGCGAGGGCGAGGGCCAGGCCTCCGGGCCCATGTATTTGTATGTGGGGGGGATTTAATAGTGGGGCTTCTGTTTTAATTAGTCCTGTGTGAGATTGTTTTAGTATGTATCTGGGCTTACCTGGAGATGGGGAGAGAGGGTGTGTGTCCACTGACTGTGGGGCGGCAATTCCGGTGGTGGTGGGGAACAGAAGAAGTAACGTTGTCAGGTCAGTGGGCCATTACAGGGGAAGGGGACTTGGAAATCTAATAGCTGTTTCCCCTTCCAGCTGTCCTGCCAGCTCTTTGACCTTGGGGAGCAGTGCCGACCACCCTTGGAATCTTACCTTGCTCCTCTGTCATGCCAGGTCGGCCCGGAACAAATCAGAAACCATCCATGATTTGATTCTAGATGAAGGCCCCACCCTGGTATGTATTACACAGACCTGGTTGGTGGAGACTGGTGGCCCGGTTTGGTCCCAGCTTCTACCTCCAGAGCAGGGATTCTCAAACTTGGGTCCTCAGATGTTTTTGGACTTCAACTCCCATAATCCCCAACCACAGGCCACTGGGACTGGGGATTATGGGAGCTGAAGTCCAAAAACATCTGAGGACCCAAGTTTGAGAATCCCTGCTCCAGAGTAGTCTGTTGAGGAGCGGGTGAGGGACCATGGGCGGGGAGGTGGAGTGGCTGTGGTCTATAAGAACAATATCTCCCTTACCAGAATCCCTGTTGAGGTGTCGGACCATATTGAATGAGTGTACTTAAGTTTGGGAACCAGGATAGACTGCGACTTCTGTTGGTGTACCGATCGCCCCGCTGCTCAACTAAGTCCCTAACTGAGCTGATGAACTTGGTCTCTGGCTTGGTGTTAGAGTCTCCCAGGCTTGTTGTGCTGGAGGACTTCAATGTTCATTTTGGGACCAAATTGTCCAGAGCGGCTCAGGAGTCATGATGACTATGGGCCTATCACAAGTGGTCTCAGGACTGATGCACATTGCAGGTCACACTTTGATCAGGGTAGTGCTCCGTGGGTGCGGACTCCTGTGATTTCCCCATTGTCATGGACGGACCACCATCTGGTTAAGGTTGGACTTACAGTCACTTCCCAGCTTTGCAGGGGTGAGGGACCTATTAGGATGGTCCGCTCGAGAAGGTTATTGGATCCAATAGGATTCCAAGAAGCCATGGAGGGATTTAATGTTGGCTCTGCTGGTGATCATGTCGATTCTCTGGTGGAAAACTGGAACAACAAAGCAGTAGACACGATTGCTCCTAAGCATCCTCTCTGACCCACTTCAAAATTGGCTCCTTGGTATACGGAAGAACTACAGGGGCTTAAGCAGCAAGGTAGACGACTGGAGCACAAGTGGAGAAAGCCTCTACTCAAATCCGACAGATTACAACTAGAGTGCATTTGAAGATCTATGCTCAGGAGATATGTGCGGCAAAGAAGCAATTCTTTTCTGCCCATATTGCATCCGTAAGTTCACGTCCAGCAGAGCTGTTTAGGGATGTGATAGGGCTAATATATGCCCCTCCTCCCTTGAATCAGAATCTGGAACCATCAATTACCCGCTGTGATGTGTTTAATGACTTCTTTATGGAAAAAATATCTCGTATTTGGGCTGACTTAGATTCTGTCTCCACAATTCAGTGTCTGATGTGGAGGTGTCCAGCAACTCCTCTTGTGTGGTTAAGTTGGATCAGTTTCAGTTTGTGACTCCTGAGGATGTGGGTGAGCTAACTGGAATGGTGTGACCTACCACCACATCCTCTTGACCCTTGCCCGACATGGCTTATACTATCTGGCAGGGAGGTTGTTGTAGAAGGCCTAGTAGATATTATAAATGCATCTCTGAGGGAAGGCAGGATGCCTTCTTGTCTTAAGGAGGCCATTATTAGAATACTTTTGAAGAAGCCTACCTTGGATCCCTCAGAGTTGATCAACTGCAGGCCTGTTTCCAACCTTCCGTAGCTGGGCAAGGTAATTGAGAGGATGGTGGCCTCCCAGCTCCAGACAGTCTTGGAGGAAACTGATTATCTAGACCCATTTCAAACTGGCTTCCAGGCAGGCTATGGGTGGAGACTGCCTTGGTCGGCCTGATGGATGATCTCCAATTGAGAATTGACAGAGGGAGTGCGACTCTATTGGTCCGTTTGGACTGCTCAGCGGCTTTCTATACTATCAATCATAGTATCCTTCTGGAGCATCTGAGGGGGTTGTGAGTGGGAGGCACTGCTTTGCGGTGGTTACTCTCCTACCTCTCAGGCAGGTTCCAGATGGTGTCCCTTAGACATTGTTGTTCTTCATAATCTGAACTTTTGCATGCTGTCCCTCAGGGCTCTGTATTGCCTCCGATGTTGTTTAACATCTATATGAAACCGCTGGGAGAGATCATCAAGAGATTTGGTGCAGGGTGCTATCAGAACGCTGATACCCAAATCTACTTCTCCATGTCAACATCATTGGGAGGGGGCATAACCTCCCTAAATGCCTGTCTGGAGGAGGTAATGGGCTGGATGAGGGATAACAAACTGAGACTGAATCCAGATAAAACGGAGGTTCTTATTGTGCAGGGTCGAAACTCTGGAGATGAGATTGATCTGCCTGTTCTGGATGAGGTCACACTTCCCCGGAAGTAACAGGTATGTAGTCTGGGGGGGCTTCTGTATCCGAGCCTCTCCCTGGTTTACCAGGTTGAGGCGGTGGCCAGTGGTGCCTTCTGTCAGCTTCTGCTGATACGCCAGCTGTGTCCGTTTCTGGAGATAAACAACCTCAGAACAGTGGTACATCTGCTGGTAACCTCCAGACTAGATTACTGTAACGTGCTCTATGTGGGGCTGCCCTTGTGTGTAGTCCAGAAACTACAGCTGGTTCAGAATGCGGCAGCCAAGTTGGTCTCTGGGTCATCTGGGAGAGACCATATTACTCCTGTATTGAAAGCTCTACACTGGCTGCCGATGAGTTTCCGGGCAAAATACAAGGTGCTGTTTATAACCTATAAAGCCCTAAACAGCTTGGGTCCTGGGTATTTAAGAGAACATCTTCTTCGTTATGAACCCCACTGCCCATTGAGATCATCGGGAGAGGTCCATCTGTAGTTGCCACCGGCTCGTTTGGTGGCTACTTGGGGAGAGGCCTTCTCCACTGCTGCCCCAGAGCTTTGGAACACGCTCCCTGCTGAAATAAGAACTTCCCCATCTCTGACAACTTTTTAAAAGCCTTTAAAGACGCACCTATTCACCCCGGCTTTATTAAATATGTATTTAAACAGTTTTAGCATCGTTTTAAAATGTTGTTTTAAAATTTAAAAATTTTGTCATGTTTTAACTTTTACTATGTCATTTATTTTGTTTTAACTACTATTAAGGGTTTTTTTGGTCATTTATTTTAACTAATGTTTTAGCTTTTTGTTTGTTTGTTGTAAACCGCCCAGAGACGTGAGTTTTGGGCAGTATAGAAGTGTGTTAAATAAGTAAAAATAAACAAACATTTGTCAGAGCCAGAGACTGAGCAACTGTGCATGAACTCAATGAAATTTTGTAAACTAAATTTAAAGAATTTAAGACTACATCTCCTAAACATACACTATGCATGATATTTTGAGAGAGGGAGAAAATAATAGCCTCTTCTCACTGACACTGATTCTCCAGCTCTTAGGACTGAAGCTTCTAGTAAGATCAAACAACTTCACACATGTTAAAGTTGCACAACCACTGATGTTTTGTCAAGGAGGTAGGGTTGGATTTTTTTTTTAAGAATCTTTTTAAAATATAAACAATCACAGTTTAAATTCCTCCCAAATTTAAGACAAATAGGGGCAATGCAATAATGATAGAGTCAGGAAAGATAATGATTTGCATCTCTGTGAGTGGCACAGAAAATCATTAATTAAGCATTCAGAGTTTAAGTATGTATGTATAAATTAGCATCTATTCATCATTGAAACTGCAATAGATTTTTCATATCTGAATGTTAACTATGTGAAGAGATCACTCAGGTTTCTGCATGAAGGCATCAGACAACTATAGCGGCAAAAGTAAAGGGGAATTTTAAAAATCTAAATGCTAATGGCAATGTGTCATACCTAAGCGACTGTTGCAGCATCATAGTTTAATATCATTTGCTATAGCCTTGCTGGAATATGGCTTCCCCTTTCTCTCTGTCTTGTATCACTTGATAGGCATAAGAAGATCTTACATCCAATGCCTGCTTATTAAGAGGCAGAACAAATCACAATTACTATTTTAACTTGATAAAAAAGTAATATTAAGGCATTCACATATTTGCACTTAAAGAAATTCTGAAAAATACAGAAAAGGCACCTTTGCAAAATGACAGTAGCAGGGGCGTAGCAAGGTTGGAGTGGGCCCAGAGACAAGATTTTAAAATGGGCCCCCCCCACACACCCCAGGCCCCCAAGGATTTAAGTCTGATATTCCAAAATAAGTATGCTGCCTGCAAATACATTTCACTGAATACACACACACACGTCACAATATATAGTGATATACATTGAGTACTATACATTTGTATTACTTTTAATGCCTAGAACACACTAGAAAGATGAATTATTAAAATGGGCCCCTCGCTGCAGATTAGCAAAGGAGACTTTCAAGCATGCAGGGTGAACCTATGTTTGTTTTCTCAGAATTCTGAACAAATTCAGTCAAGTTTGATTGCAGGAGGTTTTTCACAGGAGGCTTTTAAAGCCCTTTAACACACATCTCCTCTGGAATGGAGGTGCTGCATTCACATGTTGGCCAGATTTACCCTGAAGTCCCTGCAAGTTATTGGGGAGCAGTTCACAAACAAGAAAAATAAAATAAAATAAAAGCACCACACATGCTTCACAGTTCTCACTCAGACCTTCTGGGTTGCAAAACAACTTGAACATAAGTGCATTTATAAATGAATGAATGAATAAATAAAATTAATAAAATACTGTTCCAGAAATTTTTGCAATTTTCTGCCATGAAACAAGCCACTTATAGGACTTTTTAGATAGTTTTTTTTTTAAGTCAGCAAATTTTCCAAGCTGTTTCAAAATAAATATTCAGAGACTTCTCGGTCCCTCCCCCCCCCCATATCCAAGCCCTATGGCAAGCAGATCCCTATATATGGGGGGGGGGGCGGGAAAGGTAACCACAAAAAGGAGTTCACACTCTACCTGGCAAATGCTGGTCTGGGTTAAGCAGGGCAGCAAGGGGTCTTCTGCTGCAGAGAACACTCTGGCTGCCTCCTCCTTCCTGGCTGGCTTGGGCCCTACTCGAGTTCAGGCTTCACTGCGGCCTACACGGAGGCCTCCGTGGAAGCCCCGCCCACCCGCCGATCAGCTGAGAGGCGGGAGAAAAGGAGCTCTTTGCAGCTTGCCTGCTGCTTCGATTGCGGGCCAGCAGAACAAGCAGGAGAGACGGCGAAGAGGGCAAGTGGCTGAGAGGCTATGGGGCTGGGCAGGGGGCAATGGGGAGTCACATGAGGTGCCTCTGGGGTGCCCCTCCAGGCAGTGGGGCCCCCAGACAACTGTCTCCCCTTGCCCTATCATTGTTACGCGCCTGGACAGTAGATAGAGAGACTCTTAAAGTCAGCCTAACTGCAAACCAGAAGCAGGACCATATGACATTGGGGGTGGGGGTGAGCCCTTAAAATCCATTCTTGAACATTTAAAAGCTTGAAACTATATCAGGTACAAAGGAGATAGAACTATCTATCACTTGTAAGAGCAGACAAAATGAAGCAGATCAATATTGTGCTGAAAAGTACCTCTTACAGTGGCCAATTCCAGGAACATAAAAAGGCCTTCAGGAGAGCCTTAAAGACTCACCTTTTTAGCCTGGCTTTTAATGATATCTAGTTTTAATTTTAATCTGGTTTAAATGCTGGTTTTTAAAAATTATGTGTTTTTGATTTTAATGTAGACTGCCCTGAGCAACTTAAGGAAGGATGGTATATAAATGGAAATAATGAATGAATAAAATAAAATATAGGAGCAGCTGGTGCCGAGGGCGGCAGCAAAGGGCACCTTTAAGGAGTAATAAGCCGGTGTTTACCAGCATGTAAGTACCACCTGCAAGCCGCCATGCTCCGCCAGCATCTGGCCCTGCCCAACGTGGGATTGCAGGCGGAGAGCAGCCATCAACTTGCAGGTGCTGCTTACACACTGGAAAAAGCACCTGCTTATTACTCCTTAGAGGTGCCTCTCATCGCCCCATCACCCCCTGGCTGCTGCCCTCACCAGCCGCTCCTGAATAAATATATGTTGTTCACAAGAAAAAAGTAACTCCTGACTAATGGCAACTAAATGTTTGAAGAATACCCGAGAACAGATACAGGGGAACATCTTCCCATCAGAGAACAAATACCAGGGGACCTGAGAATAGAACTGGGGCTGCGTGTAGCCTTTTAAAAATTAGTCTGGATCATGCCCATTTAAAAAAAGCTTTGGAGAAAAACACAATAGACAGCATCCAGACTCTTTAGCTATTATTAAGTCCAACTGAAATCAATGCAACTTTTAATCATGGCTAACTCATCTCATTGATTTAGGTGGAGCATAGTCATGATTAGTCTGGATGCTGTCCAACAGTTCTAAAGAAAGGAAGAAGCCCACATACTCTGGTTCTAGATCACACACACACACACACACACACACACACACACACACACACACACACACACACGTGTCATAGTAGGCATCTTCTAAAGAGAGGCATTCTCCCTTTTCTGTCATATAGCAGGGAATACCTCTCCTAAGAAGATCCAATTTTAATAAGTAGCCATACTTAAAATAGTTTTGACCCATAAAATCTGTTGACTGATAAACTGGGGTATCTGCAAGATGTTCCCCTTAGGGGATAGAGCCACTCCAGGAAGAGCAGAGTTCCCTCCCTGGCTTCTCCAAGATAGGGCTGAGAGAGACTCCTACCTGTAACTTTGGAGAAGCCGCTGTCAGTCTGTGAAGACAATACTGAGCTAGATAGACCAATGGTCTGACTCAGTATATGGCAGCTTTCTATGTTTCCTATTTGAAATTATTAATTGGTTAATCTAGCTGACTAAATGTTGCAGCCCTATTTATATCCCACTGTAATAAATGTGTAGTCAGGTGTAGTACTAGTAATGCAGAAATAAATGGATAACTCTGAACCTAGCCCACAGGATGTGATCATAGGTATGTTTTCTTGGAAACAGCCTGTCTCTATATTTTTTCACAATTCACTTTTGAAATCAGTTATAGCACTTTCAGTTTATTTCATTTTAATTCAGTGCTTAGATTTACTAGCCCAATTGGGTAAAGTTATATAGCACTTTGAAACTGAACACAGAAAAACAACAATGATCTAGAAAATACAGCCTCAGACAGATTCTGGGCTGTCTGAAGCTTTCTCCTCTCCAATATGAATGCTGACCATTTATCTCTCCAATCATTTAACTCTTCCTCTGGGAATGAACATATACCTAACTACCTTAAAACAGAAAAGAAAGAAAGAAAGAAAGAAAGCAAGAAAGCAAGAAAGCAAGAAAGCAAGAAAGCAAGAAAGAAAGAAAGAAAGAAAGAAAGAAAGAAAGAAAGAAAGAAAGAAAGAAAATTGGATGAAGATCTTTGTTTTAAAAGATCAGAATAAAAAGGATTCAGAAAATCCAAAATCAGTGTATTGAATAACACAACCTTATCTACATATTTATAGAAGACGGATCTTTCCAGACAGTTATTATTTCAAGGCTTAGGGGGGATACTTCAGTCCTTCTAATCACCACAGTCAAGACATGTATAACACTTTGACCTGTCCTGCACTTTTCACGTTTTGGTGGTCATGGATGAAAAGGATCCGTATGGGCTGTTAAGTTTCCATAAGCTAGTTTCCCCCAGGGGAAAAGGAACTTCAGTCACTTCCTGCGCTCCTGGGCATGTCTGAGACCAAAAGATCCTAACATCTTAGTTGATTGTAGTCAGCGATGAAAAGAGAAAGCCTAGCTACTTTAAATGAATTTAAGTCTCCAGAGCTACATGAATTACACCTCCAGATACTGAAGAAACTTGCAAAGTCCCTGTCTGCCAGAGTTGCTGATCCCCCCCTCCCCACTCCCTCTTTACATTTGAACATCTGAGCTTTTTGAAAACCCATTTTCCAACTTAATTTGGCTATTACAGTATAAATAATCCACACATAACACAAGCATAGAAACTGGCCCACCCTTGATGCATTCTGATGCAAGCTGGCCTTGCCTGAGGAGCAATAATAAAGAATTGAAACAGTTCTGTTTAAAATAAGCACAACTTAACCATCCTTACAAAATGTGCAGGACTCGTCAAAGACTACACCACTATGAAGGCTAAGAAAAACGGGTGATTGATGAAAATGTACAAAAAAATGTGAAGAATAATAGTTGCTTGTTAGGAAAGAAATCAACAGTGATGCATGCTGGATTCAAGTGATAGACAAAACAGAATTGGCAATGCAGACTGCAATTTCAGTGAAGGTAGCATATATTAAGTTTACACTAAAAATGTTTAGAATTGGTCTTAACCTTCCAGCCAACAAAGCAGAACCTGGCAATGTCACTAGACAAGGTGCAAAGCAAAATGTTTGTTTAGCAGTGAGGGCAATGGCAGTGTATATGCATGTGAAAGAATGGTTACATGGTTGTATAGCAGGGCTGCTCAACTTCGGCCCTCCTGCAGATGTTGGCTTACAACTCCCATAATCCCTGGCTAGTGGCCACTGTGGCTAGGGATTATGGGAGTTGTAGTCCAAAAACAGAGGGGGGGGGCTAAGTTGAGCAGGCCTGTACAGCATCAACTTGAGAGCATAATTACTCAACTATCACCACTGCCATGTGCACCTTTGTAGTGATGTTAATTGCAATGGAGGAGAAATGGTGCAATCAAGATGGCACCCTAAAAACATGTACAGACTGCCAGGGAATGCATACACATACACTGCCATCCTAGAAGCATCATTACTCTCATCTTTCCTTCAGAAGAACATAAATTTATGCACAATCCATAGGTGAGCATGTTAAGGGGTAACCAATTTTGGATGGCTGTCCAAATGTTCTCCCTCTTACATTCTGGTCCATCTGACGTCGTAGCTTCATCGTGCCTCATGGTACAGCTGCCATCAAAAATGGTCTTCCTATTCCAGCATGGAAATACGTCAGTTGTGCGGTTTATCTCGCATGCATTTACTATACTATATATGCACCCAGATCTATTTCTCCATACCAACTTCATCAGTAAATGGCATGACCTCACTAGGTGCCTGCCTAAGTGGCTGGATGAGAGGTAACAAGCTGAAGTTGAATCCTAACAATACAGAAGTACTGTCTGTAAAGGGGATGTGATCCGAGAGATGGTTTAGATCTGTTTGTTTTGGATGGGGTTACACTCCCCCTAAAAGATCAGGTTTGTAGTCTGGGAGTGCTCCTGGATCCCAAACTCTCCCTGGTTTCTCAGGTTGAGGCTGTGGCCAGGAGTGCTTTTTATCAGCTTCAGCTGATATGCTATATGTCCATTTGGGGAGAGAAATTATCTTAAAACAGTGGTACATATGCTGGTACTTCTAGGCTGGACTACTTTATAGTACTCTATGTGGGGCTGCCTTTGTACGTAGTTTGGAAACTACAATTGGTACAGAATGAGGAAGCCAGATTGGTCTCTGGGTTTACCCAAAGGGGCCATGTAAAACTGATTCTAAAAGAACTGCACTGGCTGCCAATATGTTTCCGAACGAAATACAAAGTGCTGGTTATTACCTTTAAGGCCCTCAACAGCTTAGGTCCAGGGTATTTAAGAGAATGCCTTCTCGGTTGTGAACCCTGTCACCTATTAAGATAATGTATAATAAATAAATTAAATAAATAAATAAATAAAGGCTTTATCCAGTGTTTTTCCAAGTGCTGGTAGTAAAGCAAATTATTGAGCCCAGAATAGGCCCCTGCACCAGTGCAACAAAGTGGGGAAAGCTGGGGAAACCTTCCACATTCAGAGGACAGGAAGGAGCAGAAAGTGAATTGAGTGAAGCCAGTCCAATATATATTAGAATTCTGTGACAGCCTCAAAGAAGCTTCTAACCTTAGCAAATTTATGATGGCCAGGAACTGTGGTAAGGAGAGTGGTGTCCTCTTATATTTAGCAACAAATGGGGCACGTCTTCTCACCTCACTTCAGTCAAGATTTCCCTGCTTATGCCATGAGAGCTAAAGCAGTCAACAGCATTATGTTGAAAATGTCATTGATTTCAATGGAGCTCACTTCCACGAACATGTGCTTCCTATAAAAGGGAGGGGCTTCCTATAAAAAGTGGTTAAAAGGCACCATTCTGCAATTTCACTACTGGGATTTAACAAGCAAGGTTAATTGGGAACTAATATGCCCTACCAAGAAGAAAGCTTTGTGAACGTCCTACAAAAAGAAAAGGTGGTGGGGTCCCACCCCCAAGAAAGGTGATTATAATATAAAAGAATCAGACAAGGAGGACGTTCTGTAAAATCAGATGGGGAAAGGAGCACCTGAATAAGCCGCTAAATCCATTCTGCGTAGATGAGGGAGAAAAAGCCCAGGAGGCCAGGGGTTGTGTGGTGCTGCAGATTTTGTTACAAGGATATGCTCTATGTCTCAGGTAGCTGATAATGATTTGATCAAATAGGCATTAAACACCTGAGGAAACGCCTTCAAAGACAGAATAAAGTTCTTTGACAGAAGCTTTGATCATGATAAAATACATTTAGACATTTGGGAGCAAATTCTACTTTTAATGATGGTTTAGGACCGTAATTTATAAGTCATTTCCCACCCCCTTAAGTCTGTGCTGAGAAAAGGCTCGACACAGAAGACCATGGCCATACTACAGGTTAATTCGCTTTGGGCTGATGAGAGTTGGTTTGCTGCTCTTGGAGGCAGCTGTTTCTTGTTGGGCATTTGTATCTGGCCACACACTCCTTCCACTGCTCCCACATTATAGTCAGAGCATTTAGATTGCTCAGCAATTTCATACTAATTGCTTCCCATTCCATGTCAACCAGATGTGCCTTATTCCAGATGTGTCAGTGAGATCAGTAAATTTTGTAGCATAATGCTGCTACTGAAATAACAAACAAACAAAATAGTGGTGGAAGGGCAAAGGCAAGATATGATGAGCTGGCAGGGACTTCAGGATTAACCTGGTACAATTACCTTTCTGCAACACTCATGCTGAAGCCAGGTTGAGGGGAATCCTGGGGCAAAGCCCTGCACTGGGCTCACCATGGTACATTGGGCCCTCAACCCTCAGGAGACTCAGCAGTGGGCAGGAAACAACATTCCCTCTATCACTGGCAAATGCAGGGGGCGGGGAGGATCTTCAGCAGAGTGGCAATTCCTCCACCCTTGGAGGGCAGGAGGAAGAAGAGCAGTGACCACTGTAGATATACCTTGGGCAGAGGCACTAGCTCAAGCCTACTCAACTTAGGTCCCCCAGCTCTTTTTGGACAACAACTCCCATAATCCCCAGGCACAGTGGCAAATAGCCAGGGATTATGGGAATTGTAGGCCAACATCTGCAGGAGGGCCGAAGTTGAGCAGCCCTGCACTAGGGCTCTTCCTTCTCCCACCTTCCTTATCAGCAAATGGTCTTTCTCCCAAAGGCCCCTGCAACATCACAAGGGGCCTGTGGGAGAAAGTCTATTGGCTGATGGGAAAGGTGGGAGAAGAAGGAGCTTCTGTGCAAGTCTCTTGGCCAATTCTGCAGTCTACAAGGTGGAAGAAATGCTGTTTTCTCCAGCTCAACAGTCTCTGCTGCAAAAAATGGTGTAGGGAGTCCAATTTAACACTTATTAGACTATTACAGGCATGGTCAAGCTGAGGCTTTCCAACTGTTGTTGTACCACAATTCCCATTGTTCTCTCATACAATTTGTTGCAGCTGGGGGTGATGGGAGTTGGAAAACCCAACTGTTTTCCTGCTGTTTCTAAAACAGTTGGAAAACCTCAGGTAGGCCACCCTTGGACTATTATCCTTGTCCACTCCTATCACTTCTCGAGAGTGATATTTGTGGTTTTTTCCTAGATATTCCATTTTTATCCCCCACTTCTTGTGAGGAGCTTGGGCATGTGGTTGACTCCCCCTTCATCTTCATAACAACCTGTGAGGTAGATCCGCCTGAATATGAAAGATAGTGACTGGCCCAAGGTCACCCAGTGCACTTCAGACTTGAGGGGAGATTTGAGCCTTTGTTTCCAAAGCCTAATCCAAGCATTGCACCACTGGCTCACAGATTCATGCATCAGTTGCAGAAATTCAACCACACTCACCTCCATGAAACAATATGCAAAAGGATAAAGGACTCTTGCTACTTGGAACACAAAAATGCTTACTTTCTTACCAGAGTTATTGAAGAAAAAGGTGAATAATATGAGGAGAGGCAGGGTAGGCATTTGCCTACGGCGGCAACATTTGAGGAGCGCCAAATTTTGCACTCCTCAAATTTTGCCACCCCTCCCTGGGGGGCAGCAGCTGCTGCAGCGAGGGTGGAGGGTGAGGGAAAATTCCCCTATTTCACCTTCTTTAAAAAACCACCACTATGTGGCTGGATGGGGCACAGTGACAGCTGCTGAGGCTTCAGGGAGGGGGAAGCAAGGGGAAAGTTCCCCCCTTTGCCCTCTAAAATACATAGTGCAGCTCGTTTTTGCATTTTCCTCTGCACATGTGGAGGAAGGCCCAAAATGGGCTGCAGAGAGGCCCGTACAGTCACCTGGGAGGAGGGGAGCTGGAAGGATATCACCGTCCTCATTCCACTGTGCAGTGGCATACTAAAAAGTAAAAGGGAGAACTCTCCCCTCCTCGTCCCCCTCCCTGCAGCCACTGGCAGCGGCATTTTTTAGAGGGCAAAGGGGGGGGGGACATTTTCCTCTTTCCCCCTCCCCACAGCCACTTTGGCCACCGCCGCACCCAACCACACAGCAACATTTTTTAAAGAAGGTGAAAGGGTGGCAAAAGCTTAATCTGCCCCAAGAAGAAGGTAAAAGGGTGGCATGGGCTTTGCCTATGGGCAGCAGAAAGCTTAATCCGCCCCCGGTGAAATGGTAGACTACATCTCTAGTAAAGTGTGCCACCGAGTCGGTGTCGACTCATGGTGCCTACAGAGCCCTGTGGTTGTCTTTGGTAGAATACAGGCGGGGTTTACCATTGTCTCCTCCCGCACAGTTTGAGATGTTGCCTTTCAGCATCTTCCTATGTCGCTGCTGCCTGATATAGGTGTTTCCGATAGTCTGGGAAACATACCAGCGGGGATTCGAACCGGCAAGCTTCTGCTTGTTAGTCAAGCATTTCCCCGCTGCGCCACTTAAGGTGACAGACTACATCCCTAGGGACAACCTTATTTCTCCTGAATCACCTAAATACACTGGACAAAAATGTGGGAGTAGCATAGCTGTGGCCAGAAGGAAGGGTATCTTCACCCAATGAACACAGCTTGGCTGGAGAAGGTGGCTTTGATGAAAAAAGCTTCAAGACTGAGCCCCACACCATGGACTCTCTTCTATGAGATTCCGAGCGTCTCCTGCACTGTTCCAGCCACAGGAGTTACACAACCTGGTCTTAATTGAAATATTTAGTGCCTGCTGATATGTTCTAACACATCCACCAGATCTTGATTATTCACTGGCAATTAAAGCTATTAAGTCAGCAGACAGACAGCAGGTTATTTCATTGTGATTTGACAAAGCCAGCCGTCTTGTTCTCCCTTTCTATATGACAGCCCTGTAATTAGTGGTAATCAAATATGATTTGGGCTAGGTGTTGTATGCCTGCTTTCATAGCCAGAAAGGTAACTTGCCAATTGCATCATGTGGAAACAGACTATTCTCTGGACAGAGGAAATGGCAGAAGAGGAGCACAATCAAAGCACTAAGAAGGGAGGGGGAAGCAGTTCTTTCCTCACTTTGGTTTTACCATGCAGGTTGCATCTTGCATGGAAGAAGACGACTCAGAATTAACCATAAGTTTAATTTCAGTAAGTTATATTTAAAGAAAAACAATTACATTAAATTACAAAAGGCTGATCAAGTAATATTGTGAAATGTGCTAATAAGTATAATTATTCTTAGCACACATATTCTCCGCTTGAGAAGCATCTATAACCTCCATTAACATTAATGGGAGCTCTACTCATGCATCAGGCACAGACTAGAACCTAATAGGGCATTACAGCTTCAAAGTGCTGTACAAACATTAACTAATTAGTTCTCATAACCGTGCTGGATGGTAGGTGAGGAGGGATGTATTAAAATATAGATCTGAATAAACCTGGCTGCCAGGCAGCATCAGAAATGTGCCCTTCAACAAAAACTAAGGATTCACCAATTAATGCTGCAACCTAAGTGAGTTGTATTTCACAGGCAGCAAGACAGAAATACTGGGAGCTAAGTTCAAGGCAGGCAAACATTAACATTGTTTGTCTTGGCCGAAGGGGCCCTTTGTGTCCCAAAGCAGGTCCTTTTGTCAGCCTAAATGCACAAAGCTGCATCCAGCACAAGAGGCACAGTTCAATTTAAAGCTAAAATGTATCCAGGAAGCCTCAGTCCTCATCTGCAATTGTCTCTAGAGCCTGTGCAGCGAGCAAACACCCACTCACAAGCAGCTTCACTGTTCTATGTGGACTCAGGATTGTGACCAGAAATGTTAGCATTCAAAAGTTAGAGCACAGCATTTTACAAAGGAAAAATTACACCATCAGTAGCAAGTGGTTTTAAAGCATTGTCTCCATAAACTTCTTGTGCCAATCGCAAAGTAATTGCAAAGTAATTCAATAGGAATCCTACTACTGAAAGGCTATTTTGTAAATTTCACTCATTTTCCATTATTTGTTTTTAAAATGCCTATAATGTGTTAATGCAAGTCTTAGTCCCTATTATTACACAAAATCTGTCAGTAAGAATGTGTGTGTTAAAAATATAGTCTGGCATCCATATTATTGTTGTGCACATGAAGCTCAAAAACACACACATGCGGCAACTATGTGCCCACTTTCACCCATCTCCCTTCCCACAGAAGCATTCTGTGCCACCCGCAATTGTGTCCTTAAGAGGGGCACAACCCTCAGGGACATAACTGCACAGAGCACTTCCAGGGGTAAGGGGAAAAATCGGCCCCACCCTATACACTGTGTATAATTTATACACAGTAATTTTTTGTGGCTAACTGAAACATTAGCACTATTTTATTATGCCTTAATTCGGTTGAAGATACAATTCAAGATTTCTTACAAGTTAAAGAATATTA